>NW_020175039.1:6176380-6196380 GCF_003031525.2 Neophocaena asiaeorientalis asiaeorientalis
GGAGGGGGAGCAGGGGCGGTGGAGGAGGAAGTGGGGAAATGCAAACCAAATGTTGGCCCGGGGCACAGTCAAGAAAAACAGACTCTCGCGGGAGCCTGGAGCGGGGCTCCTTTTAGGAAGGGCAGGAAGGGCTGGGACAGATGTTTGGAGAAAAGAAAGAAAGAAGGGGAAAAAAAAGTAAGAAAGAAGTTGGAATGAAATCCACAGCCCTGGGGGCAGGGCCGTTCTCCAGCGGTCTCAGGCCAGGCTTCTCTTGAGTAAAGCGTGGAGTGGGCTCTGAGCTTGCCGAATGGGCACCAGGGTGCCCTGGGCACTGACCTAGCTAAGTGAGTGCAAGTGACTTTGTGTTCCGAGGGCAGGAGGGCATGCGTGTGTCCTTGGAGATGGGATGGGGCTGAGGAACCCCAGCTCAAGCGGACTGTGCTGTCCCACATCTGTCCGTCCCTCCATCAGTGGTCTGGGGGTGGAGGTCTGCAGTGAGTAGAGCAGATTCCAGGCCTGGCAGTGTCAGATCCAACCAGAAGGCAGGAGCAGCTTGGTGGCTCACAGGGGTTGTGTGTCTGGGGTTGGGGGGGTGGCTTCTGGGGGGAGGGGCTGTCTCCAGTAGCTGTCCCTTTGCTCTGCTTCCTTCCCACCCCCCCGCGAAGCAGGGCTTCTGACCCCCAAAGCCACCAGTGGAGCTGGGAGGAGGGAGGAGACAGGCGGCTGGGACCAGGGGGTGGAGTGGGGGAGGAGGAGGGGAGGGAGGGTGAACGGCAGGCAGGGCGAGCACTGCAGATGCTGCCGCGGGCTCAGAGCTCCCTTCTGCCTGCTCCGAGGGGACTGCGAGCTCAGGGGGACCCTTTGCAGTCCCCGGGCGTGGCCCCAGGGACGGGGACCCTCGAAGATGACGTGGATCTGTCTGTCCTGCATGCTCTGGGTAGGTGTGGTAGCGTTAGCTAGGAGGTCGAACCGCCGCCCCCCCCTTCGACCTTAGCCTTACCCTGAGAGCCTGGGGTTGGGGGAGTGTTGGTGGTGAAGGAGGGGGCCTTTCTGCCTCTGAGAGACAGAAGGAAAGACTGACTTGAGTAGACCCTCAGCCTGAGTCCGTCCCCATTAACGGGGCCCAGGCCCCAGTTCTGCCGGTCAGTACATCCCCCTCCCCGGTGTCCTCTCCCCGAGTTGAGTCCAGGAGCTGTAAGTAGAAGGAAGCCATCATAAAGTTTGTTTCTTTTTGGAGCCACTCCTGTCTCCATTCCCACCCCATACCGGGGTGAAAATTCTTCACCCCTCAAGTTGCTCAGCCTAAGAGTCTGGCGGGGGGGGCAGTGGGAGGGGCCTGAGGAACAGGGGGCATTGACCTAGAAGATGAAAGCTGGAAAAGCCAGGCTGGGGAAAAGTTCTGCTCGGGTTCCATCACTTTTACCCCAATTTCAGCTTCTACCACAGGGTGCTTGAAGGGTGGGCAGGCAGGGTCTGGGGGCCACATGGTGAGGGTTAAAAGTCTTGAGGCCAGTCAGGGGCAGAGGCTCCTGGGAGAGAGGGGGCTGGGGCTGGGAGAGGGCTGACTGCTGCAGGAGGGGAGGGGGCAGGGATGGGAGACCCCTTCCTCAGAGGGGCTCCGCTCTCTGGGCTGAGTGAAGGCATGCACAGGGGTCAGGAGGGCAAGGAAGTCATCCCTGGCTGAGGTTAATGTTGGTCTCAAAGAGAGTGATGGCTGGTTTGGGGGAGGGAGCTTCAGGCCCAGGATCCAGATGTGGCCTTTCCTGCCCCTTTCCCTGTTCCGGCCAGTCCTCGGGAGGGCCCTCCTCGGCCCAGGCGAGCCCAGGCTGAGAACAGTGGTGGGAGATCAGACTTTGGGCAGTCAGGTGTACTCTGGGCAGAGAGGGGAAGTGGGGAGGGGGCCGGCATGAGGGGGTTTGGGTGGCGTGTGGGGCTTGGGTGTGGGCGTGGGTCTGAGTAAGAGACTGAAGGTGTCTGGAGCGTCCTGCACAGAGGATGCATCAGGGGTTCGCTGGGCTGCTGTCAACATCTATATAATGGGAGCCTTGGCCAAGGTCATTTCTCCAGCCCCTTTCAGCTCCCTGGGACAGACTCTGGAAGGCCTGAGGATGGTGCTGAGGAGAGAGGCTGGCAGGGAGGGAGGCCTGCGGTGGGAAGGATGGCAGTTAGACTTCCAGGGGTGATGCGGGTGTGGATGGAGACAAGGCCACGTCAGCGGAGAGGCTCTGGGAGAAGCGCTGCACGGCTCTGAGCCTCAGTTTCCCTGTGGGTAAGACGAGGGTGATGGCGGGGAGGTGCAGAGAGGTGAGCATGAGTGCCTAGTCCATGTCACTTCTCTCCCTGAGAGCTGGGGACCAAGGGCTGGTGTGGATGCAGCCACTTTTCTAAGGCCCTCCCCTCACTCCTTTTCCTGTCCTCTCTCCTGGTGCCTCCCCGCCCCTGTCCCTCCCCAGCTCTGTGAGACAGCCCAGCAGGCAGGCTTCTGTGGGAGTGGAAAGAGACCGGTGGGAGTGGGCTGGGGAGAAGGGTGTTTTCTCTCCATCCTGCCCGGCCTGGATGCCCATTGCCAGGGTGGGCCCGAGTCTGGAGGGTGTGGACTGGCCCGAAGGCACAGCCCTGGCCCCATCAAGCTCCTTGTTCCCCTCCTCCAGTTGTCCCAGCAACCTTCCTCCTTTCCGGGTGGGCCTCTGTGGGGCTGGGGTGTAAGTTTGTAGCAGGAAGGGGAGGGGTAGCTGGTGCCAGTTCCGGAGAGGGGGCATGGAGGTCCTGGAGACCTTGACAAGGGAGCTGCCTCCGCCTTGAGAGGCTCCTGCTGGTGGGAAGTGCGTGGACTTTGACACCAGGCAGGGCTAGGCTCAGATCCTAGTTCTGTCATTTACCAGATGGGCAGCCTTGGGTACGGCAGTTCCCTTCTTGAGCCTCAGTTTCCTGATTCCGTAAAGTGGGGAGAATAATACACACCTTGTCTGGCTGGGGTGAGGACAGAGACAAAGTATGTCAAAAGACCAGGTACCCAGGCACCCAGTAGGTGCTCAGTAAATGCCGGTCCCTACCCGACTCCACAACCTCCTTCTTGGCTCACGGGATCCCCTGTATTGCAGATCTGATGTGTGGGAGGATCTCCCCAGGAATAGCTGCAGACATTTCATCCAAGAAGTAATCTATCTCTAATGCGTAGTTTTAACAAGCTCTAGGAATAAAAATCACTTTATTAGCTGAGGAGCCGAGCTATATATTATGCATAACTTGATTTTCTCATCAAATGCTCCCATTCGCTACTACATATTCAAGCACGGTTTATTTAGAAAGTAATTACATGCCTATTAATTGAGGCTTTTTGGTGTTACACCAATGGAGTTAGAGCTGCAGGCCCTTCCTTCTGGAGGGGCTTATTCTGTTTTCAGGAACTGGGAAGGGGCTTCTTAGATGGGGCTGAAAGAGCCACAGGCATGACTGGGGGCTAAGTACAGCCCTGGCCCTGCCCTGAGCAAGCCATGTGGCCTCGGGCTCGTCACTTGACTTTTCTGGACCTCATTGAAGCTGACCTCTGAGGCCAGCTGCAGACAATGAAGTGTTCTCTTTTCTGGAGCTGGTGTCCTTCCCAGCGCTAAGCATACATTTTTGTCAGAGGGTCCGCGTGAGCCCCCGGTTTCCTGGTGTGCAGTTCTTGCCCTGTGTACCCCACTCTGACCCCTCCATCCTGAACTCACTCTCTTTGGAGTTTTGTTAGCCTGTAAGGGCTGTGCCCACCGGGGGCCTCCTGGCCACGCGTTTGGGAGCTAGGCTGGGCTGCGTGACACTGACAGGGTCCGAAAGAAAACACCCCCTTTGCAAAATTTTTCAAAATGGCGTTTGAGGCACAAAGCCAGGGGGCAATACTGTTTTTTGTATTGCCCCCGTACTGTTTTTCTATGGTGCTCAGTGGCAATGTGGCAGGCTGGCCGAGAGCACAGTGCCTGTGTTTCATCCTGGCCCTGTGACTCGGAAGCTCTGTGGCTTCCAATCTGTTTCTCGGTTGGTTTCTCCAGCTACCTATAGCGTTGTTAAGTTTTAAAGGAGCCAGTACATTTCGAATAGCGTTTCTCCCCCAGTAAGAGCTCAAGAAACGTTAGCTCTCTTTATATGACGGCACATTTCAAGGCCACACAGCAAGTTAGAGTCAGAACTAGGACCTGGCCCTTCTGCGTCCCCATCCAGGGCTTTCCGTTCTGGGAATACTTCGGGGAAGGGCAGGGAGGGGTGTAAGGATGATGTGAAGGCCCAGAACGTGCAGGTCTTCTCCTGCAGGCAGCGTGCACACGGTCAGAGCGCAGATGCTGGGTGTGTGGTCTGGGCAGCCACGTAGCCCCTCTGTGCCTTACCTGTGTCCATTTCCTTGACTTACGCAATTTCATTTGAACCTCACTGTAATTCTGTGAGGTGGGAAGGGAAGGGATGGCTAATTCCAGTTTCTAGCCAAGGCGAAGGGGACCCACAGAGGGGAAGTGGCCCGTCCAAGGGGCCACGTGGCCACTGGGTTCAGTGCTCCTGAAAAGAGGAAGGGTATGGGCCAGGGGCTTTGCAGCTCTGGGTCGAGGGGTTGGTGGCCAGCAGCCTAAGGATAGGAAATGGTGTTAGGGAAGCACTGTGACAAAGAAACCATCCAGTCATTCTGCCAGGTCAACACCCACCCACCCATGTTCCTGTCCATCTGTCTCACCAATGGTTATAGAGTGCCGACTTTCTTCAAGAAGCTTGCAGATATTGGGCAGGTGATTACAATAAGATGGGTGTTACCAAGAGGGAAACTGTGGGGACATTTAAGGGGGGACCTAGCCTAGATTGGGGGAGAAGGGACATATCAGGAAAGACCTCTTGGGAGGTGAACTTTAAACTAGATCCAAAGATGAAGCTGTGACCTCAGAAATCCAAGTGTGGGAAGTAAGAATAATTGACAAAGGATAAGGAGGGGTAAACCAGCCAGTAGATGGCCTTTGGACAGAGGGGTCCTGACGATGCAACTGCCAGGGCTTCTCCGGATCTCACAGACGGCAGCTGTGGACGCACCCTCGGAAGTGGCGGCAGTGCACACAGACGGCAGCTGTGGACGCACCCTCGGAAGTGGCGGCAGTGCCACGGTTAGGGACCCCGTCTCAGACAGACCTGGATGTGAATCTTCGTTCCATCCTGCCCTCCTTGTGTGTCGCGGAGCACATTCCTCAGCCTCATCATAGGATGTGGTCGTGAGGATTCAGTGAGGGAATCTGTGCCAGCCCCTCGCCGTGATGCTGCCCCTTCAGACTATCCACATCTCTGTGCCCTCCCACTCCAGGAGATGATTTCACGTTAGAGCACAGAAAAGGGACCTGGGACCTGATGCCCAAAAATGTTGGGACGTGGTTTATGAAGGAGCCAAGACGAGAGAGAGAGAGAGAGAGAAGCAGGCTGATGGCGAGAGATGGTCCAGCTCAGGAAGCCGAGGCACGGGCCGAGGGCCACAAGGGAGAATCCCGGACTCCCCAAGCCTCCGCGTGCTCCTCTGTCACGCGGGGAGCTCAGTTAAAGCCACTCTCTGTGTCCTTCCTCCCATGGAGCTCCAGGGCTACTCGGTGTCAGAGAGCTTTCTCCTCAGCCAGGTGATGCCAGCACCTCAACCCGTGTTCTGTCCCCTGAGGGCAGGACAGTGGGAGTGGGTGTAATTACACTAGAGCGAACCAAGGTCAGACTCCTTCTGACTTGTTTTGGGCTCACGCTGTTCTGGACACAGGGGACATGGAGCAGCAACACGTGCAGGTGCGGGCACCTGGTGGACTAGTCCAGCGCACACACAGGTGTGACAACATGAATCAGAGCCCGGTTCTGGTGAGTGCTTACTGTGTGTCAGGCGCTGCTCCAGCGTGTTTTCAGGCATTGTCACAACCTATGGGCAGTTGCTATGATGAGCCCCCTTAACAGATTAGTAAAATGAGGCAGACAGGGGTTAAGCGACTTGCCCGGGGTTACCTAGCTAACAAGTGCGGCAGCAGGGACCAGTCAGACTGCACAGAGTGTTGAGACGGGGCACCAAGCACGTGCGACTGAGGAAAGGAAGTGGCGTTGGGCAGCCCTTCCCCTGCATCGAATCACGAGGAAATGGCCAGACAAATCCAGATACTGAGGGACATTCTGCAGAACCGCCTGGACTCTCCAAAAAAGTCAGTGTCATAAAAGGGAAAGCATAAGGTGGAATAATGCGTCCACATGAAAGAAGAGGAAAGAAACCCAGCAACTAAATGTAATACAAGATCTTGCTTGGATCCTGAGTCCAAAATAAAAACAAACACAGACCCAGCTGTAATGGGTGTTATTGTGGCAAAAGGGGAAATTAGAATATGTTACTGAAGATTAGATAATGCTATCGTATCGATGTCAAATTTCCCGAGGGCGGTGATTATGTTGGGCTGAGTTAGGGGACAGAGACAGAGCGTGGAAGCGGTGAATCGGGGCCAAGGGCATAGGCGTATTCATCTTTTCCGGAGCTTTTAAAGTTTTCATGGTGAAAAAAGAAGACGGGGTGGGGAGATTGATTTTGAAAGAGGTGGGGGCTGGGTATCTGGGGTCATCTCCCTGCGGGGATGAGGTTTGAATGAGGCCTTCAAGGATGCCTAGAAGCTTGACAAGCTGAGAGGGAGGAAGGCATGCTGGGAAGAGAGAAGAGCAGAGCAGAGGCTCAGAGGTGGATGCAGGGTAGGCAGTTGGGGAGTGGGGCGAGGGGATTGAGATGGCCAGGTGGGCGGGGTGTGGACCAAGGCTGCTTTCTTGCTGACTTGAGGGAGTGCAGGTCTTAACTTGGGTGCCTGGGAAGGCATGGAAGCATATTGGGGTGAGTGGGGGTGACCCCATAGAGCTGTGTTCCTTAGAGGCTGTGTGGGGAGGAGAGGTCCAGTGTCTTGGGGCAGGAGGCCGGAGGCTGTTGCAATAGCTCCAGACAAAAGAGACAGGGCCTCCAATAGGCAAAGGCAGTGGAATGAAAAGCACAGGAGGCCGCAAGAATATTTAGGGAGCAACATTTGCAGAGTCTGGCAACTGGTTGGACTGGAGGGTGGAGCTGGGAGGAGTTGAGAGTGACTCAGAGTTTTCCACCCGGGGCAACCAAGAACATGGTGAGGCCATTAGCTGGCTAGGGGATGGCGGGGCTGCTGGTGGTAAGGAACTTCCGTGTGTACATGAAGGTGAGGTGGGGTTGCAGGGAACTTGTGTTTGAGGGGCCGGGGCAGCGGGGGGCTCCTGGACGCCAGCCTGCAGCTCCACTGGGAGTCCCAGTCTTCCCCATAGAAATGACCACTGATGCCAACCAGGTCCTGGCATCCCAATGCAAGGTGATGAGACATGGAGGGGTGGATGGCTGGGAGGCAGGGAGAGGACCAAATGACCCTCCAAGTCTGACCTAGGCCTGCTTTTCAGTGACTCTCTTTCCCAAGGCTCACTAGCTCGTAGACTTCTGCCCTCTGGCCTCGTCATCCAGGTCTCCTAGTGTGGGGCTCAGGGAACCTGGTGGGGCTGGGCTGGGGGATTTTCTTGGGGAGGCGGCAGGAGCTCATGAGCTGGAGGACCCTAGGGTTATCAGTCCCCCTTCATCACCACCCCCACCCCACTCTGCTTTGCCCCAGGGGGCGGGGAGGAGCCAACAAACAGCCATTCCCGCCCCAAGACCAAGGACTCCTGCCAAGGCTGCCCAAGCCAGATGCGCCACACCCCTCTGACAGGCAGCTTGGCTGAACGGAGGGTGGGAGGGAGAGATTCCCCCAGAGAGCCAGGAAAGCCCTCCGATGCTGGGTGGGCTTGTTGCAGGGCTAGGGCTCTGGGTTTGGAGGGTAGGGAAGAATGACTTCGGCTGGGACCCCTTCCCTTTTCTGGGTTCTGGCTCTCGAGGGAGGTAGGCTTTGGAAGGACTAGGCAGCTCCTGCCATGGCCAGGCCTCTTCTGTCCTGAGTTTCCCCCGGGTCTGTTAGGAGCGAATCCAGCAAGGGAGGGGCCGGGTGTACTTTGTGAGGCTGTCTGCCACTTGTCAGGGAAAATGATGGTCATTGTCATAACAAGCCATTACCCTTGAGCTTGGTGCCTTATGGGCTCGTTCTCATCCTCTGCGTGTACCTGCAGAGTAACCGTGGGCGAGGGCAGGGTAGGTACTAGACCTTCGTTTATCTTCTTCCTCTGGATTTTGACATATGATGGTTAGGAAGTTCTTTTCCCCCCTTGAGTCTAATCATGAGTCCTGGCAGCTTCTGCCCACTGGGTTTTGTTTTGCCTTCAGTAACTTCACAGCAACTTCTTACAATGACAGCTCCTTCAGATATTTGAAGATGTTCCATCCTAGACTTTCTCCTCCATCATCCTGGCAAACCTTCAGACCTCTGTGGATGACTTTTAACAAGATTACCAGACATCCCACTGTATAGCCAGGGATGCTGTACATCCGGGGTCACTTTCCTGGGCATGGCTGAACTGGTCTCCTCACTTCCACCGGGGTCGCCCAGCCTCTCATGGAGGGGTGATGTCTCATTAGACATCCCTCTCTCTGTAGCCAGCAGCACGTCTAGTCCCCAGATCCCACAGTCCCTTCCTCTGAAACTGGCCCATTATTTCCCCTACACTGTGTACACTCAGGCTGTCTTGTCGGAACCCCTTATTTTCAACTGGGGACTGTGAGGCCACCGGCCTAGAAAGCAGGTCTCTAGACTCCCATCTCAGTGCTCCATCAGCCAGACAGTCAGGACGGGGTAGGGGTGAGGGGTAGGAGTGTGCTGGGCCGTCACCCAGAGGCAGCTTAAGGAGGCCTTGAGCGAGGCCAGGGAGTGTGTTTTCTGAACCTGGTTCCTGTTCCCCAAGCCCGGGCGGGAGGAGAGTTTGTAAACTCAGACGTTATGGAGTTGGCCAGGCAGGGCAGGGAAGCCCAGGGCCCAGAGGGGAAGCCCGGTGTTTGCTTGTCAGCCTGGAAGTCTCCTCTGTTTACTGGACAGCCTGGACCCTCTCTGGGGAGATTCCACTGCCCTGACTATGCTTTAGGGAGGAGGCCTCTTTCCCTGGGCTTTGGAGGAAGGGCTGGATTTGGGGTGTAGTCAGAGAAAGCTGGGGGATAAGCTGGCACAGGGAGCTTTGCTGACTTAGTGGGGTAGGAGAGGCAGGCTTCGGGGGGCAGACTAGGCCTGAGATGATGGGGCTTTAGGGCTTCCTGCCTGCTCACCCTCCCAGACAGGCCTTAAATTGAACCCCGAGTCCTCTCCCTGCTTCTCCTCCTATCCTAGGCTTTGGCCGCTGCAGTTGACACGGGACTGGGTCCCCTCCCTGGAATGTCTGTGACAGAGATCATTTGGAAGGCCGCCAGCCAGGGGCAGAGATGGGAAAACGGGGGAGGAGAGACCTCAGAATAGGAGGGGACTGCCCCTCCTTGTGGGATGGGGGACACTGGGTCAAGTCCAGAGCTGGACCCTCAGCCTACCGCCCCCCACCCCCCTCCCCTTCCCCAGCCAAAGCTGGAAGCATGGCTCCCAGAATGAAGTGTCTGGAATATCAGAACCCAGGTCCTGCTGCCTTGCACAGCCACCAGGGGGCACTGCTGCTCTCTTGTACCCACTCCTGACTCCACCACCCTCTCTGCTCTCGGCTTTATATCTGCTCCGTCCTGCCTCCTTACCTTCTTGACAAATAGTCTGTCTCCTTGACTTTTGACACAATCTAAAACTTCAGAAAAGTGGCAAATACAGTGCAAAGAACTTTTTTTTTTTTCCTGAGCTATTTGAGAGTAAGTTGCTGACACATTGCCCTACCACCCCTGAATACTTCCCTATTTTCCTACAGGGACTTTCCCTACCTAGCCCAACACAGCCATCCAAGCCAGGAAATTGACATTGATGCGTGACCTTCTCATCCTCAGACACCACTGAAGTTTGGCCAGTTGTCCTAATGATGTCCTTTGGGGGCGTGGAAAGAATCCAGTTCAGAATCAGCCGTGGCATTTGGTTGTCATGTCTCCTTAGTCTCCTTCAGTCTGGAAATCTCCTCAACCTTTCCTTGACTTTCGTGACCTTGTCACTTTGGAATACTATAAGCCACTTAATTTGTGGACTGTCCCTCCACTGGGTTGGTCTGATGCTTCCTCATGACTAGATTCAGCTTGTGTCTCTTTGGCAGGAGTATCGCAGAGGTGACGTTCTGTTCTCATCCCCTCCGTGGCACACAATCTCCACTCATCCTGTTACTGGTGACGTTAGCTTTGATCACTTGATTAAAGTGGAGTGTGCCAGGGAAAGTTACTTTTTTCCCCTTGGTAATTTATAAGCATGATGTGGGGAGGTGCTTTGAGACTCGTAAATACTCTGTTCCTCATCAGACTTTGACTGTATTCACTTATTTCACATATCAGTATGGACTCATTTAAGCCATTGCTATCATTATGTATTTTGATGCTCAGATCTTCCCAGATCTGAGGAGCCCCTTCAAGCTGGCTCCTGTGTCCTATTGTCTGTCTGTCCCCCTTTGATTCTCTGGTTCCCTTTATAGTCTCTGTGTGTTTCTATCTAATCTCTCTCATTCTCTGTGTGTGCTTGTTTGTCTCTGTCTTTGTCTCTGCCTTTATCTTAGTCCTCTTTTTTTTCTTCTCTGTCTGACTGTTGCTGTTCCCTGTCTTTCTCTGTCTTCTCTCTCTGTCTCTCTTTGTCTTTCTCTCTCTTGTCTCTGTCTCTGACTCTTTCTGTCTCTCTCTCCCCCTCTACTTCTCTCTCTATCTCTTTGCCTCTTTTCCTACTGGCTTTCTCTCTTATTTTGTCCGTTTTTCTCTCCGTGCCTCTCATGGTTCTGTCTCTTTTGCCCAGGACTCACCACTACAGGATCTTCAGCTGGGAGTCCTGGACATGCTGGGTTTCTGGGATGCTGCCACCCGTCCTCTGAACACGCAGAGTGGGGAGGCTTGGACCAGGGTGCTAGGAGGGGGACTTGGAGGAGAAGAACCTTCTCCCTGGTCTGTGATCATGTCTGTGTGTGTCCATGCATGTGCAGAGGGCATTGGAAACCTCTGTACCTTTGGCGGGTGGGGCGCAGGCTGCAGAAGCGTCAGTGTCTGTGCTCTGCTGCCCCCTGCTGCTGGATCCGGGAAATGAATCCAGTTATAGGTACCAGGGTGAGGTGCCTCAGAGAGGAATGGTGCCTGCAGGCAGGGCAGGACTTCCAGGGGAGTCCTCTGAATGGGGAGCCTTCCCAGCATGTGCCTGGGCTAGGGGATGCGGGTGGGAAGAGGGTGGTCCTAAGCAGCGTGGATGCAGGACTTTGCGGCTTAGACTGTGTTCAGATGTGTGGTCACAAGCGGTGTGGGGCCCAACCTCAGGGTGTCAGGAGGGGGCAACTGAGGCCCCTGTTAGTGGTGGGGTGGTGGCTAGCCCCAGGATCGCGGCAAGCCAGACACGGAGAAGGCTTGGACTGCCAGCCCGCCTCTCATCCCATGTGTGTGGTGGTGTAGTTTAAAAAAATTTTTTTAACATCTTTATTGGAATATAATTGCTTTGCAATGTTGTATAGCAAAGTAAATCAGCTATACATATACTTATATCCCCATATCCCCTCCCTCTTGTGTCTCCCTCCCACCCTCCCTATCCCACCCCTCTAGTGGTCACAAAGCACCGAGCTGAGCTCCCTGTGCTATGTAGCTGCTTCTCACTAGCTATGTTTTACATTTGGGAGTGTATATATGTCCATGCCACTCTCACTTCATCCCAGCTTACCCTTCCCCCTCCCCATGTCCTCAAGTCCATTTTCTATGTCTGCGTCTTTATTCCTGTCCTGCCCCTGGGTTCTTCAGTACCATTTTTTATTTTTTGAGATTCTATATACATGTGTTAGCATACGGTATTTGTTTTTCTCTTTCTGACTTACTTCACTCTGTATGACAGACTCTAGGTCCATCCACCTCACTACAAATAACTCAATTTCGTTTCTTTTTATGGCTGAGTAATATTCCATTGTATATATGTGCCACATCTTCTTTATCCATTCATCTGTCGATGGTTACTTAGGTTGCTTCCGTGCCCTGGCTATTGTAAATAGAGCTGCAATGAACATTGTGGTACATGACTCTTTTTGAATGATGTTTTTCTCAGGGTATATGCCCAGTAGTGGGATTGCTGGGTCATATGGTAGTTCTATTTTAGTTTTTTTTTTTTTTTTTTTGCGGTACGCGGGCCTCTCACTGCTGTGGCCTCTCCCGTTGCAGAGCACAGGCTCCGGATGCGCAGGCTCAGCGGCCATGGCTCACGGGCCCAGCCGCTCCTCGGCATGTGGGACCTTCCCGGACTGGGGCACGAACCCGCGTCCGCTGCATCGGCAGGCGGACTCCCAACCACTGCGCCACCAGGGAAGTCCTGGTGGTGTAGTTTTAAAAAGGATAGTTAACCTGTTGATATTTTCATAATGTAAAGAATAGTAAATAAAAATAAAGATGGAAGAAGCCTTCTGGGCTGGAGCACGGGGTGGTAGTGAGGATGAGAGAGAGAAAGCTGAGGGGCATAGCACTCGGGGATGTGGGTAAAAGGTCGAGGGCCATCAGCAGGAGGATGGATGAATGAGTCAGTTGCATGCACACGGTGGAGCACTGTGTAGCAGCAAAAGGGAGGGAGCTGCTGCTACGTGAGCACAGGGATGAACCTCCCGCATTCTTGCTGAGTCAGAGAAGCAGACACAGGAGTATAGACTGTATAACTCCATTCATATGAAGCTTAAAAACCTGTCAAAATGGATCTTCGGTGACAGAAGCCACAGCAGTATTTGCCTTGGGGTGATATTGACTGGGACGGCCACGAGGGAGCCTCCTGGGCTGTGGGTCCGTGGGGCATACGTGTGTCAAACCGTATTGAGCGATACCCTTAAAATGAGTGCACTTTGCTAATAAACTAAAGCAGAAAAGTGATGAAGAATCCATGGAGGGGGCTGGGGTTTTCGACCGTTGTCTGACCCCACCTCTGACTGGGAGTCTGGGTCGCACCCACAGCATTCTCTTTCCCTGGGCACCTCCTCCCATAAATGGGCTCGGGCCTTTCACAGCTGAAGGGGCTCTCACCTCTCCTTTCCCCCAGTGCCTGCCTGCTTCTCCCCTGGTCCCCTGGCTCTTTCCCGAGGAGCCCGGCCTGATCACTCTGCCTCTCCTCCCACAGCCAGAGGATCTGGAGGCCCCCAAGACTCACCACTTCAAGGTGAAGACCTTCAAGAAGGTGAAGCCCTGTGGGATCTGCCGACAAGTCATCACCCGGGAGGGTTGCACCTGCAAAGGTGAGCAGCTGGCTGGGCCACGCGGGATGGGGAGCACGTCTTCACGGGAGTGAGGTGCCCGAGGCCCGGGCCAGGCTGGGATGTCCTTGGGGTCCTGACTTGGTGCCTGGTTCTCATTTGGGAGGGGATGCTGAGCACACGGATAGCAAGCATGTGGGTATGTGTGGATGGCACATGGCAGGCGATGGGTGGCGTGGAAATGGCATGTAGCCTATGTGTGGATGGCATACAGGTGGCATGTGAATGGCTTAGGGAAGACATATGGATATTATGTGGTGGCAGGTGGATGGTGAGTGGCTGGCGTGTGGAGGGTGTGTGAGGGGGTATGGTTGGCCTGCAGATGTCACGTGGTTGGCACGTGGATGGCGTGTGGTCGGCACGTGGAGGGCCTGTGGAAGGTATGTGGGGGGGGGTGTGCCTGGCACTAGGAGTACTGCAAAGATGCCAAGCCGTGGTCCTGCCCTTGTGGCAGCTTAGGGGTGAGTTTAAGAGGCCCCCAGTTAGCCTCGGAGGAGGGCCTGCTCAATGGCAGGCTTTTGTAATCCCCGTTCTCATGTGCTCCTGGAACGGCCTGGGCTTGGCTGTCACGGCTGCCGGAGGAGTTGGTGTCTTGCCCCAGGTCACACTGTGAAATCAGAAGGAGGCCTCTGCACCCAGTCTCAGCGACTGACACCATCACCCGCCCAGTTGCCCCACCAGATGCCTCCCTCTCTCTCACCCCCACCTCCCATCAATCACCAGCACTCCCCCCTCCATACAGCTTGAGTCGCTGAGCCTCTCTGCAGCCAGTTCAGGCTGCCGACACCTCTCACCCGTGCAGCTGACAGCTGCCCCTCTGCCTCTGCCATCCTGACCCACCCTCTCAGCCCACCCCCGCACCAGCTTCCGGAGGGCCTCGATGTCAGGTCCCCGGGTTTAGCCTTGGGAGCCCCCGCTCCCTGAAGACAGCGCACACCCCTTCCTGCGGCTGCGCGGCCTGGTGTTGGAGGTTGGAGAGGGTGGATGGAAGTGTGTGTGTGTGTGTGTGCGTGTGCATGTGGGGGGCATTCCAGGCAAAGCCTTTCGGGCCAAGGGCAGAATTTTATGGTCCTTAATTGCAGGACTGGGACACGCCAGACTGAATTTAGGGGGCCCGACAGGAATTTATGCCATACCAAAATTAGCCACATGGTGGCACCCTCCTCCCAAGAGTCCTGGCTGGCGCGGGTGGTGGTTTCGGGTCGGAGCTGGGAGAAGCCCGGGAGGCGTTGCCTAGGCTGGGGTTTTGCCTTTTGCTTCCGTCACCACCACCACCTCATCCCGTCCCTTAAACCTGCTCATGTTAGCCCCCCCGCCCCGTTCCTTCCTTCCTCCCCCAATGCACCTTCCCTTCCCCCCAGTGACTCTGACACAGCTCTGATAGGAGGCAGCACAGTGCTGGGGGCGTAAGGAAGTCCGGCACTCACTGCGTGACCTTGGGCACATCTCTGGCCGCATATTCTGTGATCGTCTGTGGTCCTAACTTCCCCAGATGACCTGGCTTGAGGGCCTGGCTTGAGGAGGGGATTTGACCCCATGTGCATGGAAGGCTCCCAAGGCGAGCAGAGATGACCCTGGTCTCACCTGGTTCAGAGCCTGGCCCTGCTGGTGTGAACCAGAGTGGAGGGTAGGTGGCCAGTGGGCTGCCAGGCTGGGGTGGCTGCTCTGGGTGAGTTAGTGGGAAGAAGAGGGAAAAAAGCCAGGGCCACTCTCCAGAGGCACCACCCGGTGTCAGGACTGGACCATGGAAGGACCAGGGACCCCCAGCCCCACAAGGGAAGACAGAAGACTCCCAGCTATACAGGCCACATGTGTATCCCCAGCAAGAGGGTTGGGGTCACTAGGCTTGTGGGCAGGGTTGGGGCCACTGGGCTTACTGGTGGGAGATGCAGGAGTGTGCCAACTCTCTGTGCTTTGGAACCAGGAGGTTGTGGTGGCATGAGATCCCCCTTATCCTTCCCTCTCTCCCTTCCTCCATCCATCCATCCGTCCATCCATCCAGGGCCACCAGATATAGCTGTACAGGTTGTTCTCTGGCTGAGGGGGCCATTCACCAAGGCCAATCCAAAGGGTTTGCTGTGCTCTTGTTTCCTCTTCCAGTCTTCAAGTCTCCAGCTGCACCATGGTGACCCTCTGGATTAGTGGCTGGGGGTTCTGGGTCGAACATCAAGGCCCTACATTCACAGTCTCCATGGGGCTTGCAAAGCTGAGGGAATTTTGCTGCAGACAGGGGCAGTGAGGACACCTTCCCAGATCTAGAGAGACTGGGGCATTTGTTCTGCCTCCCACTGGCTGCCCTACCCCATAGCTCCCCATCCAACTGCATTTCACTGTTTAATGGACTATGGCTGAAGGCGGTGGGGTGGGAGACGGGGTCGGGAAGAGAGTCAAGGAACCTGGGGTCTAGTTCTGGTTCTGGGAGACTCAAAGGCGAACAAGGCAGACAAAGAACGAAGGTGTGTGGACATGTGGGTGTAAGCGTGACGGATATACAGGCAAAGAGGGGTTGTGAGACTGCGGCTGGTCTTCTGCTGTGCTGAGCCTGTTTCCTTCTGTGTATCGCGGGGTTAATAGTAAACCCTGTCCTCGTCTTTGAGGGGGTGCTTGTGAGGTGCACTGAGGTTCTGTGTGTGGCTGTAAAGTGAGCACTAGTGTCAGGACAAAGGCTCCCTGTGCGGAGACAGAGACGGATGAGACAACTGGAGGAGAAGAGGCCTGGGGCCTTTGTCAGTGGCCCAGCCTCGAGTTCTGGGCCCGCCACTCACAGGCCAGGTGACCTCAGATAAATCCCTTCACCGCTTGAACCTCAGTTTCCTCATCTATAGATAAAGGGTTGGACAAAGAATATCTACTGAGGGCTTCCCTGGTGGCGCAGTGGTTGAGAATCTGCCTGCCGATGCAGGGGACACGGGTTCAAGCCCTGATCTGGGAAGGTCCCACATACCGCGGAGCAACTGGGCCCGTGAGCCACAACTACTGAGTCTGCGCGTCTGGAGCCTGTGCTCCGCAACAGGAGAGGCCACGATAGTGAGAGGCCCGCGCACCGCGATGAAGAGTGGCCCCCGCTCGCCACAACTAGAGAAAGCCCTCGCACAGAAACGAAGGCCCAACACAGCCAAAAATAAATAACTAAACAGACCAATGAACCAACAACAACAAAAAAGAATATCTACTGAGGCCCAGACCATGGGGGTCCTGGAGAATTCCCTTGTTGGAGTCTGGAGAGCCTGGATAACTCTCCCAGTATAGGCTGCCACTCCACCCGCTGTGTGTATGTGTGCACCCATCTGACGATCATGAACCTCTGGGCTGGGTGCCATGCCAGGTACTGGTGCCAAGACCCAGCCCCTGACCTGGGAAGACAGACGTGCTGTCAGTCAGAGAGCCCGGTGGCAAAGCTGACACACAGGTGTGTGTGTGAAAAGCTGCCTCTGACTCAGCAGAGATTTTCCTGTCAAGCTTCAGGAGGGAATCCATATGTAGGCTGGGTCTTGAGGGATGTGTAGGAGTTCCTCAGTTCAAACAGAGGGTTTCCCACAGGTCTCTGGGAGCAGTGCTCTAGGGAGTCTAGGGCCTTGCCCAAGGGCCCTAGCCTCCCACCAGGCTGAAACCCAAGGGAAGAGACCAGAATGCCAGCTCAAGGGCCCAAGGCCTGCCATCTGGATCTGGATTGGGGCCCAGACTTACAGTACTCGCCTTCTTAATGTTTCTGGTCAGCTTGGAAGGTGGGGGCAGTTACCTGCAGTTGCCCCAGGGTAGAAACTTGCCTTAATGGGAGAAGTCTATCTAGAAAATCTCACTAGTTGGATTTGGGGAAACCTTGTTTCAGGGAGCTTTCTCTTTACTGGGGATCCCAGCTTCTACCGTGTGTCTGAGTCACTCCCTTCTTGGAGTCACTGGAAGCAGCCTGGTAGGGTGGGAAGATGCTGTTTTCCAGTCCTGGCTTCCCCTGCGTGGTTGTGTGACCTTGGGTGAGACAATTAACCTCTCTGGGCCTGGTTTTCCTGGTTCTCTAAATGAGGGGTTGGACTAGATCAGAGGTTCTTCACCATGTTCCAAAGGGGCTGTAGGGTTCTTTCGGGGCCCGAGGGGGTAGGAAAAAGGGGGAAATCCTAGGGCAGGCTTAAGGACCTGGGTCCCTGGAACCCCTGCCCACGTTAATCAGAGCAGCTCTGGTTTTAGGAGGTAAATATATCAGGAAGCAGGATGGTGTGGGGGTCTTGCACTTGGCTCAGACATCCTAGATTCAAATCCCAGCTCTTACCAGTGAGAACTGAGGCAGACTGTTTCACCTTTCTGTGCCTTGGTTACCTCACCTTTAAAACGGGACAGACGGCAAACCTCCCGCCTTGGGCTACCGTGGGGATTACCTGAGATAATATATGTAAAGTGCTCAGAACAGATCCTGGCACATAACAAGCATTCAGTAAGTGCCAACCAATATCACTGAGATTTCATGTAAGAGTCCAGCTGCATCAGGATTTTGGCTGCCAAAACAAGAGCTTGAAAACCACTGGATGGGATGGCCTAGGTTTCTTCGTGCTTCAACTTCAGAGACACACCATACCCACTCCCCCGCGACCACCCCCAGAGTCACCCTGCATTAGGGTTCTCCAGAGAAACAGGACAACAGGATAGATAGGTAAGTAGGTAGGTAGATAGATAGACAGATATTCATTATAAGGAATTGGCTCACATGATTGTAGAGACTTGGCAAGTCCAAAATCTGCAGGGCAGACGGTCAGGTGGGAGACCCAGGGAGGAGTTGCAGTTCAAGTTCAAAAGCTGGCAGAATGCCTTCTTGCTTGGGGAGATCAGTCTTTGTTGTTCAGGCCTTCAACGGATTGGACGAGGCCCACCCACATATGGCAGGGAATGTGCTTTACTCAGAATCTACTGATTTAAATGTTCATCTCATTCAAAAAACATCCAAAAAACAAACCATTCACAGAAACATCTAGAAGAATGTTAAACAAATCTCTGGGTACCATGGACTAGCCAAGTTGGCACCTAATATAAACCATCATATACCTCCAGGCCAGGCTACGGAAGTAAGCAAGGCAGGGAAGGGCGGCGAGGCCTGGTGGGCAGGTGGGCGGCTGAGCAGGTCTCTGCCAGCTGGGGAAGGAGCGGAGGCCGGCCGCGCATGCAGGCAGTTATCGCCGGGGTCAGGTGCACACCGAGGCTATGCGCTCATTTTCCGACCCGAGGCCAGGAGGAAAAGGCCATTTAGATCCCAACAATGTGGCTTCCTGTGTTCCCGAGAGGCAGGAAGCCACCCCAGGAGAGAGTCCAGGCAGCCCAGCAAGGCAGGAGTAGGCCAAGGGCTGGGGTTGGGGTGCAGTGCCCCACCCCTACAGGTAACCTACAGACCCCTCCCCTCTATGGTGCTTTCTCCTCCGTCTCAGGCCGCTGGCCTGGCCCTGCTGTGTGGGGGCATTGTTGACACCCGTGGGCTGAGGTGGGGCTCCTGGGCTCCATGGAGTTTTGGTTTGACAGGGTCCCTCGCCAGGGGGCTTCATCTTGCAGGGTCACTAGCCTTCCCTGGGAGCTAGGGAAGGCCATGGTCTTCTCAGGTGGGGTGGATCATGAGATGTGTGTCCAGGGAGGACTCAGGCATCTGAGGGATGCCAGGAGGGGGAGGCTGGAGTTTTCCTGCCCTCGTTCCCCCACAACGAGAAATGGTACCCTGTGGAGTGGGCATCCCTGTCAACCGGGTGTTTCCTCAACAGTGTTTGGGATGTTTTCAGGGTTGGAACCTGGGTTCCCCCCTTTGTTGGTTGTGGGGAGGAAGTGGTAGGTGGTGACTATGATGGAGAGACTGGCTGGGGTTATACACACACTCTCACAGCTGGAAGAGAGCTTGCAGACCATCTGTTCCAGGGGTCGGAAACGCAAGGGCCTTCAGAGGAAAGCAGGCAAGTGAGTGTGGACAGCAGGCCCTGGTAGGGGCCCCAGGGATCCGGAGAGAGCTGATCTGCTGGAAGGCACTCCAACTAAGAGAAGAATTCTTGCCTTTGTGATTTAAACACTGAGCCGGTTCATGAAGACAAGCGTGCAGGCCCAATCTACCCTGGAGGCTGCCAGTTGGCTGCCTTATTTTCTGAGCAGGAGTCTGAGACTCAGAGAGGGGAGTGACTTGCTTCAGGTCACACAGCTCTGATAGCAGTCAGGACTAGAACCCAGCTCTCCTGACTCGGGGCTCTTCCATATAATAACAGTCACGAAGGTGATGGAGATGTGGCTGATATAGCTAATCCTTCTACAGAATATACTCTGGGCTGGCCACATATATTAACTCATTTAATTCTCACAACTCTGTGATGTAGATGCTATTATTACCCCCATTTTCGAGATGAAGGGATGAAGGCTCAGAGTGGTTAAGTAACTTGCCCCAGATCACAGAGCTGGTGTGTGACCTGCATCTGAGCTGAGAGCCAGTGTACATGAAGCCAGGTAGGTAAGTGGGTAGGTGGAGAGCAGGACCCATGGATGAAGGATCAGTTAACTCCTTTAGTGCTCCCACGAGGCTTGATCATAGGTGGTGTTTGTCCTGAAGCACTTGGGAAGACTGACTATGGTCCCCACCTGCCTTCTCCCAGCAGGGGGTGGAGCTGAAGAGCAAGGCTCCCCGACCCTCACTTGTGTCTTTTCTGTTGCCCCAGAGTGTCAGTCCTGGTCCCAGGGGTTTAGGCTGGGGAGAATCCTTCCGGTTTGAAATTTACTAT
>NW_020175039.1:6200688-6227509 GCF_003031525.2 Neophocaena asiaeorientalis asiaeorientalis
GTCTGTGTGTGTGTGTGTGTGCGTGCGCGCGGGCCTCTCCTGGACCATGAATTGGGTGTGTGTGTCTCTCCTGGGGGGAGTGAGTGTGATCGTGGTTCCCGGGTGCCAACTGCCTGCAGGGCGTGTAAGGGGAGAAGGTCCCCTTGTTCCTAGCTCGGCTGACAAGGACCCTGGGTCCGGGCCACCTCTGCCCTCTGCAAGGATCCAGCGGCGGAGTCGGTTCCCCTCCTCTCCCCTCGCTCCTCCCAACTTCCCGCGGCCGCCCGAGGGTCTCTGGCAACGTGGTCTAGGCGCCTCCTCGGCCCGCGGGTTCGCAGTCCCGGGCGTTCTCGCCCCTGAGGCCCCGGGGAGCTGCGGCAGCCCCCCGCCCCCTCCTCTCTCCGTCCCTCCTTCCCTCCGTCCCTCCTTCCCTCCCGAGCGCGGATTGCGGGCGGGGGTGGGAGGAGATTTCGCCGGAGTTTCCATTTCATACCTCGCGGCTAAACTTTCTTTCTGTGTCTCGCCCCCTTGCAGTCTGCAGCTTCTCCTGTCATCGGAAATGCCAGGCCAAGGTAAGGGGCTGCGGGCCGCTGGCCCCGCGGGGGGCTTGAGGACGGGACGGGCTAGGGGTCACGGGACTGGAGCGGGGGCGCCGGCGGGCCGGGGGCGGTGCCCTGATCGTCCCCTCCTTCTCTCTTTGTTTATGCAAAGCTTCTGGGCCCCGGAGCTGGCTCAGGTCAAGGTGAAGGCGAGGGCCGGGGGCGCAGGAGAAGGGCCTTTGAAGGTATTTCCACCTAGTTCTCAAGGGGAGTGGATATATGAAGGCGGAGAGGGATGCATTTCAATTCCCCCTTGGGCCGCGCAGAGCTCTAGTTGGCCGGATTTGGCCAGCCTAGAAAAACGCGGGATAGTGCCACAGCCATAGGACCCCGAGGGCGGAGAAGGGGATAGGTAGGGGGAGTGGGGGTGAGGTGGAAAAAGGTCAGAGGTCAGGGTCGCGCTGGGTCTGGAACCTCCTTGAGCGACTGTCCCACTCTCTTCATTGGCGGGATCCCACTTCGGTGCTCAGTTTCCCCATCAGTGTTTTCTGGCTTGTCTTAGTGGGAGAGGAAAACAGGAGGAAAGAAAGACCAGAGGAATTGCTGGGTCCTGGTTGGCCAGGTTGGCTGGTCCCTTGCTGCATCCTCTCATGCTTTGGCAGAAGAGTGATCACCTGGTGGCAGCCTTGGAGTAGTGGGGGTGGGGGTGGGGATGACACCGGGATGGATTTTGATGGATGACTTGGGAAGGAAATTGTTCCGTCAGATGTGCTCAGCCTTCTGGAGGTGGAAGTGCTCTGCCTCAACCTTTCATGTGCAGCCAGTCTACGCACTGTCCCCATTATTGTTAATATCCTCCCTGCCCTCTGACCCCTGCCTTTGCTGTTCGCACTTAATCTTTCAGGAAGGAGTTCAGTGAAGGGAAGGAATGGGGAGGATGCTTCAAAAAGGAGCTTTGAGGAGTTGAGGCCCAGTGTCTGGTGCATCTCATGCTCTGCTTCTTATTAACTGGGTGACCTTGGGCAAGTCATGTAACCTCTCTGAGCCTCTATTTCATTCTCAAGGATATGGGAGTAAGAAAAGGTTATTATGAGGCTGAGATGGGGTAATGTGTGTGACGTGCCCAGCACAGTGCCTGACACACAATAGGTGCTCAAAAACATAACAGGTAATTGATTATTATCAATTGGTAGCTCTGAGGGCAGAGAGTTACATTGGAGAAAGGTGATGATGGAGTAGGCCTCTCTGAGAGGGGATCCACTTCCTCCTGAGTGACCTTGCTCAAGCAGAGTACACAGCCTTGCTGTGGGGTAGGGTAGGGGTCTCTCCATCTGGAAACTCCAGGTTGGAGGGCTGTCCCGGCAGAAGTGCAAAAGGCCTGGCTTGTTTCTGCCACCTGGACAGTTTCTGCCCCTTCTGTTGTCTTCTGCTTTTCTGACAACCTCAGCCTTTTCTTCTCTAGGTGGGAAGTGAGTTTCTGCCTCTCCCTGCATCTCCCACCTTGTTCTCTTCATCCAGAGCAGAGTTTTTCCACCTTTAACCCCAGAACCTTCCGGTGTTCTTGCTCCTCCCCAATCAACCGCCCCTTTCCTGCACCTGTTTCTCTTAATAACAATGGACATTTGTACAATGCTGTAGGCCTTAGAAAACACTTCAATGCGTTATCTGATTTTATTCTTTTAATTCTACCAGAGCATAAAACAGGCCAAAAGATCTCGTTGTTTTACAGATAAACCGAGGCACCCAAAGGTTGATTGACTTTCCCAAGATCTCACAGTATAACTCCTCACCCATTTCTGTCCCTGGGCCTTTGCGCTTCCTTCTAAAATGTCCCTCTTGCCTAGGGGCAGACATTCCTTGATCCTTACCTGCTTTTCCCCCTTTGCCTTCCATCTCTTGCGGTAGTGGATACAGTCAGAGAGGATAGGTGATGAATGTCCAGTGAAGGCCTGAGTAGGGTGAAAGGGGGGTCCGGAGAGGCTGAGAGGTGTGACAGAAGATGGCTCCTTGCTGTACAGCTGCCTCCTGTGTGGACGCAGAGAGATGACAAAGATGACTTCTGGGAGGTGTACCCTGCTTGGCAGTTCTCACATATGCTGGGGGTTCAGAATACACCAGGCTGCTGCAGCCCTGCTCTGCCCAGCCAATGAGGCTAACCCGGAGGGGAGAGGTGGCCTGGCAGGGCAGTGGCCAGACAGACAAAAGGGGCTTTTTATAGGATTTTCCTCTATAGGAAATGGTACCCACTGGTGGTGTGAGCTCCACCCACCTGGCAAGTCTCTCCCCTAAAACTACAGATCTTGCTAATGCCCTGCCTTTTCCTCCTGCCGGGAAAGGGTGATGTGAGCCCCAGACCACACAGCAGAGCTCTGTACCCTGGATTTTATAACCAGATCAACTTGGAGGTCATCTCATCCATCCCCCTGCCTCTAGAAGGGGTTTATTAAACCAGTGTTTTTTGAGCTCTTTCCATATGCCAGACACTGTTGCAGGTGAACAAGACAGAGAAGGCCTCTGCCCTCATGGGACTGACATTCGCACAGGGGAGACAGACAATAAATAGGCAAACAAGTTATGAGGGAATCGAGCTAGAGCGGGGGTTAGAGAATGATTAGGCTGAGTGGCCCAGGACAACTCCTCCAAGGAAGTATTGTGTGAGAGGAGACTCCAGTGATGTTACATGATGATTTGAGAGATGGAAAGAGCCAGTGCACCCGAGGTGAGGTGAGCTTGTCATGCTTGAAGGAAGGCCGTGTGGCTGGAGAGTAGTGAGCACTGGCGGGTTTTAAGCGTGAGAGGCATGATCTGATCTCCACTTGGAGAAGGCCACTCTGACCTTGAGCAGGCAGAAGTGTAGGAGCAGGGAGGTGGGTCAGGAGGCGGCTGATGTTGTCCAGGTGAGAGACGCTGGTGGCTTAGTCCATGGCGCTTGCCAGAAAGATGATCAGAAGGGACCAGGCCTGGGATGCATTCTGGGGTAGAGCCCAGAGCCCGGCTGTGGATGGGATGGGATGTTGGGTGTGAGAGTGAGAATGGCTCAAGGATGACTCCCAGGTTTTTGGCCAGAGTCACCGGGTACACGTGGTTCTATTTACTGAGGTAGATGAAGAGTGTGGGAAATTTCTAGGGAAGAGGGTGCCAGGACTTCTGCTTTGCTTGGTCTCTTATTTCACAGTTCTTTCCCACACACTGGGGATTTCTTGCTGGTATTGATCCTCTCCTGTCCTCTCAAATTCAGCTCGCTCTGGCCACCCCTCTGGTAAGTGGCTGGTTCTAGATGCCTAAACATGCCTCCTTCCAGACTGTTGCTGCATCATGAACCCATGGCTCTGAGCGGGGCTCTATGATTTATACGTCACAATATGATGTAACAAATTACCCCCAAATTTAGTAGCTTAAAGCAGCGACACACAGTTTCTGTGCGTCAGAAATTTGAGACTGGCTTAGCTGGCCGGTTCTGGGCTGGGGTCTCTCATGGGGTGGCAGTCAAGATGTCAGGTGGGGCTAATGTCACCTGAAGGCCTGACAGGCTGGGGGATCTCCTTCCAAGATGGTTCATTCACGTGGCTAACAAGTTGGGGCTGGCTTTTGGCAGGAGGTGTCGGTTTCTTGACACACAGCCGTCTCCATAGGACTGCTTGAGTGTCCTCATAACATGGTGCCTGGCTGCCTCAAAGTGAGTGATTCAAGAAAGAGCGAGGCAGAAGGCCCATGTCTTTTATAGCCTGGCTTTGGAAGGCAAACACTATTTCTACAATATGCTGTTAGTCACACAAGTCAGCCCCATTGAGTGTGGGAGGGGCCTATAAAGACATGAATACTTGGAGGCAAGAATCACTGGGACCATTTGGAGGCTGATGACCACAGAGTTCCAGGGAGAGAGCAAAACTGATCTGGCTCTCGGGAGGTCTCGAGAGCGGTGGGAAGGGCAGGGACATAGGAATCAGACATACCTGGGTTTGAACTCTACCCTGCTGCCTTCCAGCTGTGTGAGCTGGGTTATAGAGGATTAAATGCACGTTGACACATAGTAGGCATCTTCTTTCTTGGAACCATAGGTGAAACTAGAAAGGAGCCCAGATATTCTGTGCCTCGTTCTTTGCCACTTGGACCTGCTTGAGAGAAAATGCTCAGTGCTGGTAGAGGAGGGCCCTTAGTGCTCAGCTCAGAGCAGATGTTAAATACATGTTTATTGCACTTGGGACTGTTGAGAGGTATGTTGCGCCCTCAGCTTCTAGAATAGTGCCTGGCCTGTAGTAGAGGTTCCAATGAAGAAGTAAAGGAGTGGAATAAAGGAATGTTGAGAAACAAGAAGTTCCTATATAGGGAGAGGCTGAGGGGGTGGATGAGAGCAGGAAAGAAGGAGCAGAAAAACCATTTAAAAATTCTCCTTCAAAAAGTTCTCCTACCTCCTAACACAAAGATGCTCCATATAGGGAATTCCCTGGCAGTTCAGTGGTTAGGACTTGGCGCTTTCCCTGCCGTGGGCCCGGGTTCAATCCCTGGTCAAGGAACTAAGATCCCGAAAGCCGCATGGGGTGGCCAAAAAAAAAAAAAAAAAGATGCTCCAAATAATAAATCTAGGCATTTACATTGTCTGGTTGGGGTATAACTCACATACCATCAAGTATACAAATTGATAAATTTGTACATATATATGAACCAGATCAAGATCTAGAACATTTCCGGCACCCCAGAAGCAGCCTTTATGCTCCCCTCCAACCAATATCCCCCAAAGGTAATTGCTAGTCTTACTTATACCATCAGAGATTGGTTTTGCCTGTTTATGAACTTCATATAAATTGAATCATGCAGTATGTTTACTTTTGTGTCTGGCTTATTTCATTCAGCATTATCTCCGGGCGGCTCCTCTGTGTTCTAGTGGGTTGCAGTGGTTCCTTCTTTTTTATTGCTGTGTTGTATTCCAGTATGTGAATAAACCCCAATTTATTTATCTGTTCCACTGCTGATTGCCATTTGGGTTATCTCCAGTTTGGGGCTACTGTGAGCAGACTGGCTCTGAACATTTAATCACCTGTGTCTACACTGAACTTTGTAATACACAAAACATTTTCCCTTACCTTCTCAGTCCTGGGAGGTGGGCAGGGCTCATGGGAGTCCCATTTTAGAGATCCAATGTTGAGGCCCAGGGACGGTAACCAACTTGGCTAAGGGCACCTTAGTGCCAGTGGCTTTCTGGCACTGCCCTGGGATAAATGGTGGGGAGCAGGTGAGAAGGGAGGTGAGTCTGAGAGCAAGCCGGAGAAACAGAGACAAATAGAGAGAAGGGGCTGGTACAGGCACTGGCAACTCATCGTAGTTCACGGAAGCCCCACTCTCCAGCTGTCCCCCTAAATCTCTTGAAGGGAGCAAATTCTAAGCCTCCCTTAGTCCCCACCCTTAAGTCTCATAGGGGTCCTTATCTGCCCCCAATTGTTTCCTCCTACTGAGGATTTAAAATGAACGGCCCAGGATTTGTCTTCCACTTTTATTTGAGCATGTGCATGGTGTGTATATACACAGCAGATTTTCTTCTGTTTTGCTTTTCTCCTCACTTGCCTGCTATAGGGTTCTACAACCTCCAGATACATCTTATTCATTTGTGTATTTATTTATTATTTTAAAGGAGACTTTACATTTTAGGCTGGCTTTCGATTTACAGAAAATTTGCAAAGATAATACAGAGAGTTCCTGCGCAGCCCACACCCAGTTTCCCCTCATCCTGATACGTGTCTGAGAAACCCTTTTTTCACTCCTGACTTGCCCCCTTGTTTGAAATAGCAGTCCCAGCTGACGAGGGCGGTTCCTTCCAGCAAAATGCTAGCTGTCTATTCCAGGTCAGATAAGAGTTAGATGAAAGGACCAGGTAGATGCAGGGCAGGCAAATTGCCCAGGCCCACACCTCAGCCTCCTGGCAGCCCCTGGTCACCTCGCTTCCTTTAGTTCTCCTGCCCTCTTCCCAGCCCTGGCACCTCCCTGCCCTCAGCACCGGGAGGGGGGGAGGGGCGAGGGGAGTGAAGGCAGGAGGCTGCAGCAATGAGTTGGTCTCCTCCCCTGTACCAGAGGGGTTTAAATCCCATCCTTTAAGCTTGAAAGGAAAGGAAATCCCATAATTAACCCCCATCTTTCAGTCACATTATACATCACTCTCCCACTCTCTCATAAACACACCTGCAGCCTCCCTTCACAATTGTGTTGGAGGCTTGTTGTATTCTCCTGCTACCAGGATAGCAGGGTAGTGGGAGGAGGTTCATGGCTCCAAGACCCATCCGTTGCTCTGAGCCCAGTGGAGTGCTTAAGTTCTTTGGCCTTAGAGACAGACTGTTGAGTTTAAATGCTGACTACAATAATAACTGGCTGTGTGACCCTGGGCAAGGTACTTAACCTCTCTGAGCCCCAGTTTCCTCATCTGTAACACAAGGATTATAGTAGGACCTATTTTGTAGGGCTCTATGATAACCCAGCTAAAATGCCAACCTCAAAATTAAGTGGTCAAAATGTTGCTAATATTTATCATTTTGTATTCCTCCTACCTTCTTCTAACTCAGAAAAAGAGGGGAGATGGGAATTCCCTGGCGGTCCAGTGGTTAGGACTCCACGCTTTCACTGCAGGGGGCACGGGTTCAATCCCTGGTTGGGGAACTTAGATCCCGCATGCCATGCTGGGCCACACGGTGCAGCCAAAAAACCCCAAAACAAAACAAAGCAAAAAATGGTGGGGAAAAATCTGAACTGAGAGACCAGCCAAGCTTGCTAAGGGCACTGGTGTCAAGCAAGATGATGCTTGCATATGTTTTGCTTCTCTTCTCCCTCTCCACTATCAAGGAAGAATAAGGAAACAGATGTAGGTGAATATAATGTGTCTTTTGCTGTTTGCTTGCCTCAGGGCACCTGAGATCTGTAGCAGTGGTTCCAGACCTTGTCTGTGCATTAGAATCACTAGGGTGCTTTAAAGATAATGATGCCTGGGTCCCCCTCCCCAGGGATTCTGATTTAATTGGTTTGGGGCATGACCTGGGCATTGGGATTTTTGAAAGTGGCAACCATAAGTAGGAGTGTAAAATGGCACAACCATTCTGGAAAGTGACCATTCCTTATAAAGTTAAACATACACTTGCCTTATGACCCAGCAAGTCTGCTCCAAGGTATCTACCCAAGAGAAATGGAAACATGTCCGCTGAAAGGCTTGCACATAAATTCATACCAGCTTTATTCACAATAGCTATGAATTCACAATTCACAAACTGGAAAAACCCAGATAGTCAACAGCAGGTGAATGGACAAACTGTGTCATGAAGGTCCAGTGGAATACTACGAGGTGATAAAAACGAATGAACTATTGTTACGCACAGCATCGTGGATGAATCTCAGAAACACTGTGCTTAGCAAAAGGAGCCAGACACAAAAGAGTACATACTAGATGGTTACATTTTTATGAAATTCTTGACAAGGCAAAACTCTCCTGACAGAAAGCAGGTTAGTACTTTCCTGGAGCTGGGGGTGGCGGGAAGACTGACTGCAGAAGAGCGTGAGGGAACTTTTTTTGGGTGATACAGATGTTCTTTATCTTGATTGTGGTGGTGGTTACCCAGAGTATGGGTTTGTCAAACTCACTGAACTATATTCTTAAAAGGAAGGGATGCATTTATTGTATATAAATTATATGTCCATAAAGTTGATTTAAATAAAAGCTTCCCAGGTGAGTCCCCTTTGCAGCCAAATTTGAGAACCGCTTGTCTGCAGCTTCTGAAGACCCACCTCTGTCCTTGCTGTCTTGGTCAGCACCCAGCACAGTGCCAAGTGTGTAATAGTGCTTTCCGTGGTCAAGGGCCTCTCTTACTCTTTTTAAAAAAATAACAACTTTCTTGAGATGTAATTCACATACCATACAATTCACCCATTTAAAGCATACGTTTCTTTTTCTAAAAAAATTTACTTATTTTATTTATTTATTTTTGGTTGTGCCAGGTCTTAGTTGCAGCTGGTGGGCTCCTTAGTTGCAGCTGGCGGGCTCTTTAGTTGTGGCATGTGAACTCTTAGTTGCTGCATGCACGTGGGATCTAGTTGCCTGACCAGGGATTGAACCGGGTCCCCTGCATTGGGAGGCGAATTCTTAACCACTGCACCACCAAGGTAAAGCATACATTTCAGTGTTTTTTTTTGTATATTCAGTGTTGTGCAACCATCACCACAGTCAATATTAGAGCATTTTATCACCTCAAAAAGAAACTCCATACACTAAAAAAAAATTATTTTATTGAAGTATAGTTGATTTACAATGTTGTGTTAATTTCTGCTGTACAGCAAAGTGATTCAGTTATATATTTATGTACATTCTTTTTCATATTCTTTTCCATTATGGTTTATCACAGGATACTGAGTATAGTTCCCTATGCTATACAGTAGGACCTTGTTGTTTATCCATTCTATATATAACAATTTGCATCTGCTAACCCCAAACTCCCAGTCCATCCCTCCCCAGCCCCCTCTCCCCTTTGGCAACCACAACTGGGCTCTCTATGTCTGTGAGTCTTTCTGTTTCGTAGATAAGTTCATTTGTGTCATATTTTAGATTCCACATATAAGTGATATCATATGGTATTTGTCTTTCTCTTTCTCTTTCTGACTTACTTCACTTAGTATGATAATCTCTAGGTCCATCCGTGTTGCTGCAACTAGCATGATTTCGTTCTTTTTTATGGCTGAGTAGTATTCCATTGTATATATGTACCACATCTTCTTTATCCATTCATCTGTCGATGGACATTTAGGTTGTTTCCATGTCTTGGCTATTGTGAATAGTGCTGCTATGAACATGGGGGTGCATGGATCTTTTTGAATTATAGTTTTGTCTGAATATATGCTGAGGAGTTGGATTGCTGGATCATATGGCAACTGTATTTTTAGTTTTTTGAGGAACCGCCATATTGTTTTCCATGGTGGCTGCACCAACTTACATTCCCACCAACAGTGTGGGAGGGTTCCCTTTTCTCCACACCCTCTCCAGCATTTAAGAAACCTCATACAGTTTAACTGTCCCTCCTCAATCCCTCTGCTTCCCGCACCCCGGCCCCAGCCCTAAGCAACCACTAATCTGCTTTCTGTCTCTATGTATTTCTCTATTCTGGAGACGTCACATAAATGGAACAATAGAATGTATGTTCTTCAGGGCTGGCTTCTTTCACTTAGCATAGTATTTTCAAGGTACATCCTTTGTATGGCCTAATAATATTCTAATGTATGGGTATACCACACTTCGTTTATCCATTTATCAGTTGATGGACATTTGGGTTGTTTCCACCTTTTGGTTATTGTGAATAATACTGTCATGAATATTCATGAACAAGTTTTCATGTGGACATATGTTTTCACTTCTCTTGTATCTATCTATCTATCTATCTATCTGTACCTATGTATGGAATTATGGGGTCCTGTTGTAACTCTATATTTAACTTTTTGAGGAACTGTCAGCCTGTTTTCCAAAGTAGCTTATATTAGTTTTCTAGGTCTGCTGCAGCAAAGTATCACAAACTGACTTAACAGAAACTTATTGTCCCACAGTTCTGGAGGCTAAAAGTCCAAAATCAAGGTGTTGGCAGGACCATGTTCCTCTGAAAACTGTAGGGGGAACCGCACCTTGCCTCTTCTAAGATTTGAGTGGTTTGCTGGCAATCTTTGCTGTTTCTTGGATTATAGATACTTCACTTTAATCTTTTATCTTCACATGGTATTTTCTGTGTGTGTCTTCTTATCATCTTTCCTCTGTATCTATCTGTCTCTGTGTCAAATTTTTATAAGGACACCAGTCATATTGGATTAAGGCCCACCATGATGATCACATTTTAACTTGATTACCTCCATAAAGACCCTTCTTCCAAATAAGGTCCCATTCTGAGGTACTGGGACTTCAACATATCTTTTTTTGGGGAACACGATTCAACTTACAACATAGCTGCGTCATTTTGTATTCTCACCAGCAATGTATGAAGATTCTGATTTCTGTACATCCTCATCAGTACTTATTTAATTTTTTGATTATAGCCATCCTGGTAGATATGAAGTGATATCTCATGGTGGCTTTGATTTGATTTCCCTGGTGACTAATGATGTTGAGTATCTTTTCACGTGCTTATTAGTCATGTGTATATCTTTTTTGGAGGAATGTCTATTCAGATTCTTTGCCTATTAAAAAAATTAGGTTTTTGGGCTTCCCTGGTGGCACAGTGGTTGAGAGTCCGCCTGCCAATGCAGGGGACACGGGTTCGTGCCCCGGTCCGGGAGGATCCCACGTGCCACGGAGCTGCTGGGCCCATGAGCCATGGCTGCTGGGCCTGCGCGTCCGGAGCCTGTGCTCCGCAATGGGAGAGGCCACAGCAGTGAGAGGCCCGCGTACCGGGAAAAAAAAAAAAAAAAAAAATTAGGTTATTTGCCTTTTTATTGTTGGGTTATAAGAGTTCTTCATATGTTCAGGATACAAGTCCCTTATCAGATATGTGATTTGAGGCGTTTTTTCCCTGTCCTGTGGGTTGTCTTTTTACTTTGTAGCACACAGGTTTTAAACTTTGATTCAGTCCAGTTTACCTAATTTTTTTCTGTTATGGCATGTGCTTTTGGTGTCATAGCTAAAGTCAAATCCAAAGTCATGTTTATCCCTATGTTTTCTTCTGAGTTTTATAATTTTGGCTGTTACCATTAGATCTTTCATCCACTTTGAGTTAGTATTTATATATGGTATGAGGTAAGGGCCCAACTGCATTCTTTTTCATGTGCCTATCCAGTTGTCCCAGAAATTTGTTGAAAAGACTACTCTTTCCTCACTGAAAAACCTTGGCAACCTTGTCAAAGATCAGTTAACCATAGATGTGAAGGTTTATTCCTGGACTCTTAATTGTATTCCATTGAGAATGGAATAAGGGTATGTCTGTCCTTACACCAGCACCACAGTATTTTGATTACTACTGTTTTATAGTAAGTTTTGAAATTCGAAGTGTGAGTCTTCCAACTTTATTCTTCTTTTTCAAGATTGGCCTATTTTGGATCCTTTGAGTTTCCATTTGAATTTTAGGATCAACCTATCACTTTCTACAAAGCAGCCAACTGAAATTCTAATAGGGATTAAATTGAATCTGTAGAACAGTTTGGGAAGTATTGCCATGTTAACAATGTTGAGTCTTCTGATCCATGAGCATGGCATGTCTTTCCATTAATTTAGATCTTCTTTAAATTCTTTTCATACTGTTTTGTAGTTTTCAGAGTATAAGTTTTACACTTTTGGGAGGCTAAATTTATTCCTAAATATTTCATTCTTTTTGTTGCTATTTTAAATAGAATTGTTTTCTTAATTTCATTTTCAGATTGTTCATTGCCAGTGTATAGAAATACAATCGATTTTTTTAACATCTTTATTGGAGTATAATTGCTTTACCATGTTGTGTTAGTTTCTAATGTATAACAAAGTGAATCAGCTGTATGCATATGTATATCCCCATACAATTGATTTTTGTATATTGAAGGTTTATCCTGCAACCTTCATGAACTCATTTATTAATTCCAATAGTTTTAAAATGAATTCTGTAGGATTTTCTGTATACAAGATCATCTCATCTGTGAATAGAGATAGTTTTACTTCTTCCTTTCCAAACTGAAAGCCTTTTATTTCATTTTTTTTGCCTACTCACCCTGGCTAGAACCTCTTAGAACTACAAATGGCAAGAGCAGAAATCCTCATCTTGCTCTTGATCTTAGGGGAAAGCATGCAGTCTTTAACCATTACGCATGATGTTAGCTGTGGGTTTTTCATAGATGCCCTTTATTACGTTAAGAGCTTTTCCTTCTATTTCTAGTTTGTTGAGTGTTTTTTTTTTCTTTTAAATAATATTTATTTATTTATTTAGGTTGCGCCGGGTCTTAGTTGCAGCACGCAGGATCTTTAGTTGCGTCATGAGGGCTTCTTAGTTGTAGCATGTGGGCTTCTTAGATGCAGCATGCAGGCTCTTAGTTGCGGCATGCAGGCAGGATCTAGTTCTCCGACCAGGAATTGAATCCAGGCCCCCTGCGTTGGGAGCATGGAGTCTTACCCACTGGACCACCAGGGAAGTCCCTGTTGAATGTTTTCTAAATCAGGGTTTTGTCACATCTTTTTCTGCATCTGTTGAAATGATCGTGGTGCTTTTGTTTTTTTATTCTATTGATACGGTATATTACAGTAGTTGATTTTCAGATGTTGAAACAACCTTGCATACCTGGGATATATCCCATTTGGTCATGATGTATAATTCTTACTATTATATGTTGCTGGATTTGGTTTCTAGTATTTTGTTGCATCTCTGTTCATAAGAAATATTGGTCTTTAGTTTTCTTTTTCTTGTAATGTCTTTGGTTTTGATATCGAGGTAACAGTGGCCTCATAGAATGAGTGTTTGCTCCTCTTCCACTTTGTGTTTGTGAAGAGTTGATATTGATTATTCTTTAAATGTTTGGTAGAATTCACTTGTGACATCATCTGGGCCTGGGCTTTTCTCTTTGTGTAGTGTTTTGATTGCTAATTCAGTTTCTTTATTTGTTATATGTTTATTCAGATTTTCTATTTCTTCTTGAGTCAGTTTTGGTACAATGTGTCTTTCTAGGAATTTGTCCATCTCACCTTAGCTATCTAATTTATTGCCCTACAATTGTTCATAGTGTTCCTTCATAATTTTTATTTCTGTAAGGTCGGTAGTAATATCCCCTCTTTCATTTCTGATTCAAGTAATTTATGTGGTCTCTCTTTTTTTCCTGGTCAGTCTACTAAAGGCTTATCAACTTTGTTTACCTTTTCAAAGAACCTATTTTCTCTCTAACTCGCAGGGGTTTTCATTATAATCACTTTGTTTATAGCCACTGTTCATTGAGTATCTGCATGGTGGCTACTTGACACTCATCTCACTGAATCCTTGCAAAACCACCCATGAAGCGGATATAATGGGCCACACTCTCAAATGAGAAAACTGAGGTGTGAAGTGTTTGCACCAGTCATGAAACTAGCAGGCAGCTCAGATCTGAGTATCTGGCTCCAAAGCCTGATGACTTTTCATTACTTCCTTTTCCACTTTCAGCCTCTACTCTCTGCTGCTGAGGCTCGTTTTCTGAATTCTAAGCGGAAGAGCCATGGGTCACCATTCCCTTGCATCACCTGTCAGTGGGCCTCAGCCTTGCCCGGCGAGCCCATTAAGCATATTCCTGCCACCCTCAACTTTGGTTCGGTGGGGCTTGGCTTGGGCCCAGGGATCTGCATTACTGTCTAACACCCCCAGTGATTCTGCTGCTGGGGTCCCTTGATAGCACCTGACTAACGTGTGTTTGCCCCTGGAGACCCCGTTTCAACTCCACTGGACACAGGGCCCTACGAAGCCACTGGTTCCTCCGGCTTCTGCTTCCCTGGCAGTGGGGGTCGAGGATGAGGTAGGTCTTGGGTGGGAAGCCATTTTATCTCCACTTTATAAAATATTTTGAGAAGTTGTAATAATCCTCCCTTCCCCTCAATCTTCCTAGAGTCGTCTCTCAGAGTGCGGGGCCTTCAGGGGTTACTGAGTAGACTTGGAGTGTGTCATAAGCAGTCAGTGCACACGTGCGTGCACACACACACCCACACCCACACCCACCTAAGGCTGGGAGAGAAAGTGACACTGAGCTGCGACCGGCTTCTCATTTTCCTGGAATGTGGCTCCCAAAAGGTCGTATTTTTCAGCGTTTCTGACTCTGGGGCTGTGTAAACATTGCACGGGGGTTTGCTGCTTCTGAGAGACTGCAGGAGTTAGGAAGGGGAGGGTGGGAACCCAGAGCAGGGAGAGAAAGGCAAATGGGAGCTGGAGAATTAGAGCCAGAGAAGGAGACAGGAGGGGGAAATCCTGGGGTCCCGCTGAAACAGGACACATGGTGAAATGTGCAGGAGGGAACAAAGCCCAGCAGTTTCCTGCTGAGAAACAGCGAGCGTGAGGGATCTGGTGAGGGCCAGGGTCTGCGGTGCAGGGAGAGGGCAGATTGGAAGTTCTGTCAGTGGCATGGGAAGGGAGGGGACTCCTGAACCCCTGGCCCATGCCAGCCTCCCTGGCTGCTTCTGGCTTTTAGCTTGAGGGTCTGCAGTGTCCGCTGGAACTGGCTGAGCAGGGAGAGCGAGGGAGAGATGGGCTTCCCCTCCTGGGGCGTCTGCCTTTGCTTGAGAGAAGCTGCTCGTCCTGAGGGAAGGCGCTGAGTTGCCTCCTGAAGACCCGGCCTTCTCTCCTGCTTGGCTCTCCCTGGGGGCCAAGACTCAGTCTTAACCTTCTGAGCCTTCCAAGCCACTGACCCCAAACCAGTGCCGGAGCCTGGATGTCCTGGTGGAGTTGGAGCCCCTCTGGCCTTGGGCTCAGGTGGATCTTGATTCTGCCGTTTACGTGAGCTGCGTTATAGCGGACAAATCATTCCACCTCTGAAACTGGCCTCCTCATCGGTATAAAAACGCTGCCGCTGATGTGTCTCAGCCACCTTGCAAGGTTGGTTTGAGGATTAGAGAAAACGTAGGTAAAATCCTGTGGGCTCTTTCTCAATAGATGATAACTCTTATTCTATTATTCTGAGACCCAAGGATAACAGACGGCTAAGTGTCCCAGAAACCCACTAGCCAGCAGGCCTGGCCAACTCCACAAGAATGACCATGGCCCACATTCCATTACCCTCCCCGCATATTGATTTCCTCACCTGTGGTCACCTCTTGGCCCCCTGCGGTCACCTGCTGGCCCCATGTCCTCCTTTCTGCTCTGCCCCGCCCAGGACCTACGAGGCCTCTGCTCCCTCTCTCTGAGGGTTTTGGCCCCTGGCTGATGAATGACTTGGCCAATTGTTACCCGCAGCCAGCAGGCAGCAGGCAGCAGGCAGGTCGGGTGGGATGTTAGCAGGGGGCCATTAGGAGGAGATGGGTATGTGTGTCCTGGGGCACAGCGAAGTACAGAGCGAGTCACACATTAACCGCCTGGCCTGTTTCCACCGGCTGGGCCTGGGCACCCAAGCGAGGGTGTCCAGGTGTCTGGGTTCAAACCAGGTTCTGTTCAAGGAAGCAGGGAAGGAAGTTCACTTGTGGGTCATGTGTGATTGGAGGAGCAGCAGAAAAGCTCCAGTGCCCTTTCCTGCACTCCGAAAATCACACTGGCTTGAATTCCACCATTGGTCTCTGGCTTACAAAGATCCTCTATGCCTACACAGACAGGATCGTTTAATCTAATCCTCACAACAGCACTAAAAGATAGGCATTAATATAATCCCTCAGGGCACAGAGGAGGAAACAGGCTGAGACGGTTGAGCAGTGTGCTCACACAGCCAGGAAGGTGGTAGAACGGGGACCCAGGAGTTGAACCCAGACTCAGGGAGAGGCTCCAGGAGAGAGTCTGACCTGGAGGTGGTGGTGAGAATCCCGAGCCCGCTTCTGACTCCTTCTTCAGTGCTCACTAACTCTGTAAGCTGCTTAGTCTGTCTGTGACTTGGGTTCCTGATCTATAAAAGTCAAAAAAGAGTCCCTGCCTCCTAAGATTATTGTGAGAACTAAATGAGTGAATGCATGCTTAGAGTAATAGATAAATACCAGCAATTACTATCATGGCTCCCCTGTGAATGGGGTCCTAGGCCAGAGGCTGCAGTCAGGTTGGGTGGAGGAAGTTCTGCTTTACTAAGCTTGCCTGGACCTCTAGGGAAGACAGCTGGAATGGTCCCCCCTGGAATGGGCTGTCTTGTGAGATGGTGAGCTCTCAGCAGCCATCTTGCATTGTGGGGGAGGAGGTTGGACTGAGGGCAGTGAAGATCTCTTTTGTGCTAAGACTTGGGAGCTTGGGAGTCAGAGCTGGATTGGTTTCCTACTTTCCTTGCTTATAACTGAATGACCTTGGACCGTTTTCTTTTCTTTCTTTTTTTTTTTTTTTTTACATTTTATTTAGTTTTGGCTGCACCATGTGTTAGTTGCGGCACGCGGGATCTTTGTTGAGCCATGTGGGATCTCTCGCTGCAGTGCGCGGGCTTCTCTCTAGTCGTGGCATGTGGGTTTTCTCTTCTCTAGTTGTGGCACGCCGGCTCCAGGGTGCGTGGGCTCTGTAGCTTGTGGCACGTGGTCTCTCCAGTTGAGGTGCGAGAGCTCAGTAGTTGTGGCCCGCAGGCTTAGTTGCCCCATGGCATGTGGGATCTTAGTTGCCTGACTAGGGATCGCACCTGCGTCCCCTGCATTGGAAGGTGGATTCTTTACCACTGGACCACCAGGGAAGTCTCCCTTGGACGGTTTCTGAAGTGCCCTGATTCTCAGTTTCTCGTCTATAAACTGGGGTTATGAAGACCTTCCTGCAGGGTTGTGGTGAGGATTAAATTAGCTAGATATGGAGAGTGCTTTTCAGCCGCTGGTTCACAGTAGCCAGAGATTTGTGACAGCTGTGGTTGTGGTGGTGGCATCGTGGTTATTATCATTAGACGCCAAGTGTGGCTCTCTCCAGGTGATGATCCCAGAGCTGGAATACCCGTGTGTTCCACCTCGGCCAGGCCTGTTTGCTTTGCTCCCTGAGCAGTCTTCCTTCTTCCTCCTCTGCCCCCTTAGTTTGAGCATCTCTCATCTGATTCTCAGGAGTCTGGGGACCTTCTCAGGTTCAATCTGTCTTCCCTTCCAAGGACTTAATTTTTTAACAGTCCTCTGCTCTCATTCTGACCCCTAATCTGTGTCTTCTTCAGGACCCACTTAAATTTTTTTAAAATTTTGAGATGATTTTAAACTTCCAGAAGATTTGCAAAAATGGTACAAAGAGTACCACTATACCCTTTTCTCATTTTTTGTGAACGTTGACATCTTATGGAACTGTTGCATGTTATCGAAACTAGGAAATTAACATTGATCTGATGCTATTAACTAATCTACAGATCTTAGTAGCATTTGGCTAGTGTTTCCGTTACTACCTCTTTTCAGATCCAGGATCCAGTTTCAGATCCCACTTTGCATATATTTCTCACATCTCCTTAGACCCTTCCAAGCTGGGACAATTCCTCAGTCTCGTTTTGTTTCCTTTGACTTTGGCACTTCTGAAGAGTACTGCTTAGTTATTTTGCAGAATGTCCCTCAATTTTGGTTTACTTGATTTTCTATTTCCATCATTCCTTCTACATTTATTAATTGGAATTCTACTGTAAAGAACTGTACCTTATCCCCCATTTATTTATTCAATTATTTATTTATGTCTCTATGGAACCTGGATATCCACTTTACTTTATAGGTTATAATCCAATGCTATCATTATTTTTCTTGGATCAGATTGACCCAGCTCTGGCCATTGGGAGTTCCTTTAAGTTGGTAGGACCTATAGTTTTTGACCTCTCTTATTTACTCCCTGTAGCAGTTAGGGTTCTCCAGAGAAATAGAATCAATGGGATATTTATATGAAGAGAATTATTTTAGGGAATGGGCTCACACAGTTGTGAGGACTGGCAAGTCTGAAATCTATAGAGCAGGCTGGCAGGCTGACACCTCAGGTAGGAGTTGGTGTTGCAGCCTTGAGGCAGAATTCCTTCTCCAAGAAACCAGTTTTTGCTCTTCAACTGATTGGATGAGGATGCATATTATCGAGAGTAATCTTGATTTCAGGTCAGTTGACTGTAGATATTAACCTATCTACAAAACACCTTCACACACACCTGGATTGGTGTTCGATTAAATCACCAGGTGCTCTAATCTAGCCAATTTGACGCACAAAACTATCACACCCACTCATTCTATAGGAAGCATGAAAGTCATTTGGCTTTTCATATGTCAACATGGGTGGGTGGATGGAGAATACAGGCCCCCCGCCTCAGGCTGGTTTGGGATGGAAGTTTGCAATCCTGGTCCACGCCTCTTTAGTTTCCAGATTTGACCTTTGATTACTGCTCTCCGTGAGAGCTTGGGCAAATCCTTCCTTTCTTCTGTAAAGCTCGAGAATCATTGTTCTAGGGTGGGTGGATTTAGAAGAAGGATTTTAAATGCCTGCTTCTGAAGCCTGAGTGAGAACATACCTACCTGCTCCCCCCTCGACCCCCCACCCCCCGCAAAGCTTGGCTTCTGGTACCTTCCAGGACTTGCCGCCAACCTTCTGGGGACACACCTGGGGTACCCCCTGCTCCATCATGGGAGAGGCTGAGGTGCTGTTAACCGCAGCTGTTCCTCTCTCTGATCTGATCACTTTGGAAGAGGGTCATCAGAGAGTCTAAAGTGGGTCAACCACAGAGCCCAGGCAGGAACTGTGGCTACGCGCACATACGAGTGTGTGTTTAATATCCTGAAGTCGGATGGGGAGTACTTAGAGATACAGGGAGACCTTCTGGGACTTGAACATGCAAGGGGCCCACAGGTGCTGAGCAAGGCTCTCTAACTGGACAGGGTTCCCCGAAGTTCTTAGACCGCTGGGGAGGCGGGGGTGAGATGCCTGGCTTTTCCAGAACTGGGGAAGGAGATGTGGAAACTAGTGTAAAGGGACCTTCACGCAAGAGGAAAAACCTAACTATATCCCCAAAGACCTGCGCTGCTGAGAGGGCCTGGGCGTTCCTCCGACCTCCCTGTTTCTTTCCGTAAGGGGAAACTGAGGACTAGGGCAGTTCCAGCTTCAGTAGAGGAGTCGGTATCAGGCACAGTCACTGGGGGTAACCAGATTATTTCCTTGGTCTTCGTGGAGGACAACCTAAGAGGAAATAGGTTGATACCATAGCTGGAAGGGATTAGTTCTAGGAGGTGCTGGTGGGAGCCCAGGAACGGGCCCCAGGGGACTGAGGGGACAGCTGGGACCCCTTGATTGGAACCTCAAGAATAGAAATGGTTGTGTTTGGCAGGGGAGAGCTGGGCCTTCCAGAACTGGGATGTGTGTGTCGGTAGGGGGCAGGATGGTGAGCCCAGGAGAATCCTGAAGTCCCAGCCTGCCTTGCACTGACCTGGGGAATATAGCACAGGCCAGCTGGTGCCCCTTAAGACCACATCTGTTCTGGCACCACCGCTGTACCCACTGCTGTGAGCCCAGCCTCTGGGGCAGTGACAAGAGCCAGCAGATGGGACTGGTGCCAGTGAGTATCCATGTGCCTTGAGCTGGACCAGCCTGAGCCTCAGTTTCCTCCTCTGTAAGATGGGGATCATGAAAGTAATGTCTAGCTCATCGAGTTGCTGTGGAGAGCTTTGGGGATGGTGCACCTCGTGGGGTGAATGTCCTATTTCTGGTTGGGGCGATGAGTGGGGGGCACCTTTATGTGAAGCTGGCACTCCTCCTGCCCCACACTCACTGGGCCAGTTAGGAGGGGCTGCGGGGGTCTCCCAGGACCGCGGTGCAGGAGCGGTCCCTCCCCTACAGGGAGTCCTCCCACTGCTCTCTGCAGCTGCCTCTCCCCCTCCTCCCCCACCTCCCCTCACCCAGGAGGATGATAAATGCACTGCCAGCTCCGAATAGGGCCTGACCTCAGCGGCGAGGCATCTCCCCTCGCCCCCCACCCTCCCAGCCGCCAGCCCTGCATTCCTGGAGAGGATGAGGTTGAGCTGCGGTGCTCACCCCTCCTTTGTCCTGCCGGCTGCTGCCCACCAGCCACTTCCTTCCATCCAGTCCCAGGAGAGCTTGAATGCCAAAGGGCCCCACTGTGGGCCTTGGATAGGATAGTTAATAGTAATAATAATAATAAGAGCGGTTACCATTTATTAAGCAATTAGGTACCAGATTGCATGCTAAGCACACTGCATGGATCATGTCACTGAATTCTCAAGACAGCTCCGTGAGGAGGTTGCTATTATTATTCTTCCAGTTTTAGCACCGACAGGAGGAGAAGGTGGGGAGGACGGGGGACCTGTCAGAGGCTCAGAGAGGTCAAGCTGCTTGCCCCACCTCACACAGCTAGCGAATGGGTGGAGCCAGAACCCCCACTGTGCTGCAGATGGCCCAGTGGCCCCTGCCTCCCCGTCATCCCCCCTTCCCCCCCTTCCCCCCCTCCCGCCGCAGCATTAGGCTCCAGTCAGCTCGTCTGGACCCTGGACACAGGATGTGGTCCTGAGAGGAGGTGCAAGCATGGGAGACAAGACTTGCTTGGGGGACTGGAACTCCCTGGGGCATCCCAGCTGCCAGGAAAGATGGATGGGGGTCTCCTGGGTGCTGAGAGCTTTGCAAAGGAAGGTTAGTGTCCCTCCTCATTCCTTCCCCAGTTCTTAGAAGCGTAATGTTAGAGACCTGGGCAAGCAGGCAGCCCTCTCCAGGGCACTACCCTAACGCCTTTGTCTTCGGGCCTATTTCAGGCTCAGATGGACAATGAAAAGATTCTTTCATTAGTATTTCCCCCGTGAACCTCACAATTTGAGAAGTTATACTCATTTCCCCAGTTCTCTTAATCAAACACATTTCGGCTACCAACTAGAAGTTACAGGAGGCGTGGGATAACCTACCTCCCCTTACTAAGCTGGAATAATTCTGAAGCTCAGAAGTGTGATGTTTTGAAATGATGACCAAGGCTCACAGTCTTCCATTTCTACCATCCAGTTCCCCTAGTGGTCTAACCTCCATTCAACTTGCTGCAGTCTTTCCCTTTCTGCTACTTCTGTGTAATAGGTATCCAGGCACCCCAAACCTGTTGTGCAGCCCAGGCCCTCCCCGACTTCCTCTCCTTCTTTTTCCTCCCATGGTCATACGGTTCTTGTCCTCCTTTCCACCTCTTTCATTGCTTTAGCTCTTGGCTGGGCCTCAGGCTCCTGCTGGCCTGGTTACCTGCCTACCTTCAAGGTTCAGCTAGCAGCCTTGGGTGTCAGAGAGATGTGGGTTCAAATCCAGGCTTTGTCACCCACTGGCCTTGGGGTCTTGAGAAGGTCACCTATTGTCTCTGAGTCACAGTTCCCCCATCTGTAAATGGGTAAGATATTGTCAGCATCCAAGGACAGTCTGGGGATTGGAGATTCTGGAAATACAGAGCCAGGTCTGAGCTGCCCTTGGTAAACAGCAGCAGTCCACTGTCTGTCACCAGCTACACCAGCACTGTCCACCACCAGCAGCCTGATCCATCCTCTGTGGCTGACGTCTCCGGTGTAGCTGCGTCCCTGCAGACAGGGGTGCAGACGAGGGCTTGGGCAGATGGTGAAAGACTCCCACTGTGGGTCAGTTATCGGCTTCCCATGCAGCGGGGAGTGTGGGTGAGCTTGTTGGTTTCCCAACTGCTGTCAGGCTTGTCCTCCTTTCCCATTTTACCATATCAGGCATCACCATCCTGCATTGTTACTTCATTTTTTAAAAAATGACTTGCTTTGTTAACCGTTTACTCATTCTAAGTGATAGAATGTATGGGCTTAATCTATGTTCTTAATTTCTTGCTAAATACAAAAGAAATTAAAGTAGTTGAGCCATGTTTCCAAGGAAAATCATCTTGAATACCACACTTTAGGAAACATGGATCAGATGAACTTATATATATATTTTCTCCTTTGGTCAGTTCTTTATTACGGGAGATTTGAAACGTGTACAGAAGTAGGAGAATAGTATGATGAACTCCTTTATATTCATATTCCTCCTTCAAAAATTGTCAGTTTCTTGCTGTGTTTGATTCATCTGTTCCCCCTTTACTTTCTTTTCTTTTTCTTTCTTTCTTTTTTTTTTTTTTTTGCTGGAAGTTTTTTTAAAGCAAATCCCAGACATTATATCATTTCACTGTAAATACTTCAGTGCATATCATTAACAGATAAGGACTTTTAACTTTAACATTACCATAATACCATTATCGCAGTCAACATAATTAATAACATTTTCTTAAGAGCAGCTAATACCTAGTCTGTGTTCAGTTTTCCCTGATTATCTCAAAAATGTCTTGTTTCGGTTGGTTGGTTTGAATTAGGCAGATGGACTTGGAAACTGTGCTCTAGTCTCTCTTTCTGTTTCAGTAATAATCATGTGTGTACATGTATCATTGCCTCTGTCTCTTCACCAATCAACTGATGATACATGACCACTTTTCCTGATGGGTCCTTATTCCGTAGTTGCTATCTGTTTCCTCTTTCATCCATCCATCCTTTTCTCCAGCACAGATTTCCCTGCGGGCTCCCAAGTGGGGTCTCTGTCCAGCTGGATATGAAATCAGGAGCCCAATATCCTTCCCATTCCCAGCTTCCCTTCCCTGGCCTTGTCCTGGCTGGCCCGCTGCCTTGTGCCCAGGAAGGAGGGGGCTCTGTAGGGAGAGGAAGCCGGTGCCTCTTGGGTGAAGTTGGGCGGGGGAGGGGGGAAGCCCATGGGCCCACCTCCTGCGACGCCTCACCTGATGAATACCGTGTCCCTGCGACGTCCATGTAAGTCTGCTTGGCTTGCTCGGAGCTGGCGCCAGCGGGTAGCGCCGAAGCGGGTGGCCTCGGGGGTCACGTGGCTCTGGGAAGCCTTACCAGGCGGCTGGCCTGGGGCTGGCCAGGCCCTCGTGGGAACACACCCCTGCTTTCAGCCCTGTTCCCCACTGTGGCCCCACCCCTGGGGGCCCTGCCCTCTTGCTTTCATTGCTAGCCAAGGTCCTGCCCTCTCTGAGCCTGGTCTCAAGCTTGGGATGCTGCTCTGTTCCTTTGATCCCATCTCCCTGGGGCTGGGAAAGTCATGCCCCAGAATCCCCGGGGCCTGCGTCCTTCCTCTCCTGCCTTTGCTTCCGAGATCTCACGGCTCAGTCCTTTGCCTCCTGAGAAGTTGAGGGGATGGGGGGACTTGGGTCCTCTTCCCAGATTTCTCCTCGAGATCCTGGTGGGGAAGCCTCAGCCCTTCCCTGGGTCTTAGTGTTCTCATCTGAGAAATGCTCAGAATAGCGCTTCATTTCAACGAGTGGCCAAGAGGGACATTTGAGGTTTAGGTGTGTGTGTGTGTGTGTGTGTGTGTGTGTGTGTGTGTGTGTGTGCGCACGCATGTGCTTGTGAGCGTCTGTGGACCTGTGTGCACCCAGGCTTTAGAACTGCAGCCCTCGAACATGTGTTGGGCTACAGGTGAGAAAGAGACTGAAGTGAGGGCTGCCTGGCATCGCTGAGGCCCAACAGAACTTTCCAGCTCCTCACCCCTGTGTATGAGCGCATCTCATATTCTCCCTCTGCTTCCTCTTTCCTTCGGGTATCTCAGGTTCCACCTCCATGTCTTTGTATCTTTGTACTGTCTCTTTCCTGTCTGACTTTTCTCTTCGTGTCCATGTCACTCTCTCCCTCCTGCTGTGCTTCTCAGGACTCTGTAGGTACATGTCATCCTCATGGTCCTGCCTTGTTCCCCAAGTCCCAGCCCTTTGTCCTGACTCCCCAACCCTTTGTCCTGACCCACAGCTGTAAAAGCCAAAGACTCTTCCCTCTTGACTCCATGCATGGCGGGCCCATTTATCTCCCAAGTTTCTTCCAAAGCACTCTGTGGCTTGGGGGTTTGGAGGGCTCATGTCCTCCTGCCCTCTGTCCCAGCAACACCCCTCCTTCCCCAAGGCAGCTACAGATGCCCCAGAACACCCCTAACGCCTGACATCTTTGTGGAGGTGTTGCCCTCATGTGTGTGTTACTGAGAATCCCCCATTCCCGAGCCTGTACTGAATATGACGTTTTTCCCTGAGAAGAACGATCCCTGAGATGTCCCTGATCTACCCAGTGGCACTGAAATTATGTGACTTAAGAGTCATCCAGGACGCAGGGTTGTTTGAGGTTCTGGAAAGAGCCCTGGCTTAGGAGATGGAAGACCTGGGTTCAAATTCTGGGTCTCTTCCTTTCCAGCTGTGGCGTCTCAGGGCACCTGCAAAATAGCAACAGTATGGGTGATGTCATCGAGTCGTGGAGAGGGTGGGGTGAGATGAGGCGCCCAAATGCCCCTTAGCAGTGGTGGTGCTGGGGGTCTGCAGTATCTTCCCCGTTGCCCAGGCTCTGCCCGGCTGGAGTACGCTCAGTACCGGAGGTGGCGTGGGGTGCGTTTGTCCAGCTTGGAGGGGCTGGAACGCAGCAAGGACAACCTGTAGCTTAGTCCGCTTCTCGGGATGAACACAGACCTCCTCTCTTGCCTGTGTGGGTGGGCGTCTCTGAGGGGTCCCTGGAGAGGAGAGAGTGCCAGGTCCCTGGCCAGGGCGTCTGTGCTGGTGGCGCCGGCTCCTGGGGCACCTCCAGGATGGTGCTGCGGGTGGGTGGAATCCACAGGGGTGAGACACCGAGGCCGAACGTGCCGAGGATGCTTGGGGCTGCTTATCTCTGGCCAGGAATGTGCTGTGGTATTATTAGCCGGCAGCCTTCTCGCCTTTGGAATAATCACCCCAGTGTCATGGCAGACACCTGTCCAGCTCTGCCTGCCCAGACAGCCCTCGGGTGTCTGCACCGAACCTCCCGTGGCTGGAGCTCATGTGTGTGCCTGTGTGTGTGTATCCATGTGTATGTGTGTGGGGCACGCGGCTGTGTGGGTGCAAGTGTGCCTGTGTGTCTGTACTGTGTTTTCACGCGTGTGTGCAGATGTGTGTGTGCACATGGGTTAAGTGCACATGCTCGTGTGTAGATACCTGTGCAGGCATGTGTGCATGAGTGTGTGTGTATGAGTACGTGTGAGTGTGCATGATTATGTGTGTCTGTGTGTGCCCCTACCTGGGGGAAGCAGGAAGCCCTGAGGAGGCCTGGGAACAGGAGGGAAGTGACGGACAGAGGGGAGGCTGATGACCCCACCCTGCCAGGGCGTGGTGAGAGGCTGGGAGGCTGGATGGGGGCGGGGGACAGCAGGCAGGTGCGCAGGGCAGGCAGGAGGGGCTGCTGGGGCTCTTGGCACTTGGGGTCTGGGCCACTCCCCTTGACTGGACTCTTCAAGGCAGCATGATAAAGAACCTGAGGCCGGCCAGCCTGAATCCATCATTCACTAGCCTTGTGACCTTGGGCAAGTGACTTAACCTCTCCAAGCCTCAGCTTCCTCATCTGTATCATGGTGATAATAATAGTAACCTGCCCAGTAGAGTTATAGGGAGAGTGAAAAAAGTGCCTGACACACGCACAGAGCTTGATAAATGATAATATATCACCATCATCATCATGACTATGGACCCCTCTGCCTGCCGTGCATCTGGCTTTGACAGTTCCTCTCTGGCCAGGACCTCCAGGCAGAATGGGCGACCCCCGGCTCATCTCCCTCATGGCAGGGCAATGAGATGGAGGCCTAGAGAGGGCACAGGAGTGGTCCAGGGTCACCAGGAAGATGGGCGGAGCCATAAAGATGCAGCCCCTTGGCTCCTGGCAGCACTTCTGCCCACAAAAGCGACCAAGGCTCTTTCTGCCTCGCTCGTATTTCTGGGTTGGCGGTGCCTTGCCAGGAAGGAGAGGTAAGGAGAGTCTGGCAAGCTTTCTCACCCAGGCCGGCTGCTGCGGACAGCCCAGGACGCATCTGTTCACCACACAGTTTCATATGGAACTGAGGTTTCCATTCCCTGTCTTAACTACCCTCCAATGAGTCCTCGCTTTTGAGCTCTCCAGATCCTGCTGCAAATCCTGACTCTCAGATGGAGAGGAGTGGGCCCCAGCGGGGCCAGGCCCCAGGATCCTCGCTCCCTGGCCCAGTCCTGCCCAGGAGAGCTGGCCATCTGGCTCTGGACTGTGGTGCTCGCACCTGGTTGGGCTACCCTGGTCGCACCTTCTACCCCCAATTCCGGCCAGACGGGAGTGGAATTCCTAGGAAGCTCTGGGCCCCCACCTGCCTTCCCTCTGCCCCTACTGGCACATCCGCATCCTGTCCCTCGCCCTGCTAGGCCTCCCTGGAACTCCCAGGTGCCAGGACGGCTGCCCCCTGCGGTAGCAGGCCCAGGGTGTTGCCGGGAGTGTGGAGGTGGGAGTGGGCACTGCGGCGCCTCGGCATGGTGGGGCGGGGCTGGGCAGAGGCAGGTGGGATCTGCCAGGATCCCCAAGTGTGCACAGGCTGTGATTGCCCTGGACGCCGGCCAGAGAATTGTTTTTCACAACCACCACCCGCTACCGGAAGAAGAAAAAAAAGGAACAACAACAAAAACAACCACCAAATTTTTTTGTTTTTGCATCTGCCGTTAATGGCCGATTGGCTGTACATTATTAAACAGGCAGCTGGAGATCTGCCAGGGAAGGGTGCTTGAGCCAAGACTCACAGCCTGAACACAATGTTCCTAGGAAAACAGTCACCTGTGGGGTCCCCGGGGAGGAGGACCCAGAGGGATTGGCCCTTGCCCGGCTCATCCTTCCCACCTCAGCCTCTGCTCTGGTCACCTTGTGGGGAGCAGGGCCGTGCTGCGCCTGGAGCCCAAGCATCCTTCGTCCGGGCCCTGTGGCTCCCTCCCCACCCCAGGGGCCCAGGCTGCTCTTG
>NW_020175039.1:6227570-6233609 GCF_003031525.2 Neophocaena asiaeorientalis asiaeorientalis
TAAGTGGACAGGCTCCTGCTTCCGTCCCACGTGGCTGAGGCCAGCGCTGCTCTCCTGGGGGCTGGGCTGGGAGCTGGGCATCTGGTCCTCTGTTCGATTCCATTAAATTCCTCCTTGTGGTGACATTGGGACTCCCTACTTGTCCTCCCTGGGCTTCAGTTCCCACATCACTCCAAGGAGAGGACTGGGCTGGTCAGCACTAAATTCTCACCAATATTTTGTGAGCCCTGACTGGGTGGCCTTGGGGAGAGGCTGGGGTGACTGTTACCCAGACTTTGGAGCACTTCTTGCTCCTCCCTGATTCCACTGGTGAGACCAGGAGCCATGTCTCACACAAGAGGGGCTGGCCACTGGACCCGTTCACATCCTTTTGGAAGTCCCTCCAGCTCTCTTGACGCCAGCCAGGGTAAAGGTCAAAGGTGTGAAGGTGACATCAAGTGGGAGAAAAGCAGAGAGTCTGGAGTTAGGGCGACTGCCATCTTGGTGAAGCCAGTGCTGTACTAGGGTACACAGATAGGAGCACAGTATGGGGTCCGGGTCAGGCCAGGGTGGGCCCACCGCCTTCCACATGGTCAGGCTGCTGCTGGCATGTGTGTGGGGGGGCATTAGTTTGGGAACTGATCCTAAGGAACCTTCTCTGAGCCTCTAGAGATAAGATGGCATAGCGGTTAGGAGTACAAACTGGGCTTCCCTCCCATCACCACTGTTTCTTTGCCGTCTTACTATTATTGACATTGGGCAGGTGGCTTCACCTCTTGTGTCTTAGCTTCCTCGGCTGTACAAAGTCGGTTAGAATAACACCTACTCCCAGGGCTATGGTGTGGAGTGAATGAGCTTGTGCGTGGACAGGGCCCGGCGTGTGTGAAGGGCACACTAGCTGTTGGGAGGGAAGTGGTGCCTCCTGCTGGCATTCTGCTCTTCCTCTTCTTGTCACTATGTGTGTATGTGTCTGTGCTTCTGTTTGTTCGATGTCTCTCCTCTTCCAGACCTTGAGGGCAGGCTCTCCACCTGCAGCTTGACCCACTGCAGCGCTCACAAAACATTTGCTGACTGAATGGGTGAATGAATAAATGAACAGATGAATGAAGGTTAACTGGAAAAGGATCAGAACCAGGGAAACACCTGAGCACCTAGAAAGTGGAAAGATCCGGAAACTGTGAAAGAGCTGGGAACGTTCAGCCTGGGAATTGACTGTTCTGGGAGGTTGTGAGTGACTCTGTGTGTGTGTGTGTGTGTGTGTGTGTGTGTGTGTGTGTGTGTGTGGTGTGTGTGTGTAAGAGTTTTGAATAAAGCTTTGAAAAGGTTTGTTCTCTGAAGTGGAACCAGGAGCTTCGGGAAAGCAGGCTGCCTCTCAGTGGTGGGAGCTGCCTTGAATGTGGGAGGGACTCGGGGCCTGAGGTGTGCAGGCAGAGACTGGGGGCACGCCTGGCACAGGGGGAGCCCTGACTCTCAAGGCCCTGAGGTCCCTGCTGACTCGCTGCTGCTTCAGCTGGAAGAGTAGTTGCAGTCCGAGCCGAGCCGATGTCTGTGAACTTCAGTTTTCTCATCTATAAAATGGGATTAATAATGGTCAATACCCATAGGATTGTCAAGAGGATTAAAGTGAGTTAATACCCACGAAGCTCTAAGAACATGAAAAGCACTCAATAAATTTGAGCATTTATCAAACAGGACCAAAGAGCTATGGTGTGGCTTCCTCGATGCCACATCAATGGCTGATGTGAAGGAGGAGTAGGATGTGGGGGGAGCATAACCATACAGGGGGCTGCTCAGGCCAGACTCTGCACTCAGCGCCCAAAGTGGTTAAGTGATTTGCCCGAGGTCACACAGCCAGTCAGTGGGTGGCCAGGCTTCAGACTTGGTTTGTACAACTCCAAAGCCTGGACTCTCTCCCCTCCACTCCTCAGCCTGGGCAGGAGGGGGCCAGCTTTCTCTGATTCTCACCCCCTGGGAGGGACAACACCTCATTGCAAGGTGGAGCAGAATGACTGTTATTCTCTATAAGAACCTAAGTCCTCAGGAAGGAAGTCTCCAGCTCTGTCCAACACTGAAAGTACTGCATAATTAAGAAAATATGGGGAGAGCGTGAGAGTAGGACAAGGGTTGAAATTTTCAGCAGCTCATTGCCATGGGGCCCAGGGCAAGGAGAGAGTCATAAGAGGAACACTGGAGGGATGAGGTTAGATGTTAGGAAGAAGGAATGGCGAGATGAGGGGCAACTTGAGGGGGTGCAGGGAAGGGAAGTAGAGGCACAGAAGGGTGAGGAGGTGGACCAAGACCATGCTGGTGATAGAGGAGGGAGAGGAACCCGAGGTTTGACAGGCCCTCGGCCACTGGGCAGCTCCAGACTTTGGGCAGGGGTGGCCGGCTAGGGCCAGTCCCCACAGGGCTACTGGGCAGTGTCAAGGAGGCAGTTTTAGAGAGTAGGAGGCCAGTTGACCAGCACATGAGCCAGCCTGGGACAGCAGGTGCAAACGGAAAGTTCAGCCACCAGCCCGCCTCCTTGCCTCTTCCAGCCGGGCAGCTGGCTTGTCCTAGAGGTCAGCTCTCATGCTGGGGCCAGCACGCTCTCTGCTGATAAGTCCCCACAGGCCTGGCTTTGTCAGGGTGCTGTGCTTAGCAGCTGCTCAGTCCCTGACTGTTTCTGCCTCCTGGACATTCAGAGATGAATGCGAAATGGTCCCAGTCTCAAGGAATTCACAGATGCAGGGGCAGAAAGACAAGGGAGGTGTACATGGGCAGTGGAATTTGCCCTGACTCACCTTCCCAAGACAGTTTTTCAAATATTTGATCATCTGAAATAAAAATTGGGCCCAATCTTTCTTGTGCTTTTATTCAACAAATATTTATTGAGTGTGTGCTGTTGTCCTCCTCTGGATGCTCTGGTTTATAGCGTATAGAAGAGAACTTGACATTTCTGATGGTGTCTGAGCAGCGTGGAGTAGAGTGGAACTTTCATCTTCTTTCATCTGGCTTCTGTACCTCTATTCACACAACCAAAAGTGCACGTACCTTTTGGGGTCAGCCATATCCTATTGCCTGCTGAACCGAATTTGTTTTCACTAAATCTTAGACTTTTCCTTACATGATCAATTAATTCAGTTTTTTAAAAAAATGACTCTTGAATCTTAGTTCAGGACTTTACTCCAAGAGAAATGCTTCCTTGCTAATTTTGGCCTTTTTATAAAGTCAGCTTTGCGCTTCAGTTCAGTTCCATACCTTAGTTCTTCTTTCTGTTTTTTGTTTTCTACGTGTGCTTGGTGAGTCTCCATTCTGAGTCCTCACCTAGTTACTGATAAGTATGTTGGACAAGCCAGGTCAGAGGACAGCGCCCTTTGGCAAGTCAGGAAGTTGACATTGATCTATTAATCAACACCTCTTGGCTTGCTGGCTAGGAATCCACTCGACTTTCTATCTTTTCTCTAAGCAGTTCATCATGGATCCTGCCAACACCTTCCTGAAACCCAGATAATCTAGGTTTGGGGATTCCCCAACAGTCCAGTCCAGGAACCGTATAATAATGGGGTTAGGGTGGTGGATGTGGCTGTGTGAGGGGGAGGGTTGCGGGCTCTCCCTGAAAGGATCCATTCTGAGCCAGTGATCATCGCTGGGGGAGACCTAAGAGGAATCCTGTCCTGGAGGCACCTAAATCTCAGGGTCCTTCCTGCTTTAAAATTGCACTTCTCGGGGGAGATAGGGGTTTGTGTGCAGTCAACTGACAGCAGCAGCGACTTTCTGCCAAGGATCAACTGCCTGGACATGTGTTCCAGGAATCTTCCAAGGGACCTGAGAGGTTATCGGGTGAGGACATGAAAGCCAAGAGGGGCCGAGAGTGACCTTTGGTCCCCAAGACAAAGCAGGGCTGAGCAGGGCTGGAACCGGAGGCCCTGACTCCCAGTTGGAGGCTCTTGGGGCTGGGTCCCACTGCCTCTCCTGGCTGGAAGCTGAGGCTGGCTCCGGGGAGGGAGGGGCTGTCATCATGTGTCTTGGGGACACACTGTTGGCAGACTGTTTTCCCCATGCTTCCCCTGCCCTCTGATCCTCCACCCTCAGACTGTGGTGCAAATCTGAGAGTAGGACCCCTGAATGTGGAAGGCCTCGTGCTTCTCCCTCCCAGGGGGAGTGTGTGGCAAAGGGCCTGAGGCATTGCTGCACTTTGAGAGAACGCATGCAAATGAGATGCAAATAGGGGACTGCGGAGGGGCCTGGGGTGGGGTGGGGCCCTGATCCTGCCTCAGTCTGGCCTGAGTGTTAAGGATGACAAATAGTAAAGGAAACGACCATTGACCTGGGCTGTGAAGCCCAGCCTCAGGAAGGAAGGGAGGGAGAGGGGCTCTGTGGGGCAGCAGGGCGGGGTTTGGCTTCTGGAGTCAGCTCTGGAGGGTGCCCTAACCAGGGGGTCCCAGGGGTGGCCCAGAGATGACAGCACCCTGGAGGATAGCTCAAACTCATCCCCAGCTGCAGGGGGGTGGTGTGGTCAGAAGGGGGAGGGTGCAACCCGAATGCACAGACTTTGACCAATTGCCTAGGGCGACCCCCAGGGCCTGGCTCCCAGCCAGCGTGTGTCAGGTCCAGCAGGGTTCTGAGGGCCAGGGTCTCTCCCCTTGGGATCTGGGCATGTGGCCCTGTCTTCTCTGTAGTGGAGGGAGAGGAAGAGGGCGGGGCCAAGGGCCCTGGAGCGGGTGGCTCCAGCAACTGCCCCTGGAGGCCACTCCCCTGCCTCCACCCTAGGAGGATTTAAGGAGCCAATCCCTCCCTGCTGGGTGTTTGTGGTCAACTCTTAGCCCAGCTCTGAGGAGCTTCCCCTCAGTACTGTAAGAGCCTGGGAATCTGGCCCAGCGAACGTGGGGGTCAAGGGACGTGGTGCCCTCCAGGGGGAGTGCTGGGACCTGGAATGCCCAGTTGTGCCATATGGTGACAGAGCCTTGAGTTGGAAAACCTGGATCCAAATTCCTCCTCCTTCATCAGCTGCTCTGTGACGCTGGGTGATCGCTTAACTGCTCTGAGCCCATCTCTAAGACTGGGATAAGAGTCATAGTCACTTGCCAGGTTTTAATGGGGGTCTGCATGGAAAAGCACATGGAAAAGGTTTGATGCAGGGTGGGCGTTTAAACAGGGGTGAAAATGAAATGAAGGAGCCAGTGAGTTCAGCTGTGGGTTGACACGCCTCTCCCTCACAGCCCGCCTCTCCCTCACAGCCCGCTGTGGGGCTGAGAGGCCTGGGAAGCCGGCACTCAGTGCTCTTGGGCCTTGACCTTTCTTTTGACTTTCTCTTGGCCTTTTTTTCTCTGTCTCTCTGTGTCCTTCTGTCCCCCATTCTGTTGCGTCCCCTACTCTCCCCATGGCAATGCCTAACTCAGCACCTGGCCCCGACGAGAGCGGTTCATTTTCCCTCTCTTCTCTGTGGCCTCTCTGTGGCTCCATGGGCGGCCGGCCACCCCCAGCTCCCTCTCCTTCATCCCTCTGGGTCCCTGCTTCTGACCCACTCTTTGTCCCACTCTCTCCTCCTGGCTTTTCTGCCCTCCTCGTCTCTAGCGTCTATCTGCCATTAACAAGCATCCATTGAACGCCTGTTAGATGCCAGGCACTGCCCGGCTCCTTTCTGTGTTCTGCGTCTCCTTGCCTCCCAGCTGCCGCTTCTCTCCCTCCCGCCCCGTGCGGCCTCCTGCCCTCCCTTCCCCCAGCTGCACTGGGCTCCAACACTGGTATTATTCAGTTTTATGAGAACCCCCCCAAGGCCTGCCCCTGAATGGACCAACCACAACTGGAACCAGATGTGCAGTGCTGTGCTTGTGGATGGGAGGGAGGAAGGGAGGGAGGGGGGAAAGGGGCATGGACTGGCTCAGGGAGAGGGGAAGGAGGGTTGGGGGATGGGAGATGGGAAACCCTGGGAATCCTGAGTCTTCATCAGCCTGGAGGAGGAGTGGGAGGGGACAGAAGGGCTGAGCAGGCTTCTTTGGGAAGCAGTTCTGACGCTGTGTGTGTGTGTGTGTGTGTGTGTGTGTGTGTGTGTGTGTGTGTGTGTGTGTGTGTGAGATG
>NW_020175039.1:6234354-6262165 GCF_003031525.2 Neophocaena asiaeorientalis asiaeorientalis
GACGCTGTGTGTGTGTGTGTGTGTGTGTGTGTGTGTGTGTGTGTGTGTGTGTGTGTGAGTGTGAGATCGGCTGTGGGACAGCTCTTGGAAATAAAGGGAACGGCTGCTCTTCTTTGAAAGCCTCTAGTTTCTTGACTTCCTCTCTGTGTGGTTTTCAGAGATTTGCTGAATTCATGGTTCTGTACCCAGGTGTTGGAGCAGGAAGGCTGGGACAGAGGGAATGATGGTGGAGTGGGGGATGAGAGCGGCTGGAGGACGGTGTTTCTCAGAGCCCCCTGCGTCTGCTGCAGCCCTGGGGTGGGTGGGATGCTCCTGGGACATCTGTGTATCAGTCTGACGGTCCCCATGTCTTAGCATACTCAGGATTTCTGTCTGTGATAAAAGAAGTCTGCATACAGTTATCTTGGTACAGCCTTGTGCAGAATTAAGCGTTTAAAAGAGCCCTTTCATTCAATTTTTAACTCATCATCCATTCATCTCTCCATTGTTCACTTGTTCATTACACATTTATTGAGAATCTACTAGGTGTCAGCGTTGTGCTAGGCACTGGACAAAGTTGGAAAGGAGAAAGAAAAAGACAAGTAGATCTTTGCTCAACTACTGGAAGATACAGGAGTGCACCCAACAAGTGTATGTCACAGCATTAGCATTTGAGCGAGAGCCTCGGGTATTCAGCAGAGGGGTCAGTACCTACCAAATAGCTGGAGAAGGATCCATAGGGAATGTGGCTTTTGAACTGAGCCCTGAGTGATGTGATGGCAAGGCTCAAAGGGCAGGGCTGCACCACAGAGGGTCTCGAATGTCATGCTGCAGAGCTGGGACTGGATACGGTAGGTTGTGGGGAGCTAGGGACTACCTGATGTCAAGCAGGATGATAGTAGGTGTGGGTTGGAAGGAGGTGACGGGGAGGATGGCACTTCTGCTCTTCTGTGACCTGGGAGAGGGTTCCACTTTTATTTTCTTATTTTAATTTTTAAATTAAAAAAAATTTTTTGGCCGCACGGCATGGCATGTGGGATCTTAGCTCCCTGACCAGGGATTGAACCCACGCCCCCTGCACTGGAAGCACAGAGTCTTAACCACTGGACCGTCAGGGAAGCCCCGAGGGTTCCACTTTTATACCAGACCCCCCTATCTACCTCTAGAAGAGCCTAGATGGCTGACATGGACTACTGTCACTTCCCTCCCCTGACCAGGGCTGACCCAAGCCCCTGAGCAGCCCCTGGTCCGCAGGGGGTGTGAGGGTTAGGCAGGATAAGGCTATTTGGAGACAACTTTGTCTCAGAGTTGGGGCAGTGAGGGCTGGGCAGGGGCCCCAGGAGGCCTGGGCCAGGTTTTCCTACACAATCTCAAAGGCACGTTCTATGGGACCAGGTCTTTCCCATCTCTGGTCAGTTCCCACGTACTTACAGATTGAGGACACTGTCAAGGTTGGTAGGTTCTGAGATGCTGGAATTTGGGACTCTGGGAGGCCAGCCACAGCTGCTGCCCCATCACTGCCCACCGACTCTTCCCATCTGGGAGGGGACGAGGTCATCTTGCTCTGGAGGCAGGGGGTGGATGCAATGAGGCCTCCGTCTCTGCCGTCCCCACGTAAGGTCCTGAGGAGGTGCCTCTCTCCCCATCTCCGTCCTCCTGGGCTTCACTGTCACGGATTGCGAGGGGGGGGTTGGGGAGCAGCCCTCTCACGTGCTGACCATCTCTGTGACGCTGGCCCCAGATGCCACCAAATCTTTCCTGAGGCTGTTTGTTCCTCCCGGGGGCTCCCCTATCACTTTACTCTTTGGAAAATTGAAGCCTGGGGAAGGGTTTGGCTGGATTCATAAAATCAGTGAGCACTAGAACCAGAAAAGATCTCTGAAGACCTTTGGATCCAAACTCATCGGCCAGCAGGGGAAACTGAGGAGGCTCAGAGATGCAGGCCACTGACCCAGGACCTCACAGGAGGGTGGCCCAGGTGGCCAAGAGAAGGACCTTTGAATCTCTGGAGGGCTGAGTGGTGGGGAGCTTGTCTCTGGAGCCAGCCCGTAGGATCCGAGTTCCTGCTCTATACCATCCTGTGTGGTCTTGGACAAGTCAGCTAACCGCTCCAGGGTCACTTTCTTCAGCTAAAATAACAAGGGAGATTCGAAGATTAAGTGAGAGAGAGAGAATATTCTTTAAGTGCCAGGCGTACAAATAGGTATGCAGCAAATGACTTTTTCCTTCCCCTCAGAATAATCCTATCTGCTTCTTTTATCATTTGATGGTACCCCAAACTTCAAATCACATTTCCCCCAATATTTTTAATTGTAAAAATTTTTTTGCATATCGAAAAGTTGAAAGGATAATATGGTAATCTCCCTGATTCTGTAATAAACACGTTGCTACATTTGCTTTATCAAATTTCTATCTCTCCCTCCATCAATCCGTCTTATTTTTATTTTTGGATGTATTTCAAAGAGAATTGAAGCATGCATTTCATTAATGAGAGTCAATTCAAATCATTTTTGAATATACAGTCACAAATGTCCTAACTCAGCCCAGAGAAAAAAGCCAGGATTGTTATCCCACATTTGACAGAAAAAAAAAACAAACAAAAAAAACAGGTTCAGAAATGAGATTTTAGGTCTCCAGTCACAAAATGAGTTGGAAACAGCATAAGGCAGAGCGGTTTACAAAAGTTGGGAGTTGCTATTATTATTATTGTCTCACCAACCATCCTTCTCCACCCAGTAGCCCTTGGGCCATTTCTCTGTAGCTGTGTCTCTTCCATGGGGTCCTGGACCTCTTGGCATCCTGCCCCCTCTGCCCAGAAAGCCCTCTGTCCCTCGCTTCAGGTCCCCTGGGAGGCTGCTGGGCTGGCGGCCGAAGGGGGGGCACCCTTCTTGGCATGCCTTGCCGCAGGCATACGGGCCCTGCCGCCCAGCTGGCCGAGCTGGGAGCTGGACGTGAATGCCCTGGCCGAGTGCTTCAGGGGTTAAAGGAGGCGGCGGGCAGACTGCTGGCCGGCTCCGGGAAGGGGGAAGGAGGAGGCGGTGCGCTGACAGCCCGCCCGCCTCCACTGCCAGGGGAGGGAGCCTGGCGAGCTGCGCCCTTGCTCAGTTCCCAGTAGGGGCCCTGGGACCAGCTCTGCCCCCTGTGCCAGCTCCCTGCCTGGACACAAGGCTCACTCACGCCCTCCTCTTGGCAACCAGCTTCTTGCCAGCCACAGCTGCTGCCCCATCACTGCCCACCGCCACCCCCCCGTCCTGTGAGCCCAGACACCCATCCCACCCAGTGGCTCCTCTGCCAGAAAGGTGAGTGTGGGGTGTGCGTGTGTGTGTGTGTGTATGTGTGTGTGTGTGTGTGTGTGTGTGGCGGGCTGCCGGCACTGGTGCTGTCAGGACCACCAGTGGGGCATAAATTAGAGGAGGGGGGAGGTCAGTCTGCCTGCTCACGTGCCTCTGGGCTAGGTAGCCCCTCCAGGCCAACATGTCAGCCCCCTGCCGCCGTCAGTGTCTGGTTCTGGCAGGGATGTCTGGGGCGCGGTTGTCCCTGCTTGGAGAGAGACCAGTCACAAGGAGTTTTGTTTGCTGGGGAAGTTGCTGGTGTCAGTGGCTGCTTGAGACCGAGGCCAGCAGGGACGAGTGGGGAGGGACACATTGACCAAGGCAGTGGGGAGGTTGGGGCATTTAGTCTCCAGGGTCCCTTCCCTTGCCTGCCTGCTGTCGCAGGGCTGCCTGGGGGCGAGGACCGCGACACAGGCGTGGGCAGTTTTTCCTCTCCATTTCTTGCCCTGCCACGGGCGGGAGCTGTTACTGGGCACCTTCTTCCTCCTTGGGGCTCTTCTTGCTTCCACGCCTCGTCTCCCAGGGGCAGCCACGTCTGCGAATGAGGGTCTGGCAGGTTCAAAAAGGTTTCCCACTTCACCCTCCTCAGCGTGGGTCCGTGCTCCCTTGCCCATGGACACAGCCTGGCATGAGTGCCCCCTGCCGCCCTCCCCCAGCCAGCAGCTCCGACTCCCTTCTCACCCCTCTGGGTAGAAATAGCTAATCCAGGTGGTTAATGAACAGACACACGCAGCTGCCTTTCACCCCCCGCTCCTTCCTCTCTCCCCACCGCTCTCTCCTGCCCTGACCCTCGTTCATGCCTGCCACCCCTTGCCAAGCCCAAGCACCCATACAGAGCTAACCTCAGTGTCTGTCCCCTACCCTCAGTTCAGGACCAGGGCCAGGACTGCCTCTCCAGATGTTTTTAGGTTGGGCACTGTCTTAGAAGAGGAAACTGGGAGGGTGGTGACCGAGGGGTGACCAAGAGAAGCCCGCTGTGCTCCCGAGCTGGGCTCCCTGCAGGGGGGTGGGATGGGGTTAGGGGACGGGATGGGTGCTGGGTAGGGGAGGAACTGGCTTGGGGAGGGCAGAACAGGCGGTCGTGGAGTGAGGCTTAGAGGGGCAGCTGGAGGTGAGGGTTCTAGAGCCTTTGGGGACAGGGGCTTCTCTTCTGGGAGCCCCAGCGTTCCTTGCCTGTGGTAGAGCCAAGCCAGGGGTTTGGGAGGGTGTGGGGGGAGTACGCTTTTTCCTCGCGTCTCTGCTGGGCCCCTTCCTGCAGCTGCCTGGGTCGGGTGGGGACCACTGTGGCTCACACTTGGCCTTAAGTTGCTCCCACCCCTGCCAGCTGGCGGCTACTCCAGTCTCCCCCACCCTCGCTCTCCCCCAGGACCTCAAAGCTTGCTAAGGCTAAGGCACCCTCTGCCCTGACCCCTCTGGCCTAGGAGAGTAGGAGGGAGGACCTGGACCTGGCTCTGGAGTGGGGAGCTGGCTGGGACAGCTCTCAACGGGATCGGTGCTGGGATCGCAGCGTGGGGTTGGCCTTGACTCTGCTGCCCGCAGAGGGCAGGGAGTGGAGACAGTGGGCCAGGGCCTAGGAGGGTCTCTCAGCCAGTCTAATGGGACTGGGAGCCAGAACTTTGAGCTGAGAATTCTTGGGTGGTGGTGGAGGCAACCTGGGAACCTCTGCTTCCAAATCCTTGGCCTTGAACCCTTCTGGCTCTCCTTCCTGATCCCTCATCCCATGCTTCATCCTTCACTTCCCTCAAAGCCCCAGTTCAGAATCTCCCATGGGGGCTGCGGTGCCCAGAACTGTAAACACAGGGAGCTGGTGGCCAGGTTGGAGGGGGGCCGGGGTGGGGTGCATAGGAGTTCAGAGAGGAGGTTACTCTTTGGTGACCATCTTCTCATTGCTGATGGACTGTGGCTGAAGCTTTGGAGTTTGGGAACTCTCAGTGCCCTGTTTCTACTGAAGTAAGAGTAGGAAGCAAAGGGGCAGAATGGATTTTAGTTTGGTGAAGGAAGCTCAGCTTGGTTTAACGAAGGGCTTCCTAACAAGCCTGGCGGGTCAGCAGGAGAAAGGGCTGCCTTGTAAGGTAGTGAGCTTCCCGTCTGGGGGTGGGGAGTTCAGACAGAACTGGACAGCAGCTTGGAAGGATTCCTGAGTTGGGATGTGGTTAGAAGGGATGACCTTGAAGGTCTCTTGGGATGCTGAGGTCCTGGGATTCTTAGAGTCGGGGAATTCTCTGACACCCGGATCAGGGAGCAGGAAGGCAGTGGCCTCTGGCCTGGGGTGTGGGCACAGGCAGGACCTCTCAGGGTCCTTTTGCGCCCTGCCAACGTTTGGGGAACAGAGAGCCTGACGCTCTGCCCTCACACCCATAGCTCACTGCCCCACCAGGTCTGCTTCCTGCCAGGATTTTGAGTTTCTTCCGATTCCTCTTGTCCCACTACTTGCCTTGCCCGGCTGGTTAACCCCACAAGGGCTGGAGCAGACCTGTGGGCCCAGGGCACGGTGTAGGATGGAGGGGAGCCCTGCTCCCCTGCAGTTAGAGCCCACATCCCGCCCTGAGGTGCTAACTGGGGGCAGTAGGCAAGGAGGGGTGTGTGCTATGAAGGTGGGCAGCTTGAGCCCCTGTCCAGTTTGCCCCCCAAAAGGGGCCTCCCCAGCCTGCCTGGAAATGGTAGGCAGCGGAGCCAAGATCTGAGATGGGAAAAACACAGGGGCTGCACTTCTCTGAGCCTTGGTTTCCGAATTTGTAAAATAATACAGGGTAGTCAGGGCCGCTAGAGGTGGTTTGTGTAACTAACTGCTGGGGGTGCCAGCCAAGGGCGTAGTTCTAGTGCCTCTCTGGAGTGTGGGAGGAGCCAGCCACCTGCTCCCCGCCACTGGCCTCTCCAGACCTGTTTTCCAAGGTTGGGGTGGGGGGACTTGAGGGCAGAGAGGAGAGGCAGGGTAGGGGTGGGGTTCAAGATTTCTGAGCATCAAACCCTGGGAGACTTGAGTTTCCCTTGATGGAGTGTCAAGGTGGGCTTCTGGGGTGGGCTCTGGACCCACACTGGATGTCCCAGCCTGCCTCTCTCTGCAGCCCCTCCTCTCTGGATGCCCTGGGAGCCCTTTTCTCCTTAGTGGAGAGAGTGAAGGAGTAGGGTCCTGGTTTCAGCCGAGGATGAAGTCCCTTCTGATGTCTAACTTCAGTACCTTGGGATCAGATGAAGCTGCTCAGTTAGGATGCTTCCTCCTCTGGTCTGACAGGGACCCAGTGGGAGGGGCAGGAAGGTGAGATGCTGAGTGTGCCCTTGAGCCTGGAGAAGTCAGGGTCGGAGCTGGGGTGGCCGGCAAAGGGTTTCAGGTGCAGCTGCTCCGGCTTCTTGACTTATTTCTGGGGCCTTGAGTCTCTTTCACCCCAGAAAGGGAAACCGAGGCCCAGTTGAGGGATATGTATCGAAGCGGGGCAGAGGAAAGCTCTCCCAGTTACTCGACTCTGAAAAAAAGCGAATCAGAAATGGGTTGGTGCTGCGGGAGGGAGGGAGGGATTTGGGGAGGCTGGAGGGACTTTTGTCCCCAGCACCGTCCGCCCATGGCCCCGGTCTTGGCTTCCAAAGCTATTAGGCGTGCAGAGGTGTGGGCACCAGCAAGCTGGAACGAGGGTGGTGGCGGGGGGCAGGGCTGCCAGTCCTGTGGGCCATGCCACCCCCCCTCGGGTGCCCCCTCTATTATGCATGGTCACATGCAGCCCTCCCCTCCTTCCTTCTCGCCAATCACCTGAAACACTTTCCCATGGTTGGGGGCGGGGCCGCAGGAGGTGCAGCTGGGTCCCTGGCCTGCCTCTAGCCAGCTTGGTGACCTTGGCCATCTTCCTACTTGTCCACACCTCGGTTTCCGCAGGGAGGGTGGTCGGTGTCTGTGGGGTGGGGGGTGGTAGGTGGGCCCAAGGCCGTCCCTGGCGCTGCCAGTCCTAGTCCGTCCTCCAGGGTTAGTCTGGGCTCTCTAATCCCTGCCTTTTTAGGGCTGCAAGCCTGTAGCTCAGGCCTGGGTGTTCCAGGAAGCAGAGAGGGACTGGCCCAGAAGGGCTGTGTCCTGGGGAGCTGATGGCGCATGAGGGGCTACAGGAGGGCCCGAGTGGAATCCTGTCTTTCTGCCATTATGGGGCGAGGGTCCCAGGCCTAGGTCAGGGCCCCCAGGAGACTTCCTAGGCCTTCTCCAGCAGAGAATATGGGACCCCTCAGTTTTCCTAGCCCTTGCAAGCTTCCTATGTGCTCACCTGTCTTCTAGATGGATCACACGCCCCTTGAGGGCATGCCTGTGCCACTTGCCTCCCTGGTGATCCTTGCTGTGCCTGGCACAGTGCTGCTTAGCACGAACCAACTGACTAATGAGGGGCAGCCGGGTGAGAGTTTTAGACAGTTTACAAATTTTTAAAAAAATTTTATCCTTTAATGCAATTTTTAAAGGTTACGTTCCATGTACAGTTATTACAAAATATTGGCTAGATTCCCTGTGTTGTACAGTACATCCTTGTAGCCTAACAGTTTGTACAACCAATAGTTTGTACCTTCCACTTCCCTACCCTTATATGCCCCCACCCCCGCCCTGCCACTGGTAACCACTAGTTTGTTCTCTCTATCTGTGAGTCTGCTTCTTTTTTTGTTATTTTTTAGATTCCACATATAAGTGATATACAGTATTTGTCTTTCCCTGTCTTATTTCGCCTAGCATAATGCCCTTGACAGTTTTAATAATAATTTCTGCCTCATAGTGTGGCTGTGAGGATCAGATGAGTTAGTTCACTGAAAACACTTTGAACAGTGCCTGGCACATAGTAAGTGCTCAATAAATGTTAGCAATTATTATTATTATTGCTATTATTATAATTATTACTGGTGATGGTGGTGGTGGTGGTGGTGTCCTTCCAGGAGCCCAACTCTGGGTTGGCCCTTTTCTCTCTTGCTGTGGTTGTTCCACCCCTAAGATAGGGAGGCTTACGGGACCAGAGAGTGGAGGAGATGTTGGCATCATTTTCCCCCAAGGGGTCCTAGCATCAGAGCCCAGAGAAGAGACGTCCTCCCCGCCTCCAACTCTGTCTCTCTCTGTGACTGGGGGCTGGTGGGGAGATAAGGGGACCTCTCGAGGCCTTCTCTGCCCAGGGAGCTGTGTTTATGGAGAACTCTGAGAAAGCTGCCATCACCGTAAACAAGGTGCATTCTTATAAACCAGCCCAGGCTCCCCTTCTTGGATCCCATCCATTCCTTGATGAGAGTCACCGAATCAGAGACTCCCAGGCCCAGCAAGGATGTGGCCTGGCCTCCAGGCAGGCCACTCTTGACCTCTGGGCAAGCTACTCTTGACCATGGACTATACCCATAGGGGTAGCAACTATATTTGAAAGTGAGATTCCCCAAATAATGCTGCAAGTTGCTGTGTCTTATACCCTCTAGGTCTCTCTGAAGTCTAACCTGCATCCCTCTTTTAAATTTCTTTTTATTTTTGGCTGTGTTGGGTCTTCGTTGTTGCGTGCAGGCTTTCTCTAGTTGCGGCAAGCAGGGGCTACTCTTCGTTGCGGTGCTAGGGCTTCTCATTGTGGTGGTTTCTCTTGTTGAGGAGCACAGGCTCTAGGCGCGTGGGCTTCAGTAGCTGTGGTTCGTAGGCTCAGTAGTTGTGGCTCGTTGGCTGCAGAGCGCAGGCTCAGTAGTTGTGGCGCACGGGCTTCGTTGCTCCGCGGCATGTGGGATCTTCCCGGACCAGGGCCTGAACCCGTGTGCCCTGCATTGGCAGGTGGATTCTTAACCACTGTGCCACCAGGGAAGTCCTAACCTGCATCCCTCTTGCTGCAACTTTAGTTTAGTCCCTTATTGGTAGGAGGTGGGGGAGAACCATGCCCAGCCTTTCCTGCATGCCTCTGAGCTGGGAGCTTTGACCCCGTGGTGGCACGGGCAGGCTCCTGGCTACACTCCCTCACCATCTGAGGCCTCTCTGGGGTCCTCTGCTTTCTGGTGCCCCTGATGTTCCTCGTTAGTAGGGGTCAGCCCTCAAGGCCTACCAAGCTACACCCTCCACCTAGCCCTGGTTCCCACCCAGGAAGGCTGAGGTTGCTCCGGGTTGGGGGTGTGAGCTCCATTTCCGGACCCCTGGTCCGCCCAATTGCAACTGTAAAAGGCATTAAGCTTTTTTTTTTGGAGAAAGAATGGACTTGGGCTGATGGTGATGACAGCTGCAAAGGGTTCCTGAGCTCAGCCCGACCCTATCTCGCCTCCCTTCCTCAGCCCCTGCTCACCTCTGCCCCATTGCTAGGCCATTGCCCATCTAGAGGAGGGGCTTACCTTTGACCCTTGACCTTGACCAGACCTGAGTAGTCAACTGGTCTCCGACAACCCTTTATGCGGAGCAGCCTGTGGGTTCAGCATGGGGCTTGTTGCTAGCGGGGCGTTGCCCAGGGGCAGACAGAGGGCTTCAGGGGACGCATAAGGGAGGGTTTCTGCCCTGGGGTCCCTGTGGCCTAGGGCAGTGGGAGAGCAGGGCTCGGGCTCTGTCCCTGGACTCTGGACCAATCCCTTCCCTTGCTGGGCCTGATGTCCTCACCTGTAGGATGGAGGGCTGGAGAGACGCTGGGCTGGAAGAATCTGCGAGTCCATTTCCCTGCCGGAGCCTCCCCCGGTCCCAGGCTGTGAACTTCACCTTGCATTGACCTTGCTTCCCTCCCCACCCTGCCCCCCCACCTCTGGCAGTCGCTGGCAGGAAGTCCTGCTGATTAGGGCCCTAATCACCAGCTGAGACTCCCAGAAACGCCAGGCTGGTAGAGCAGAGAGGGGCCACCAGGCCAGGAAGGGGGAAGCACGGGGAGTTGCCCCCACCCAGGGTGACATGGGCTGGGGTGTTGGCTGTGACTAGGGGGCACTGGATGCCTGCTTGGGATTGGGGGTCAGCTCCTTGGGCTGGGGCAGTGCCCGGACACCCACTGTCAGGGCTGTGTGGCAGCGGCTGAGTGCAGCTGGGCACACTTAAAAGCCTTTTTGGGCATCTACCCTCTACCACGCAAGGTGCCAGGGGTATGTGTGGGGCTGGGAAGGCCAAGGAGACATGGTCTAGTAGGAAACAAAGGGGAGTAGACAGAGGGTTTCTGCAACATGCAGTGGGGGCATCAAGCAAGAAGGAGTGCACATGAGCTGGTGGAATGGAGAAGACTTTGGAGAAGAGGTGCCATTTGAGATGGGTTTTGAAGGTTGAGAAGGAGTTCGGCAGGAAGGAGAAGGGACAAAGTCTTCTTCAGGCACAGGGGAAGGCACGCACGAAGGCGCAGTGGCACGCATGTAACGATGGATAAAATAATGACTCCAGGCCTGTGTCAGAGTTGGACAGGCTTAGGTGTCCCTCCCACCTCTGCTGCTTACTAGCTGTGTGACCTTGGGCTGAGCCTCAGTGTCTGCATCTGTAAAATGGGGTTAATATGCAATCTTATAGAGTTATGGTGGGATGAAATGAGATTGTACTTGTGAAGTGCCTACTTGTGAAGCTCAGTGTCTGCCACAGGCCAAGCCCACAGAAAGTGGTTTGTGTGGGAAAGGCTGGCTTTGTGGGAGCCTGGAGGTGTTGCTTGGGGTCCGGCTGTGGGGGATTTTCTGGGAGAGGGAAGCAGCAGAGGGCCTTCACGTAGGAGAAACACAAAGAGGGTTTTATTTAGGAAGGTGATTTGGGTAGCTGTGAAGGCTGTACTGAGCCAGGGAGACCGGGGACAGGCCACAAGTCCAATCTCCTGGAGTCCCCGGGCTGGGAAACCCTCTCCTGAGTCACTTCGCGCCTCTGGGCTTCCTTACCACGTGCTGTCCTCCTCTCCTGGATCAGGAGCCTGGAGATGCACTGAGATCTCCTTCCTGGAAGATCTTGCAGGACAGAAGAGAGCCCTCCTTGACAAGGCTTCACACATGAAGGGATGGACGACCGCAGCAGGCGGAAATGAGGGTAGACTGCGGGCAGCTCCCATTTCTAAGGAATCAAGGGACTCCTTTGGGGGGCTGTCCTTCAGCACCTGCCCGGCACCCATTAGGTGCTTACTATTTGTCGAATGAATGCATGAACAAGGGTGTCCCCTGGTCTGTGCGGAGGCAGGGGGTGCCCAGCCTGACTGTAAGTGGCCTGGTTAGTGTCTGGACGGGGGCTGCCCATCCGTAGCCAAGAGGAATGTTGAGCGTTGCAGAGGCCAGGTGCTCAGCAACTGCATGGATGAGGGAGCGGAGATTTCAGGAGCTTTAACTTCCCGGAGTGAGGTCCTATCACAAGGGCAGTGTGGCACGGGGGGTCACGATCACAGACTCTGCAGCCACGCTGCCTGGGTTTGAATCCTGACCCCACCTCTCGCAGGCTGTGTGACTGTCGGCAACTTACCTAACCTGCCGGTGCTCGAGTTTATTCAGCTGTAAAATGTGGGAACCAGAAAGAACCGTGTCTTCTGGACATACCGCATGACCTTTGGTTATTATTACTGCTATTGTTATTACCGTTGTGGATGCAGAGGGAGAGAGCTGGGCAGGGACTTCTTGGCAGGGATGAGAGCAGCTGCCCAGAGCGGGGTGGGAGAGCGCTAGCGATAGAGGGAGGCTTTGAAGAGTCCTCGGTGCCTTATGAGCTACCTCCTCGGACACCACACATGGTGCTGCCTCTGCTGTGGCCAGCTGAGCCGAGCTGAGCGTGGGAGCGGAGGCAGCAGCCAGGCCTGGATTCCAGGCTGGAGCCCTGGGAGACAGGGGCGAGCCAGGGCGAGGGGTGGGGGAGGAGAGGTGAGCAGAGAGGAGGCCAGGACTCTCCCTAGTCCCCAGCTGGGACCCCAGGAATTCCTTCCATCATCTCTTGCCAGAGGGCCTGGCCTTTTAGCTCCAGGGCCTTCAGAAGGCCTGTGGTCCATCTCCCTGCTTCCTGGGCAGACTGTTTCTGATGCCCCTTCACTGTTAGAAAGTGATTACTCTCTACGAACCATCATCTGGCTGCAACTCCTTTCTTCCCTCTTCAGCTCGCCTTCAGCTCTGCCACCGCCAGTGTTGTGGCATGAGCAGCTGCTTTGCAACAACGGGAGAGTGAGGGTAGACTTCAGTGCTCTTCCCTGACTTGGGGCAGGGGGAGGGGATTAGCTGGAGGGACTGGTGGCAGCAGGGCTTAGGTGGCCTGTTTCTAGTCCCCCTTTGGCACTGAGTGACCTTGGGAAAAGCACTTCCCCTCTCTGGGCTTCAGTTTCCTCGTTTGTGAGATGAGAAGGTGGAGTTAGGAGAGTTTTTGCATTCTAATCAGTGATGAAATTCTGCAAGTCCATGGATCTTTCTGAACAGGGAGGCTCTTGCTCTTGGGGCTCTTGGAAGAGTTGTCCACCATGGACGTGGGGGCCCTGGAGCGTCTTTACGCATCTACTGGGAAGCCTGCTGAGATGCTGAGGAGGTCCTTTCCAGCCCTGGGACTGGAAGATTCTTTGCTCAGTGACCTCTCCTCCAGCTCCATTTCTTAGAACAGAGCGGAGGGCAACAGCTGTCAGAGTTGAATGGGCCAGAATTTCTGGGTCTCTGTCCCAGTGACTCAGGTGGGGATGTGCTGGCAGGATTTGAGCTGGTGAAGTGAGAGAGGGAACTGGGCAGATCTGCCAGCTCCCCCTTGGCCACGCTTAGGGGACGGAGTGGGAGTAAGTGATGTGCTCAGCAGTGGACGTGCAGAGAGGAGTGAGTAACAGTTGTGAGTAATGGCTCAGTGTCTCTGCCGGGTAGGTGGCTCTTAGACTGTACAGAGCTGTCTGGTGGGGCTCCGGAAATGTTCCCTGGAGGCCAAGCCACTGAGTCACGGCGGCAGCCTGAGCTTTGCTGCCACTGCCCTCCTTAGGAGTTGGGAGTCCAGCCCCAGCCCCTCCCCCCATCTATACCTCCACACCCCCTCGGCCCCATAGCTGCCCTGTTTTGTCCTCTAAGCGCCCTAGTGACTTGGATTGCCTGAACGAGTATAGATTTTGTATTCTGGCTGTCCTGGGTTTGAGTCCCAGCTCAACTGCTCATAACCGAGTGGTCTTGGGCAACTTACTTTTCTTGTTGAGTTTCAGTGGCCTCATCTGGAAAAAGGGAGTATTGCCTGTCGTGCATATTGTTGAACGGGTTAAATGCGGTACTATGTCTGAAGTACACAGTACACGGTAGGTATTCAAATAAAATGGTTGTCCCACAAACCCTAGACTCTGTTTTGCTTCTCCTCACCACCTCCACCTCTAAAATTCCTGCTTCCACGCCTTCTTCCCATAATTTTCAGGATGCTTATCCTCCAGTTAGATCTGCCCCATCGTTTGTGCACATGCCGTCCTGTTTCTGCCACCTCCTACCCAGCTTCCGTCTGTGTGCCTTACCCCCTCACCTGCTCTAGCAGAAGGATGGGCAAGGCTCAGGTGGCCCGGGCGAGTCCAAGGGGAATTTGTCACTTGTCCGGCTGCAGTGGGTGGTCAGGCTCCTGTGGGCACCTCACATCCCCCACCTCTGCTGGTTCATGCTCTCCCCTATCCACTGTCTGCCCACATGGGTCATTTCCGCCTCTGGCTTTCTGAAATCAGCTGAGCTCAGGGCCATGCAGACTGCCCCTGCTAGTAGGTGTGCTGGCCATGCTGCTGTGTTCCCATCTGTGCGGATCTGCTTGGGGCGGGGCGGGGAGGGAGCGCCAGGGAGTGACTTTGCATCTGCACCTGGCAGTGGTCCTGTGGTGGGTGTGTGCGCGCACACGCTCTGCGTGTGCCTCAGGGCGTCTGAGCTGTGTGTGTGCCATGTCTCTGGGTCACTGGGCCTCTATCTGATGTGAGCTCTTTCTCCTGTCCAGTTAAAATCTGCCTGTTTTCCCAGCCAGATAAAGCCAGGTCTTCCGTTGCCTCTCCCTCCACCCCCTCTTCCCTCCAGACCTGGTTTCGGATGTGTGCATCTTGGAGGGCCTCCCGGGGAACAAGGAAACATTGCAGAGGGGTGGATATGCGTCAGATGGAGCTGAACAATGCCGGTGACAGCCAGGCCTCCGCTGGCCTTCAGTGCTGGCCTGGCTTCAAGTCCCTGCGGCTGGCTAATTGGGATCGAGAGGGGGCTTCCTGCAACTCAGCCATAGATGGATTTAAAGGAGCTCCATGGAGCTGGGCTTGCCCTGCCCTACCCTGGGGACCTCCTGTTCCTGGGGCTCCTGGTGCAGTCCATCAGAACAGATGGGGTTCCAGAACACCAGCCCTTGACAGGTGCTAATTGTGCCGAACAGTCACAATAACTCCTCCTGTCGTTGCCATCTGTGGCCCAGGAGTTTTCTACATGAGTGAATTTTCAGATAATTGAAGCTTAGGCCACATAAGAGTCAAAAGCTCCAAAGAAAAAAAGGTGAATTGCTTTGATGGGAATCTTTTGCATTGTATTATACTGCTCCGAGCTCTGACTTAAGGCAGACAGGACCTTCCTCTCATTCTGTTATTGTTCCTCAGTTTTTTCCTCTGTAAAGTGGGCATATGAACAGAACCTACCTCACAGCGTTCAAGTGAGGATTACATGAGTTGAGACACATCAAATGCACATAGTATGCCCCGTACAGTTTGCGACCCTGTAAATGAAGGCGCTGAGGCATGGAGAGGTGCAAGAACTGCATCCGGCTCAAATAGAAGGGAGCTAACGTTTCCCAAGCATGTGCTATGTTCCAGACATTTTTACGCATGTCATCTCAGTCAACTTTATTTTGTCCTCCCAACCACTCTGCAAAGTAGGTCTCATTATCCCCAGTTTACAGATGAGGAAACTGAGACTCGGGGAGGTTCAATAAGGTCTCAATAGCCGGTCTATGGCAAATGGGTATTTGAGCCCAGGCCTAACCGAGTCCAGGGCTTTTCTAATCCTATCTCTTGTCTTTTGGTTGGAAACTCATGATCCCTCAGTGTGTTCAGGAATTTGGAAATGAGGGTCCACAAGCAGAAGGTGTTTTGATCTATCAGAATTGAACCCGCTCCCAGTTACCACGTTTGGGTTAAAGGTTCAGAGCGGTTTGGAGTCAGGTGATGAGACAAAATGACCTTTAGGGGTCTAGGGAACTCAAGAGCACATATGGACTTTGAGAATACAGAAGTTTTCTCCTGTTTGCTTTTCTTTTGGCAAGCCTTAAATCTTTAAAAAAGGAGGTAGGTAGGCATCAGGAAGGCTTTCCTGATAGCATCGGCATAGGGCAGTGATGCAGGCAGCATAGGGAGGCTGAAGAACCAAAAAAACTTTAGGGAATTTCTTCAAATCCAAGGTGTCTTCGTCCCGCCTCCCCCCATTTAATATTTCTGAACTTGGAATGCATCTTACGGTTGAAGTGTACAATACATTTCGGGTAGCATTTCCTCTTCAAAAGCTCTTGTCCAGTTGATGGTGCCCCAGACAATCAATGGTATCTTTGAGATTAGGAAACAGAGCCGTGAACACCTGTGGTTTGCAAGGCCTCTTGCAGATGTGGAAGGGAGAGAGAGCTGCAGGCCATTGCCCTGCCCTGAGAGCTGACTGTGGCCGAGTTTAAGAAAGCAAGAGGAACCTCTGATGTCTGTGTGGGTTTGAGGGTGGCCCCTAGCCCTGGAATTCTCAGTCTGGGGCCTCGCTCAGCCCGTCTTCTCCTCCACCCCCCCTGCCCCAGCCTCCTCCACCAGGGCCCCTGGTGTGCTCCTTGGCAGATCCGGAACCCTCTGGCTTCTTGGGTTTCCCCCTTGCTCTTAAATTTGTTTCCCATGCATCCTTCCTGCCTTACTGTTTTAGCACAGCTTAGGGTCAAAGGCTTAAAGTTTTCATCTAAGGTCAGAAACCCTCATGGGGAGTGAGAGGATGGGGCAGTCTCCCTCTGGGTGTAATTTCTGGAAACACAGATGGACTTGAATCCCAGTGAAGTAATAGCCCTCTTCATACCTCCGTTATAGCAGTTACTGAGCTCTTTATAATTCTCTGTTTACATGCGTGTCTCCTCCACTGGGCCACAGGTTCCCCTCCTGGACCAGGCCACTCTTACTCCTCTCTGTCTCCATAGCTGGGAAAGTGGCACCGAAGGGCCCTCAGTCACTGTTGTTGAAGGAATGCTTGGTCTTGCTTCTGTGCCCATCACCTCCCCTCTGTCCCCAGTTCCACTAGAACCTTGACCACAGACCGCAGCCCTTTCCTTCACCAGATTCTTCTAGGAGCTTCCTAGAAGCGATGTTTTCTCTGCTGGAGGCCGTGTCATCCAACTCACCTGCTTTAGAACAAATGGCCCTTCTCCAGGCAGGGAGGAAGGGCTGGGGTTTTCCCTGCTCTTTAGATCTTAGAGGGTAACCTTGAAGTCTGCATCTCCAACTCCCTGTTCAGTGCCTCCACTTATATAACAGAGGCCCTGCTTCCTCTGAGTCTTCCAGGCTGGGTCCCTCAGTGGTGGCTGATTTCTCCTCAGTCTTCTTATATCCCCTTGTACTGCTCTCGGTAACCTCACTCCTCTGCTCCTGACCCCAGCTCAGAGCCTCTTTTCACTTTGGTCTCTTCTTCTGCCATCCCCCACCCCCACCCCTGGCCCAGACATCTCCCCGGCCCACCCACCTCAGAGGCTATGTCCCCCATGAATCTCTACCTTTGACCCCCGACTGGGCAAGGTGCTATGGTCCTGGGCAGAGCTGAGGCTTGGGGTGCCACCAGGTCGGAACTCTGGTTCCATTACCTACTGGTTGTATGGCCTCAGGCTAAGCACATTACCTCTCAGAACCTCGTTTCCCCATCTGTAAAATAGGCTGGTAACCCCTACCTCACAGTGTACCATATGGAAAAAACCCAAACAGACTTGACAGTGGCGTTCTCTGGCTGGAGCATGGGCTTCGAGGCAGAGAGGTGAGGAATGGGACTGGAGAGAGAGACACAGCCAGGTCTCGAAGGGCCGTGAGGACCATATTAGGGCATCTGGACTTCATCCCATGGAGCCGGGAGCCATGGAAGGACTTCAGGCAGAAGAGTGGCATTAACGGCTATGCCTTGTAGAAATAGTTCTCTGGCTGCCGAGCGAGAGTGGCTTAGAGGACTGGACTGAGGGCAGGGAGGCCTGTGTCAGGAGGCCATTGTAAGAATCTCCATGATTAAAGAGACTAGGGGTGAGGGGGTGGCTTGGAGAGATATTTGGGTGGAAGAGTTGACCAGGCTTGGTTGCGGGGCGGTGTAGGAGGAGTGCAGCCAACCCTCAGGTTCGGGCTGAACAACCTTTGGTGGCCCGGAAGTTGGGTGGTTGTCAGTAGCCACGAGGGAGCCCAGGAGGAGGCAGAGTGGGGGCAGGGCTGTGAGTGCAGGATGCTGGCCAGCATCAAGCCCTGGGCCCAGCTGTGCCTGTGGCCCCGCATGCCCCACGCTTGTCACTGCCGACCCCTGGCTCCCCTCTTGTGCTCCCAGGGCCTGGCGCATAGGAGGCACTTGGTACCCGTTTGCTGGACTCATCTCTGATTTTCTGCTCGTGAGAAGTCTGGCCTGGCGTGGAACCTCAGCCCTCCCAGGGTCACTGACTTTGGGTGTGGGCCAGTGTGGCCCCTGAGCTGGGCCCTTGGGGCCCCAGCTTGGGTTCCAGGGCGGGCAGATCTTCAGAAAAGCTGTTCTGCCACCAGCTAGGCATCCGGCGATCTGGGCGCTATCTTATGCCATCCTTCGGGTCAGCTCTGAAGGGGACCGGCTGCAGAGGGCAGGGCCTGCTGCTAGGCCTGCCCCACCTGCTTTGCTGCTGTCAGGACCTTCTTGGGAAATATCTGCTCTGAAATATCACAGTCCAGTGGGCTCAAGAGGGTCGGGCACACCCGGCCTTCCCCTTGGATGGCGTTGGGCTGTGCAGGTCCGGGCCGCTGTGTGTGGGTGTGGCTAGAAACTTCTCTCTCTGGAGAGCCTCATCTTGAGTGTGTTACAGGGCCTGGAGGCTGGCAGAAGCTGGGGCGGCCAGTGAGTGGGGCCTGAGGAAAGGCTCCCGAGATGAGACGGAGGGCTGGGCTACCGGAGAGCTGCTGGAGCTGCAGGGGCGGGTTGACTGGGCCAGTGGGTCCAAGAGGAGCCTGGTGGAGGAGGATTTGGGGGAGGGGGTGGGACTGGGGCTCTGGGGGCAGTGACCAGCGTCGGCTGTCTGGGTCGTCCCTGTGTCTTGTCTGCTTGGGTTCTGAGTCAGAGACTGCTGGCTTTGGGGAAAGGGCCAGGCCCCCTCCTCGCCCCTGGCCGGCTCCCTGGCCCCGGAGGGGACTCTGGGCTGGGGCATGGCTCCCCGCCCCTCAGCTCAAGGTGTCCCTGGGAACAGGCCCCTTCTTGCCTCCAGGAACTTGACGCAGTTCCTTTCCCGGTCCCAAGCAGAACTCTATATAAGGGAAGGAAACAGCCGAGCAGGTCGGCACCAAGCTCTGGTGAGGATGGGTGGCCTGGAGGGGAGGGCGCAGGCCTGGGGAGGAGATAGAGCCAGGGCAGTGGCCCCTTCCTCCCCGGGACTCCCCTGCCCAGGGCTTGAGGCTCAGTCTGGGAGGCCAGTGTCTTCAAGCCATGCTGGGGCTCTGCCCCTTTCACCCCAGGGCCTTGTACTGGCCCAGTCCCCGCCCCCCACCCCCATGGCCAGGGCATTTCGTAGCTGCCTGACTGTGAGCACCCTCGGGTCCTGGAGGGGTGCACTGCTCACCCTGGCTTCCAAGCCACGCCCTGGTCCACTAGGCTGGGCCTCCCAGCCTGCCGTTGCCTCACTGGCAGGGGCCGACTGGGTGTTTCTTGATGGAGCCCACTGGACTCATAATGTGACCTCTGAGGTGCTGGGCTGTCCACAGACGGGGAGTCATCTGGCTGTGTCCTCAGTCATGGGGCATGCGGGCTGGATCCCCCTGGGATCATTGTCTCCATCATTCTTGACCCCTCTGGTGTCTCCTGAGTGGCCAGGGCTCAGAGGATGGCTGCGTCCTGGTTACGGGTTCCTCAAGTGGGTCCCCGAGGGCGAGCAGCAGACAGAGCTGAGGGCAGGATCCCTGGCTCTGTGAAGGGCAGGAAGGGGACTGGTGCCCTCCCATGTTTTGGGTGGGGGAGAGAAGTAGAGGTTGGAGGGAGCGTCGGTTCAAATGAGGTGGGGATGAGGACCTGTAGGTTTCAGGGTGCCTGATGGCCCCTTGTCTCTAGGCTTTGGGGCTCTTCCCCCCTTGCTTCTTCCCCCATTACTATTAGTGTTACTGCACATTTCCTGCTTGCCTTAAGCTCCCTACCCTTCACCTCCCCCTGGTCCCTCTCCTACTCAGGCACCTTCAGTGGCTCCCCAGTGCTGGCAGCTAAAAGTCTTAACTCCTCTGCTGGGCATTCAGAGTTGCCCATCGTCCAGCCTGGAAAGAGACTTTTTGGCCAGTCTGCCTCCCTCATCTCCTAACACGTGCCCCTCGGTGCTGTCTCTTCCCTTCCCCCACTCTGTGTCCCAGCCAAAGGGGATTCTTTTGACATGGGAAGCCTTCCCACCTCCATGCCTTGTTTGTGTGGTTATTTCCACCTGAAAAGCCCTTTTCCCATCTCCACCTTCAAAACCTTATCCATGGACCTAGTGAGCTCCAGGCTCTGAGCAGAGCCCCAGAGCTTCTCGATGCAAATGACCCATGTGCTTCCTGCCCTCATGGGGCTTGCGGGGGAGTCGGTGAGACACACAGTAGACAAACAGAAGCAATGCGTCCTCGAGGACTGGCTCGGGTACGCCTCCTCCGTGGAGCCTGCCTGGGCGCCCTGAGCTCTCTCTGTGCTCTCACAAGTGGGGGCCTCATCCGGCCGTGGGGACAGTGTGGCGTGCTGGGAAGAGCAGGTATTGGAGTCAGGCTGATTCAGGTATCAGTCCTGGCACCGTCACTTGATAGATGTGCCATCTTGGATCTCACAGGATTGTTGAAGGGCTGCCTGAGATCCTGTAAGATGAGGATGCTAATAACCTACCTCAGGGGGGTCATGAAGGGTGAAGGGGTAACGCACACAAGGGCTTAGAACCGTGCCAGGTACACAGCGAGTGTGCAGAAAACTGGCAACTACCATTTATACTTCTGCCAATACTACTACTTCTAGCTGTTCGGCTTTGGGCAAGTTGCTTAAATTCTCTGAGCCTATTTACCTCAAAAACTTGTCAACAAGATTAAATAAAATAACGTATATAAAGCAGCCAGCTCAGTGGCCAAGGGTGGGTCCTCTGCAAACCCCAGTTTCCTTCCTTTCCACGTATCTTCTGGTGTCATTCGAGGTGGGTGCCTGGAGTTGTTGGGACAGGGACATGTAGCAGGTGTCAGCAAGAACTTCTCTGGAAACAGCCCAAGTGTCCATCAACAGATGGATGGATAAACACAATGTGGTATATTCATGCGATGGAATAGTATTCAGCCTCAAAATGCAATGCAACTCTGATACATGCTACAACATGAATGATTCTTGAAAACATTATGCTAAGCATGTTACTTTGCTGGGTCTACCATAACAAAATACCACACACTCAGTGCTTTAAACAACAGAAATTAATTTTCTCACAATTCTGGAGGCTGGAGGTCCAAGATCAAGGTGCTGGCAGGTTTGGTTTCCTCTGAGGTCTCTCTCCTTGGCTTGTAGACGGCCACCTCCTCCTTGTGTCCTCACAGGGTCCTCCCTTTGTGCGTGTACCCCTAGTGACTCTCTGTGGGTCCTGATCTCTTTTTGTAAGGACACCAGTCATATTGGATTAGGGCCCACCTTAATGGCCTCATTTTAACTTAGTTACCTCTTTATAGGCAAAGAGTGGGTGCTCTGCAAACCCCAGTTTCCTTCCTTTCCATGTATCTTCTGGTGTCATTTGAGGTGGGTGCCTGCAGTTGTTGGGACGGGGACGTGTAGCAGGTGTCAGCAAGAACTTCTCTGGAAACAACCCAAGTGTTGTATTCAGTCGTATTCTGAGGTATTGGGGGTTAGGACGTCAACACAAGAATTTTGGGGTATACAATTCAGCTCATAACATTTAGCGAAAAAAGCCAGAGACGAAAAGGCAAATATTGTATGATTCCTTTTGTATGAGATACCTAGAATAGGCATATTCATAGAGACAGAAAGTAGATTAGAGGTTATTAGGGGAGACAGGGGAATTATTGTCTAATGGGTGTCGGGTTTCTGTTTGGGATAATTAAAATGTTCTGGAAATGGATAGTGGAGATGATTATACAGTATTGTTAGAGTACTCAGTGCCACGGAGTTACACTTAGAAATGGTTAAAATGGTAAATTTTATGTTATGTGCATTTTATTTTTATGTGCATTAAAAAAAAGGGACTAGCAAGACATAGGGGGAAAAACCCTTTTTTGCTCAGGATTATATGAAATGCTCCATTCAGAGGCTCAAGTGGTTCTAGTTTAGGCTGAGACCAAGGCTGTCCTCCAGTCCTGGGGGCCAGGTGGATGTGGGTGTGGGAAGCCTCTCTGGAGGGCTGGGATTTCATGTAACCAATCCTGAGACTGGAGGATGGGAGTGTCACCCAGTTGGGGACCAGGCCCTGCCACTCGTCAGGTAGTGAGGTGATGGGGGCAGTGGGAGGCGGGTTGGGTTTTCACCTACAGCTCTCCCCTTGCCAGCTGATTGACCCTGGATAAGTGTTATGACCTCTTTCTTCGAGCCTCCATTTCTTCATCTGTAAAATGGGAGCAATATTACTGACTCTGCAGTGTTGGAGGGTCTCAGAGACATAGGCATATGGTAGGATTAACTCCCCTGCTCATAGTAGGTGCTTAACAAATGGCAGTGATTTTACCACTGGTGGTGACAGGTGCTTCCTTTCCTCAGAACTTGAGTTTCTTTCATCTTTCCACAAATCTTTTGTGTGTACCTACTGTGTGCTGGGACCAGCGTGATGAACAAGACATGCTCCCTGCCCTCATGGCATTTGATTTCTAGAGGGGGAAACAGATTATAGACAAGAAAATAAACACATCTATTATTACAAATTGTAATTAGGTCTGTGAAGGAAGACATAGGAGTTCAGGAGAGAGAATATCTCTGTGTAATCTCTCTCTCTCTCTCTGTGTGTGTGTGTGTGTGTGTGTGTGTGTGTGTGTGTGTAACTTAAGGGACTCGGAGAGGGCCTCTCTCTGGGGTGGTGGCATTTAAGCCAAAGCCAGAAGGAGAGGAAGGACCCAGCTATGCAGGGAGCTGGGCTAAGAACATCTAGGCAGAGGGAACAGTATAAACAGAGCCCCTGGGGAAGAACAGAGCCAGGTGTGTCCCAAGGACTGAGAGGAACCTACCCCTTGCGTGTGGCTTTGGGTCCTGGACGAGGGGGATGGGCACAGAATGATGGTGGGGAGAAGGGCAGGGGCCAGGCTGTGCAGAGAGCTCTTTGCTTGGGCTGCCTGCTGACTGGTGCTTTAGACCCTCCTGTCCTGGGGGAGTCTCCGAGGCTGTGCCCTGTTGTTGGCACTGTGCCTGGGGACCTTTGAAATTGAGAAAATATTAGTGGTGGGGGGCTGATGAATGCCAGGCATTGGCCTCGATCGGGCCTGCTAACACTCACATCCCGGCATCCCCGGCTCTCTAATTGCGGAGCCGTACTGTTCTGCTGCAGTGGCCTTGGGCAAGTTGTTACCCTTTCTGTGCCTTCGTTTCTTCCTCTGTGAAATGGAGATAATAACCCAAATGTATAACCCATACATTTAAAAAATGTATATTTATTTATTTGGCTGTGCCGGGTCTTAGTTGCAGCACGCGGGACCTTCGTTGCCGCATGCGGGATCTTTTAGTTGCGGCATGTGGGATCTAGTTCCCTGACCAGGGATCGAACCCGGGCCCCCTGCATTGGGAGTGTGGAGTCTTAACCACTGGACCACCAGGGAAGTCCCAACCCATACACTTTCTATTAGGATCAAATGAGTCCAGGGAAAGGGCTTAGGACAGTAACAGACACATAGGCACATCCCATAAGCTTCCTGTTACCACTCTCGTTGTGTATGGCTCTGTGGAAATACGTGTTTACAGGAGAGTTGACACAGCAGAGAGGGCAGGAGCATATCTCTGTCTGGAGCCAGACTGCTGGGTCTGCATCCTGCCTTCTCTGCTGGACAGTTGATTAACCTCTGTGCCTTGGTCTCCTCATCCATAAAACAGATGCTCAGGGTGGTTGTGAGAATGGAGTGAGTTAATTTACGCCAAGTACAAAGCACAGGGCCTGCCCTGTAGCAAGTGCGATGGAAGTATTTGATGTTGCTGCTACTTTTATTGCTGTTATAGTTTTCAGAATGGAAAGGCTGACCTGGGTGCTGATGCGTAGTGGAGGGAGACCCGGGGAGGAGGCTTACCTGAGGCCGACTTCCTGGGCCTGAGCCCTGAAATCCTACACTGCCAGCCCTGGGGAGGCAAATGGTTGGCATCCCAGCGTCTGCCCCCTCTGCAGAGGGAGGCTTCCTAGCTGGGGTCCCCAGGGCCAGTAGGAGCGGTCACTGCTGGCCACAGGGCACGGGCCAGAGTGGCAGGGGGCCCTGGCTCTGCCTGGCACATTCCAGGCTCCTGAGAGGGTGGCCAGGGGCCAGGGTGCCGGAGGGAAGGAGAGAGCCTTTTAAGGAAACATTTCTCTGCTTAAAAAAAAAAAAAAAGAGACAAGAAACACTGAAACACACAACAAAGTTAGTGGGCTGGCTGGCCAGCTGTCCTGGAATGCACAGCTGTGGGTGGTGGGTGGAGGAGGCCACTGGGGGGCAGCAGGCCATGAGGGGCACCCAGGCATCAGGCCCTCGGACTGGGGGTCCTCAGCTGCCCCTCAGATCTCAGTCCTCGGCGGGGACAGGGGAGGGACCTGGGCTCAGGTCCCATTTTTTCCACTGCCTTGGGGTGGTGCTGGGGTAGTAGCTCTCCCTCTTGTCTCAGAGGACACCTGTCCATCCTGCCCTTGCCTCAAAAATGTGTCCGTAACGCCCTCTCTCACTTCCCCAAATCCCAGTCCCGAATGGAGACTAGACACCCACTCTCGTGGATTGCAGGTGGAGACGGTGGTGGAGGACATGGCTGGCCCATGCTGGCCCGTGGCTGGGAGGCCGTGGCGGTAGCCAGCAGCATGCCCTCCTCTTGCAGCTGATCCCACATTTAGGTTCCCAGCCTCATCCCAGCTCTAGTTCCAAGGAAAGGAGCAGATCAGGGCGTGCTGCTCTGTGGATCGACCCGCTCCCACCCCGGCTTGAGGGCCCATGGGTGATAGGAGGAGTGGGGACAGGAGACGCTGGGAGCCTGGCCCCATGAGGTTGAAACCTACGAGCCTCAGAGTGGGATTTGGGGCTGGGGGCAGGAGGAGACAGGCAGGAGGCCACTGCTGGATGCGGGACTCCTGCCCTCAAGGTGCCTAGGGGATAGCAGTGTCCCCGTGGCTGAGACCTTGTCGGGTGGGCAGGGTGCCCTGAAGGCTGCAACCACCTCCGGACTTTCCTGCCCTTCTGGCCTGTTCTTCTGGCATCCTCTACCCCACCCTTGGCCACTGATCAGCTGTGTGACCTTGGACAAGTTGTTTAACTTCTCTGTGCCCCCTGCACCTCAAACGGAGGTATAATAGTACCTACCTTATTGGGTTGTTGAAAGGATTACATGAGTTAACATGGGTAAGGCATTGATAATAATACCTGTGCCCATTCAGTATGCATTATATATGTTAGATATTGTTCCTTTTTTTTTTTTTTGGCTTCATATGTGGTTCTCTCAAGTCCTAGAGTAATGCTGAGGACAGGGTGATAGGTACTGAGGTTCAGCTCAGGCTTCTTTGCTGGAGAATGAGGTGGGCAGGGAGCCTGCGGTGTGGCTGGGTCAAGAACCCAGGGATGCTAACTCCCAGCCTCTCCACCCCTTCCAGAGCCCGGGGCACACTGTCCCACAGGTATGGTTCCCTTCTAGGCGGGTATGTCAAGCCGGGGTGATCCCTGGGGCTGGTCAGATGCTAGAACAGGGTCAGGTGAAGGAAGGGCCCAGCTGAGGGTGAGGCCTCTGTGAACAGCCAGCTGAAGCCCGGGCTGTCGGCTGGGGCGGGGGCCCGGGTTGCCTACTGTATGAGGAGGCAGCCCCCCACTCTTTGGCGATCCACGGCTTATGTCCAGACACCCTCATGCCCGGAGCGGGGGGTGGCGGGGTTGGGGAGAGCTTCCCCCGCCGTCCCCTCTGTGGGCCCCCTGCCTGGTGTTTGGGTCAGGAATTGGAGCCAAGGTTGAGGTATGAGCTCCAAGAAAAACGTGTCCCAGCTAGAAGAAAGGAACACATTGAGTCTCTGATAAAGGCCCCTGCTAATTGTCAGGGTAGTGGTTTGGCTGCCCGGCCCCTGGGGAGGGAGTGTTATCTCAGGTAGGGAGCAGACCAGCCCCCTCCCTGCCCTCTCCCTCCATCTTGCGGCCACATGGCCACCCCCTCCCCCATTAGAGAAGAAGCCGAGGATGTTGATAGTCATAGCTCACCCACCGAGGGTGCTTGCACTCTTCAAGGCCTTCCACATCTATTAGCCTCGTGGCCGCCTTCGGAAGAGTCGACAGGCCCTTCCCCAGCCTGTTTCCCTGCACGGTCTGGGAAACTTTGCCAGTTGTCTGCAGCTGTGACCTTTGGCTGAGGTACCTTGGCATTTGGGAGAATGGAGGAGGTGACTCTTCCTTTTCTGGAGGTCTTAAACACGGTTTTTGAAAAAATTAAAACAAATCTTACCATATTGTAGAAAATTTAGAACATAGAGCAAAGAAAAAAAAATTTATTCTTATTACCTTAACCCTGGTGCTTTGACCTCCAGTTTTTCCGTATATTTTTTTACGGAGTTTAAAAAATGGGACTTGCATTTCACTTTTGCCTTCTGCCGCTTCCCCCAACCCCTGAGTGTTATTGCCGAAGCAGCTTTCCGTGTTGCTCCATAGTCCTCCCGCTGGAGAGTGTCGGTGTTTGTGAACTGAAGGAAGGGGTGTCCAGCACGGGGTGGCGGGGAGCGGAATGATCTCAGGAGGCCCTGGTTTTCTATGGGGATTAAGATGCTAACCTTGCCCTTTCTCTGTTCCTCCCACAGGTGGCTGCTCCCTGCATTCCTCCATCCAGCCATGAACTGGTGGTGAGTGACAGTCCATTCCTGCCAGCCCCACCTCTCCCCTCTTTCCTCAGCTCCCGCTGCAGCTTGCTTGAGACCCAAGTATGCTGGTAGCCCCCATGGGTGCTGGGCCATTAGGTAATGATGAGGAAGGGGCCACGTCCCGAGGCCGAAGCTGAACTGGGAGGAAGTGAGTCATGAGGTCCTTTCATGACTTCATGAGATGCGGGGCCTTCTATTTCAATCTTGAGACTTAAGTCCTTGGAAAAACCCATAAAAGGACATCTTGCCTGTTTCTAGGCCTGGCCAGGTGCCTGTTGTCCTGGGGCTTACAGAACCAGGGAATGGCATCTCCTTCCACCCGCCTGGTCCCTAGTCAGGTACCCTTTGGCTGGAGGCAGGGGGAAGGATGGCGTGACCCACAAGAGTCCAGACACCTGGGCAGTTGCTCACGTTCAGGTGGCCTGTCCCACTTCCAGTCTCCTTCGCTGACTCTGCTTTTCTGCCTTCTCTCCGCGTCCCCCGCTCTTCCCTCTCTCCCCCAATCAGGTTTCCGGAAAAGCATGGATGGGGCAGGACTTCTGTGTGTTGTGGGCTGTGGAGAGAGGCCTGCTTCAGACCGATCCCAGCTGGGCTGATTTGGAATTTGTCCCTCCCTGCCCTCTCCCTGCCTTTCTTCCCTTCAGAGGTCTCTCTTGTTCCCCAGCCCATTGCAGGAGGCAGGCGGGGCCCTGGAGCCTGGAGAGGGAGGCGCCTGCCTGCGTGCAGGTGCCTGTGTGGGCGTTTGCGCGTGGGGTGCGTCACGGAGGGCCCCTGTGGGCACCATCCGACTGGCTGGTGTGGAGGTGCCTGTGGTGACGCTGATGCGGGTGGGAGTCCGGGGGAGGCGGCACGGGTGCCACAGGACCCAGGCAGTTGGAGGCATCTGCACACCTGTGCGGTACCCAGCTTGGATACTGGAATCTCGCTCAGGTCTCCTGGCCTTTTCTCCTCCAACACCCGTTTGCTGTATGACAATGGGCCAGTCCCTGCCCTCTTTCTGAACCTCAGTTTCCCTCTCCGTCAAAGAGAGGGGTTGCATTGGATGCTCCAAAGGCTTTCTCTGTGCTGACACATATCCCCGCCCCCCGCCACCGTTCAGGGTCATCGATGGAATGAAATAAAGTATGCAAAAAAAAGTATGCAAAAGTGCTTGTGACTCTTAGCTGTCTTTGGACCCAGAACAGTGTCCCTGCTGTCTGCCCTCCCAGCCCAGGCTCTGCTTAGCTCTTTGCCTTCCTTGCATCGGCTTCTCTTTCCTAATCTCACTGGGCTCAAACCCTTCTGGGCCTCGGCACTGCCTGGCTGTGCCGCTCCAGATGTGGAGTATTATTCGCGCAGAGCTCAGTTGAAGGTCATCTGACAACAGCAGGGGGTGGGAGTGGGGTGCTGTGGGGATGAGGCCAGAGTGCAGGCCTGGTTTGGAACTGCCAGGGAGAAATGCCTCTGGGACTGTGGAGGGACACAGTGG
>NW_020175039.1:6262225-6269911 GCF_003031525.2 Neophocaena asiaeorientalis asiaeorientalis
GGCGAGCCTACGTCTCATCATTTCAACCCAACTTCCACTTCACTGCTGAGAACAGAACGTCCTTGGCTGGTCTAGTATGTCTGGGGGTCTCTGGGATTTAGGCCTCTCCAGGCATAAGCCAGACGCCTGACCCCTGGGAGTCTTGTGAACTTTGTTTAGGCGAGGAAGGGTCAGGGGTTGGAACAGAAGGGAATAGGTTGGCATTGTGGCTGGAGGGATTGCAGTCAGATACCAGAAGGGACTCCTGCCTGAGCCAGGCTGTGGAAGCTTCCCATCTCTGTGACGTGCCCCATCTGGGCAGGAGGCCTCTGATCTTCGCAGAGGTTGAATCAGACATCTTTTGGTGGAGTGCTTGTGACACCAGAGGTTTCCCCACCTGAGTCAGGACCTGACCCCTCCCAGCAGTGGTCAAAGAGCGAGGGAGTTCCACTACCTCCCTCTGGATCCCGGCTCCCCAGGCCCTAAGTCTGTGGCTGTGGACACATTGCTTAACCTCTCTGGACCTCAGTTTCCCCTCTGCGGGTTGGGAGTTAGTAATAGTACCTACCTTATAAGGCTGTGAGGAAAATGAAAGGAACAAATGAACTCATTGAATTAATCTGTGTTCAGAATCCTCCAGTGGCTGCCCACCACTTGGAGTAAAGGCCCAGGTTCTTCCATGGGTCTACACAACCCTGCACAATAGATAGATTTCCTCTCTGACCTCATCTTCAGAAACTGCCTCGTTCACTTACTCTGCTGCAACTACCCGGCCTTCTTGCTGGTCCTTGAACATACCAGGAAGATGCTGCCTCAGGGCCTTTGCACTTGCAAAGCTTTTCCTGCAGATACTTGCCAGACTCTTTCCCTCCTTGAGGTCTTTACTCAAGTGTCAGATTTCCCTCCCCCCAGCAACCCTCTCTCCCTTCCCTGCTTTCTTTGCCCCTCAGCATGTGTCACCATCTTACTTGCTTATCTTGTTTAAAAGACTCCCCCCATGTTTAGCATGTGAACTCTATGATGACAAGGGACTTCTGTCCTTTGTGTTCATTGCTGTATCCCCACTGTGTGGCACATAGTAGGTGCTCAATGCATGTTTATGGAGTGGCTGGAAGAAAGGCATTCAGCCAGATGCGCGGCACAGATTAGGTGCTCAATAAATAGGACAGCTGTCCTCTATCCCTTACTGGTGGGCCGTGGCGGCCTATTAGGGGGGCCAGCCTCCAGCTGGAAACTCTGCTGCTGTCCCCGGGGAGGGAAAGTGGCCCAGGGGAAGCCGGGAGAAAGTTTGGCTTCCCCCAGAGAGCACTCAGCACCTGTTTCCTCACGGCAGGCAGGCAGGCAGGCAGGCAGGCAGGCAGGCGAGTGCTTTGAGCAGGTTCACAAGGGGGAGGAAAGGGCGGGTTTTATTTTTCCTTCCTTTTCCCTTTGCTGCCTGCCTTCAGCCTCTGTAGGGCTGGTCTCTGGCCTCCCCGCCCCTTCCCTCTTGCTTCACACTGTGTGTCTGTGTGTTTGTCAAGTTTTCTCCATGCCCCCAGCTCTCCCTCTGGCCTTCTCACCCATCTTACTTCAGTCCTAACCCCCTGGGATTGGGACCACTCATCCCTGGGCCTAGGATTTCTGCCAGCCTCTGTGCCCTGCCAGCCAGGGCAGAGTGGCTTAATCTTCAACCCATGTTTTCATCTTACTTAACAGATGTTGCCCAAGGCCTTGGGTAGAAGGCTCCTAGGGTCACCTCCCTGCTGTGGGGTCCACCGGTGGGGGCGAGATGGAGAGGGGTGAGGGTGTGTTTGCCGTGGACACTCCTGATCCTTGGAAAGTGCTGAAGCAGCTTTTCTCAACTTCTGACAAATAAGAGTCAAACAGAATTTCCCAAGGGTGATGGCCAAGTGGAGTGGCCACCCAGGTGGGCCAGATATGAGCCCTTCTGCGCGCACGGCCTGGCACCCAGGAGACCTGGGGGTGGGGGGAGAGCCGTGTGGGCACTGCTTCTCGTCCGCAGGCCAGGCCCGTGGCAGATGCTTGAGATGTCTTGTGGAACAAAACCCATTGAGTCGCAGGTGGGGTGGAGAGTCTGCGTTGGGGGAGGTGGAGAGTCTGCGTTGGGGGAGGTGGGTGGGGGATGGGAACGCCAGGTTGGTTTCACCTATAATAGTAATCAGAGCAATAGCGAAAAGTTAACCCTTGTATGGAACTTTCTTTGCAGACCTTTGCTGTGAAAGCTGTACAAAAACACGCTCATTTATCCTTCACATTAATGCAGTGAGGGAGGTGCTGTGATTACCCCGATGTCTCAGAGGAGGAGCACAGATGAGGCCTAAGGCCACAGAGCTATTTGAAGGGGGCACTGGGATTTCAGCACGGTCCACACTCGTAACCATAATGATGACAAACGTGACTGGCTTGCACAGCAGCTGCAGTTTGCAGAACCCTTCCCCTGACACCGGGCCAACCCGAGCCCACAGTGACTTGTGTGGAGGTCTGGACAGGTGTGAACCCTTCCTGGGGAGAGGAGCAGAGTGGGGCTCAGAAAGGCCAGGTGACTGCTTCACAGCCACGCAGCGGTGGCAAGGGCTGGGATCAAGACTGGGGTTTTGGGCTTCCCTGGTGGCGCAGTGGTTGAGAGTCTGCCTGCTGATGCAGGGGACGCGGGTTCGTGCCCCGGTCCGGGAGGATCCCACATGCCGCGGAGCGGCTGGGCCCGTGACCCATGGCCGCTGGGCCTGCGCGTCCGGAGCCTGTGCTCCGCAACGGGAGAGGCCGCAACAGTGAGAGGCCCGCGTACCACAAAAAAAAAAAAAAAAAAAAGACTGGGGTTTTGGATTCCTGGGCCTGCTTTCTCCCCGATACCCTCAGTACTTGCCGCTGATGTAAATAACCGATATTGCCAAGTGGGCTTCTCCTGGATTTCTTCTTTTAAACAGTGCCAGCCACGAGCTAGCTTCTCCATTTGCCAGCGGTCCTGCCTGGGATTTAGGGGCAGGTCTATCCATCCATCTATCTGCCATCCATCCTACCAACAAACACCTCCTGAACGCCTGCCTTGTGCCAGGACTGTTCTCATGCTGGGGCTGCAAGTTCCTTTCTGCTGAGTGCCAGGGCTCTGGAAGGCAGGTGGAGATGCAGTAGGCACAGAGCCATAGGAGTGAGAGGCCTGGAGGCCATCTAGTCAAATCCTGCTCTTTCCCAGCAGAGGAAACTGAGGCCCTGGGTTTATTTTTTTTTTTTTTGCTCTAATTCATTTCAAAAATTATGGTAAAATACACATAACATAAAAATGACCATCTTAACCATTTTTGAGTACACAGTCAGTGGATTAAATACATCCATTTCATTGTACAACAATCACCACCATCCACCTCCAGAAGGCTTTTCATCTTGTAAAACAAAAAACTGCACCCATTAAATAATAACTCCCCAGTCCCTGCTAACCACCATTCTACTTTCTGTCTCTGTGAATCTGACTACTCAAGTACCTCATGTAAGTGGATTCATACAATATTTGTCTTTTTGTGACTGTCTTATTACACCTAGCATGAAGTCCTCAAGGTTCACCCACGTTGTAGCATGTGTCAGAATGTCCTTCCTTTTTAAGGCTGAATAATATTCCAATGTGTGTATATACCACATTTTACGGATTCATTCATCTGTCAATGGACACCTGGGTTATTTCCGTGTTTTAGTTACTGTGACTGATGCTGCTGTGAACATGGGTGTGTAAATATCTCTTCGAGTCCCTGCTTTCAGTTACTTTGCGTATATACTCAAAAGTTGAACTGCTGGATTATATAGTAATTCTGTTTTTGATTTCTTTGGAGGAACATACTGTTTCCCACAGCGGCTGTACCATCTTATATTCCCACCAGTAGCGCACAGAGGATCTAATTTCTCCACATCTTTGCGAAAACTCTCTTCTTTTCTCTTGTCTTGTCTTCTCTCCTCTCCTCTTCTTTTTCTTTTTTTTATAGTAGCCATCCTAATGGTTGTGAGGTGGTGGCCCTGAGATTTTCAAATGACTTTCTCAAGGTGCCCCTGGGGCGAGGAGGCATCACGCTGCCTCATGGAAGAAGAGAAGGGAGCAGAGAAGCACGTGGAGCCCCGCAGCCTGGCGCTGCCATCTGGCTCTCCATCAGGGAGAGTGGCCAAAAGTTGCTTTAGTTCATTCGAACTCCCAGCCCTGATGCATTTCATCCGAGGGCACTGAGGTGGCCATGGGTGGCCATCTTTGGGAGATTCTGGAAAGTGGAACAATGCCAGGAGAAATGAGCCCGAGAGAGTCTTGATTCCAAGAGCGATGAGGGAGGTTGGAAATCCAGTTTGTGCACCACCTAGACTGCTTAGTCTGGAGAGGGAGAATACGGGCCGGTGCAGAATGGGAGAGAGAACGTCTTGAAGGACAAGCAGGCTTCCTTTCTGTTGCTCTCCGAAGTAGAACCTCGTAGGTGGAGGGGTCTCATAAAGAGGGGGAGACTTGGATGCAAAGAAGAGCTTTCTAACACCTAAAAAGGCCCATTGGGGCTGTCTAAGGGAGTTGCTGTCACTGGAACACATACTCACTGATGCCTATTAGGGTGCAGTTGGGAGTTTCCCTCCCTGGGGGAAGCTTAGGTAGAAGCCCTCAGGGCCCACTGAGGTCCCGCCCTTAAGCTGGGCTGAGAAGGGACATGGTCCCCGGAGGCCAAGGCACCTATGAATGTGCTTACCACCTCCCCTTTGACCCCCACTGGGAGAGGCCCCAGTTGGGTGAAGGGCCCTGCCCTCCAGGGACCCTGCTCAGTGTGGGAGAGAGAGAGAGAACTCTATGGTGGAAATGAATTAGTGCCCTCCTCGGGGGTTCTGACTGGAGGCGGCTTTGGGGCCCAGGGTGGGCTGCAGTCCGTCTCTGCTGCGCTGGTTGAGGAAGTCTGCCTGCTGTTCCAAGTCCAGGTTAAGATTTGAGCAAATGGAAGAGAGGAGGGAAGGAGAGAGGGCCTTCCAGAAGGTGGCAGGGCTGGAACAGAGAAGGGGTAGGGCCTTGGTGCAGATGACCAAGCCTGATGGCGGCCACAGCAAATCCAGTGCCCTCACTGGGGGTATGAGGGGCCAGGCAATCTTGTCTCACCTTGGTGGGTCTGGCTGGGGTGCCTGTGGGAAGGGCCTGAGTGTGGGAATGGAGGTGGGATGGTGGGGAGTGATGAGATGGGAGCAGGGTCTGCAGGTAGGGGAGGGGGGAAGGCAGTGGTGTCTACCTGAGGAAGAGGTGGCCAGATAAGGGAGGAATCCAGAAGCCAGGTTGGGGAACTTGAACTTGACGAGCCAAGCACTAAGGGCCATTGTGGGTCCTTGAGTGGGGAAGTGGCCCAAAGCAGGCTTTGAGAGTGGGAGTCTGCTGCCAGCGGTGGGTGTGGCTCGGTGGAGAGGCGGCCGCCAGGAGGGGGGCTGGGCAGACCAGACACGAGGCCGGTGCAGGTGCTCAGCATGGGGTGGAGGATGTGTGCAAGGGCGGTCAGAGGGGCGTGGAGGAAGGGCCTGGGGAGGCACAGACTGAGTGCCCCGGCTGAGAGGGAGGAGAACAGCATCCTCGGGGAGGGGAGCGTGGCAGGAGGGTGTGAGAAATATTCCAGCAGGACAGGGTGGGGCGGGGGAGGGAGTCCGCAGTTGCCCAGCCTCAGCAACCTGGAGTCGGGTGCTGGGTCCCTCAGGGTGAATTGTGGGGGGCCCTGAGGACAGGAGTGGGCTTGCCCAGTCCCCCCCCGGGGGTGCAGGGGAATCAGGCGTCATGTTCCATTTAATCACATCCAGCCTGTTCTTTTACTCTGGTGGCCTTGGCCTGCCTGGGAGAGGATGTGGCCCCTGGAGCGACTTCCCCCAAACACTCACGGGACCTGGGCTGCCGGAGCCCTCTCTCCAGCCCCTTGCGCTCCGTGTTGAAGCTCTCCCTTCCGGGGATGCTGGGAAATAGCATGGGACAAGGGGCTGACCTGCGCCCACGTGGAGCTCGCCAACCTCCCCGGAAACTCAGTTTTTCCTCATTCAGGGTGCTTCCCTGCTGCCTCTGCTGTGTGTTTTTGTTGTTACCAAGGTGCTGGTCCCCCGACTGGCTGTGGGATCTGCTATGTGCCCTCCCAGCCACGCCCCCTCTAAGTGCCCTGTTAATGGTGCTTCCCTGCCCTTCCCTTTGGTTTTCATTTCCCTCTCTTCATCTGCTTCGGGTTCTATTTTGAGAACGAGTGAGCCTAGAATATCGTGCTCTGGGTGCTGGGGCTGAGGACATCCCAGCCCGCCCCCCACCCCCCTCCTTTGCCAGTTCCCTTCCCCTCTTGACAGGCCGGCAGCGCTGGCCCTGACCTCACAGTCTGTCTGTCCAGTGGCAGTAGATGTGATGTCATGGGGTCTTTTTGTCCTGAAAAACTGCCCGGATTCCAGGCCTCCCAGGGGGCAAGAGTGGAGAGAGCTGGAGGGGTGGAAGGAGGGAGGGTGTGAGGAATTTCTGGACGGAATGTTCCTCTGGAGGCTGAGTCCGCATTCTGCGCCCCCCTCCCCCAGTCAAGGGCTTGGGCACCTCCCCCCACCCGCTATGGCCCTCTGCCTTTTCCTTCCTCCAAAACAGCAGCCCACAGATACATTTTTTTCCCAGCTCACCCTCCCTGCAGGCCATCGACGTGTCCTGCTGCGTGAACCTCCAGGCAGTCATCCCAGCCACCTCGGCCTCTGCAGACCGGCCCCCCCCTCAGGCCCACACTGCTGGGGGTGGGTAAACGCATGGAGAGGGCATGCATGTCTTTTTTTGGAAAAAAAAAAACCCAAAAACTTGAGGAAAGGATGTGCAGCTTCCCTTATCCACACTGTGGTTCACAGCCCCTCACATTCAGGAAGTTCTCTCTGATGTCTGGTCCCAGTCTCTCCTATTGCAGCCCGTTTCCCCCTCTTCCTCTGGAAGTGCATTGAAGAAACCTTTTCCTCCTGAGGACCTGAGACAATTAGTCTTTAAGCCGCAGAAAGCTTGTTCCCAACAGGAGGGCAGTTGATTAGGAGTAAGAGGAACTGAATGAAGATTATGGCCAGGGAGAAGAGACAGAGCATGAGGGGGATGTAAGGAGTGGCATTCAAATAGCAGCTGTCCTTATCTACAGGCTGTGTGACCTTGGCCAGGTTATTTAATCTCTCGGGCCCTCAGTTTCCTCACCTGTAAAATGGGATAATGCTTGCCTTGTGAGCATTGGTTATGAGGAATAATGATCATGAAAGCAAGGAGCCCAATGTTAAGCCCAAGGCATCATTAGTACCTGCTGAGTAATTGTTGTTACTGCAGTAACGTTATGAAAATGCACCTCCAGACCAGGGCCAGGAAGAGGTAAGGCAAGTGAGGCACCTGGGGTGCAAAATTGGAGAAGGTATTGCTCTCAGCGTTGTGCATCCTGAGACCAAATGCCTCCTGAAATTTTCTGCCCTAAGAGCCTCACTCTAGTCCTTCCCTTGCTCCAGACTCCCGGGTTTGAGGCCCCAGAGCAGAGCGATCCACAGATAGCAAGACTTGGCCGTCAAGTGGCACTAGGTCTAAACTCTGCCATCTGCTCCTGAGCTGGGTTCGAGTTGTCCTGCTTGGGAGCAAGAGGCATTCTGGAAGATCCCTGGTGGGGCAGTGATTTGGCAACCCTCAGCTTTGGAAAGCCAGGGTTCATTTTGGGATTGGGCAGGGGGAGGGGCCAGGTGGGGGAGGGGCCCTCC
>NW_020175039.1:6270021-6281023 GCF_003031525.2 Neophocaena asiaeorientalis asiaeorientalis
AGCAGAGTCCGCCAACCAAGAGGCAAGAGCTAACCCTGCTTGCAGGCTGGCTGGGGATTGGGGTGAGGGGCGGTGGGTGAGCTCAGTGATGGGCTTTATAAAACCTGGGTGCCCACCTGAGTCCTGCCATGCACCTCACCGCGAGAGGCTGGGCAAGTCATACCCGCACCTCTCTGTACCTCAGGTTCCCCATCTGTGAAATGGGGAGGGAGGAGATGGTGTCTGAGGAGTGGTGTGCAGAGATGGTGTGTGTGTGTATGTTTCCGAGCTAACGGTAGGGTGACAGCCGAGGCTTAGTGGGTCTTTGCCAGCCACTGGAACTCTGGGGCTGTGGCCTCGGGAGACCACAGCCCTGATGGCCTGGGAGCTTTCCCTAGTATACCCAAGCTTCCCTGCAGGGCCTAGGGCAGGGGCAGCCTCAGGGGAGAACACCCACGCCCACCCCGCCCCGTGATGAGTTCCCTTGGCTTTTTCATTCCCAGCAGCCCCAGAGCTGGCAGCGCATGGAAAGCAGAGAAGCAGGACTTCAATCCCAGGAGGACTGGGGTGGAAGGGAGGGGTGGGGAGCGCAGCATGCCTGCTGGGCCGTGTTTGCAAACACTGCAGGAAAACACTGGGTGTTGAGGTTGGAAAGTATTTTTGGAAATTTTTAGCTCCTCAGAAGGCCTCTCCACCAGTACGTTGAAGGCAGGCGTCTGGTGGCTGGCCCTGTGGGGAAGGGCTGGGAGCAGAGGGGCACAGATGGTTGCTGGCAGGGAGAGAAGTTTCTCGTGCCCTGCTGAGGCCTGTGGTTTCTAAAGTTGACTCTCTGGTCTGCATTGTGTCAGACCCAGGAGGGATGGGGCAGGAGGGGCAGGGTGGGGCAGGGTGGGCTGGGAGAGGGCCCGGCCTTGCACCTGTGCAGTCGGAGCTGATAAATAACAGCTCACATTTATTGAGAGCTTCCTAAGTGCCAGGCCCTTTCTAAGTGCTTCATCTCATTTGCTTCTCACAAAAGAGGACCATGCCTTCCCGCTGAACAGCAGCAAGGACAGAGTGACCTGCTTGAGGTCACAGAGTTGGTAGCAGAGAGAGTCTGGATGTGGCCCAGCCGTCTGCTGCCAATGCTGTCAGACTAGACCAGCGGTTTTCAAAGTGTCATCCCCAGACCTGGAAACCTGTTAGAGATGCACGTTCTTGAGTCCCTCTCTAAGCTACTGGATCCGACCCTCTGGGGAGGGCCCAGCCACCCGTGTGTCCGTCAACAGCCCTCCAGGTGGTTGGGAGGCCACTGAAGTTTGAGACCCCCGGCCCTCATTCTGCTCTGCCCCGTCGGGGTCTCTTGGGAGGCTCTTCAGGGCCTGTGATGGGCCTGGGGCAGGTACTCTTGTCTCCGGTTGCTCCATCCCACCGCGTTTCTGACCCCCCCAGTCAGGGAGGGGGATTATATAGACTGTGAAGAGGGAGGGCTTTGGAACTGGGAGGTCTGGGTTCAGAGGCAGTCCTGTTGTGTAGACTCTGCATGCAGAAGGTCCCTGTGATCTGCCCTCCAAGCCTTCTCCTCCCCACAGAAAGCCAGAGCAGCTCAGAGCGGGGGCAGTTGGCCCGTTCTGCCCAGCCCATGGTATCCACGTGAGCATTACAGAGCCCTGGACCAGAAGAGATGGGTGGAGGCCCAGAGGGCTGGGGCAGGCTGGCACTGCTGCAGAGGACTCCCCTGGGTGGGGCCGGGTGGTGGTTGGAGGCTGAGCGGAGACCCTGGTCCTCATTGTTAGGCAGCTCCTAGAGCTCAGTCTGGGGAAGGGATCCCGGGGGATTTCCTGTGGGCTCATTTGCCTCCTGCCCGGTGGCCTGTGGCTCAGGAATGGGGTTCTGGGGGCTGGCTAGGTGAGGATTAGGACTGGGCTGGGGGGGACAGAATGTGGCCTCTTGACTCCCCCTGCAGAGCCATCCTCAGACTCCAGGTGGACCCACCTAGGGGGCTGGGAGGGGCTGGCTGATACGGCATCCCTGGACTCTGTTTTCCCTCAACCCTCCCAAGCTGCCTTGACCCTGAACTACACAGGGGGTTTCACCCACCTGGAAAGAAGTTTTGGCCTCAGTCTCTTGTCTCCCAGGCAGTAGGGGGAAAGTCTGGGCGTTTTTAGAAAGAGAGCTACTGCCTTCAGCTCAGCCCACTTCCTTCCTCCATCCCTATCTTGGCCCAGTTCTCCTCCCAGATGCCAGAACATTTCAGAGGTCATTCTGTCCACTCCCCTGTCTTCAGACATGAACAGCTCACCCTCAGGTCCCGGGATGGGGTTGGGGCAGGTGCTTCCTATTCAGAGACTTACTGTCTAAACCTGGTTCACAGTCATCTCAGCAAAGGCTTGTTTCCATGACCTTGACGTTCATGTCCATGTCCATCTGTGTGATTCAAGGGCCCCTCTAACCACATCACTGAGTTGGGAATGGAGCCCTTGAGACCGTGGTCAGGAGGTGGCCCTGGAATGGGGAGTTTCTCTCTCATTATGGGGGAGTCCAAGGAGCCCACATTTCAGGATGCCTTTAGTAGGAAGTTGGTCTGCACAAGGGAAGGATGGCACCAGGGTGAGGGACAGGATCAGTCCACGGGTGTTTATTGACGGCTCGCTACACATACGGCACAGTCTCCGGCCCGAGGGCTATGGCAACTCAGTTGGTAAAAATGCTTCTTTGAATCTGTTTCGGAGGCAGGTGGGATAAGAATCACAAATAAAAATAAAACGAGAGTTGGGGAACTAGACATATTCCCACAATGAGATTATTCACACGCTGAGGACCAGATAAGTAGCTCAGACGGTAAGGCTTACTGGAGTTCTGAGGTGGGAGAGAGAGACCCCTTTGCTGGGGTATTCAGGGAGGGCTTCATCGAGGAGGAGAGCTAGTAAGAAAAGAGGAGAAGCTGCTCCACAAACAATAAGCCCGGATGTGGGAACAGCAAGGGGTCTGGATGGAAGAGAGTTTTGGGGTAAGGAAACTGAGGTCCGCAAGGGGGCAGGGCCAAAGGTGGGGATGGCCCTTGAAAGCCCACCGAAGCATGAAGACTCTGGCAGGCCTGGTATCTGCGGCTGCTGTGGTTTCACACAGCATGAAGTGTAGAGACCCAAGATGGGGTTCCAACCCTTTTGTCCCCCTTAGTAGTCAGTGGCTTTGGTCCACTCATCGAATTTCTCCTTATTTGTAAAGTGGGGCTCAAAGGTAGTAATAGTACTTACCTCACTGGGTTCTTGTGAATAAATGAAGTGGCTGGTGTAGGCACACATGCCTGGCAGGTAGGAGCAAGAGTCACTTACTCACTCCTTGTTCCTTTTTGAGGGGTCGGTGACTGTCGGAGTTAGGGGCCTTAGTGAAGTTTGTCAAGCTGGATGGCTCTAGGACCAATAGGATTGTCTTTCATTTTCCAGACTCTGCCCCCCAAGCTTGGGGTCAGCACAATATGTCTGAGTCTTGGGTTGGCACCATCGGTGCTATCTCAGGAGGCCTTCTGCCCATCACAGCCACCAGCCCCCGGGGAGAGAGCCAACCTGGGGATGTTTGCCCTGAGGCCTCATGCTGTTTTCTCCCTCTGCCCACAGCCCGTCAACACTGAAACTGCTCCAAAGAATGTAGTGGACACGGTGAGTGACAGCAGGTAGGGCAGGGTGAGCGCCTGGGGAGGCCGGGAAAGCAAAAGGAAGATTGGGGGGAAAGTGAACGGATGTGTTTGAGGACACCCTTCTGGAGTAGATTTGGGGAACTTGGGGGAAGGATGGAGACATGGGTGGCACTGAAAGCTGGATATCGGAGCATCCCCTTGTGTGTTCAGAAATGGATTGCTGGGGAACTAGGCAGACAGGGAGGGAGAGGCCCGTGGTTAAACGTGGGCTTCTTTATTAGATATGTAGAATGTGAGAAAGCCAGGCAGATCTTTCCAAACACGTCTTTCTGACTCAGCAGACAGACGATTTCCTCAAGGCTCCGTGGAGGAGGAAGGGAAGGAAGTGGGTGGGTCGTGTGGTGGGGAAACCGAGGCTGGCAGCTGAGAGGCGTCTCCTGGCAACGGCCGGCATGGAGTGATGGGCTCAGAGATGGAGGACTTGGGTTCACCTCCCAACTCCTCCAAGGTTCTATTTGTGAGACTGTAGCAAGTCCTGAGCCTATCTGTGCCTCAGTTTTCTCATCTGCAGAAATGGGAATAATAACATCTCCCCCAGGAGAGACACGAATGAGAGGATATGGTTGGCTCTGAAGGGCCGTTAGTGGACAGAGAAATGCTACACAAACAACCAAGCCCCCTCCCAGGCCCTTCTGCCAAGCCCTCACCCCCACCACTGCCACATCCAGCAGATGAAAGACCTGGTACCTTTCAATGACTTTCCTCGACTGCCCTCTCTGACTGCCTTTTTTTTGTCTCCAGGGAGAAGGAGCCTTCCGGGGTGGAAACACACGGAAAAGCCTTGAGGAAGATGTAAGTATTCGGAAGGGAAGGAGGAAGGTGCGGCGAGTCCCTGGGGTGCGCGGGATGGGGGAGGCGGATGATGCCTAACACCTGTCTTGTTTGGTGGGCGTCCCTTGCAGCCTCTGTAGAATAGCTCAGCTCAATTCCGGAGTGGGGAGAGGGGCTGGGAGGGTGAGCAGGCCCCATGACTTAGACACTGGACCTTAGTCTCGGCTTCAGCCTCCAGCCCAGCTGGATCCAGAGTTGGTTTGTCCGTCACTGAGGCAGACCTTAGTGCCGCAGGGTGGGGATGGAGGGGAGCAGAGGCTGCTGTGCGAGGCCTCACTGGGTGGTGAGCAGCCACCAGGGCAATGGCCAGGGGTATGGGCAACACTGCAGCAAGAGGGACTAGGGGCAGAGATGAAGAGGGACTCCTGGGCTCTTGGAGGGCCATCAGCCCCTGGGGAATCGCAGGCTCTGCTTCTTCAGAGCGAGAAGCCTTTGAAAATGGGCTAAATGCCACTGATTCAGGAGGGAGCAGGAACATGGGCTGGTTGGTCTCATGGGCTCCTCCTGCCCTGCGGTTTTGGTGGAGGGCGATGGGCAAATTCCTTAAGTGGAAGGACCCCAGGGAAGGGAAGAGGGGCTCTCCTGGGACCCTGCTTTGAGCCGAACTCCTGCCTGGGCTTGTCCTCACACCACCCCAGGGGCAGATGCCCGGCAACGTCGGACCTTTCTCTTTTTTCCCTGCCCTTCTCTGACAATTTGCCCCTCTGCTGGCCTCTCCATCCTTGCCCGCCCTGATCTGCGAGGAACAGGGAGTGGTTTTGGTGGTTGGCAAGGGGGAGCTGTTGATGGCATGAGGCCCTATCATCTGACAGCTGCCTGACCCATGGCGGGGAGGGCCTTGGAGGGAGGCGCTGGGCTGCTGCAGGCAGCACACTTCTGTGGTGAGCCCACCACCTCCGTCACATTGCCCTGGGCCAGCCCCGCAAGGCCAGCCCGGCAAGGTGGAGGTGTCCCCCGGGCCGCACAGGGCCCCGCCAGGAAGAGCAGAAATATGCCTCTCAAATTAATGGGCAAGGCTCTGTTCAAGGTACGCGCGGGTCCTATGGGCGTGGAGCACACATGCTGGGATGGACCCCTGTCCGAGTTTGTGATGTTTCTGGGGCTGGGGTACAGGGGAGAAAGTAATTTTCTTGTGTGCCTGCTACTAAAGGTTAACTAGCTTAATGCACACAAAGGGTATACTATGTGCTCAATAAATGTTAACCGGTCTTATTACTGTTATTTTGGCTAAGGGCCAGGAACTGGGCTGGGTATATATTTTGTGTGTGTGTGTGGCCGTGCTGTGCAGCATGTGGGATCTTAGTTCCTCCACTAGGGATCAAACCCACGCCCCCTGAAGTGGCAGCGTGGAATCTTAACCACTGGACCACCAGGGAAGTCCCCATTGGCTGGGTATTTTTTGATCCCCGTGACATCCCACTATGGCCGATGCTGTGGCCCCATTTTATAGGTGAGGAAACAGAGGCTTGGAGGGGCTCACTGACTCAATGAATGTCTTCTCCATCCCATCCTGGGACAGCTGCCTAGATCTGGTGTTTGCAGGGCTCCCAACCCTTGGCCAGGGGACAGGGCGATGGTGTGTGAACCAAGCCTTTTAGCCAATGGTCTAGACACTCTTATGAGCCGAGTCCTAGAGCAGTTGCTCCCCACAACTGCAGCCTGGGCCAGACAGATCCTACAAGGTAAGGCGGCAGCAAGAGAGAGTGAAGTTAGACATCATGGAGAACTTTTTGATGCAAGGGTATGTATGACCTTGGTCCTGGAGAAGAAAGAGGTTGCCGCTTAGTTGGAATGAGAGGTTTTTTAGGGGAAAGTTCTGTTGATCTGGGATCAAAGTGTGTGTGTCTGTGCGTGCCGGGTGGGTAAGGGTGGCGTCTTGCCTGGGTATGGGAGAAGGGACAAGATGAGTTTGGGGCTAGTTAGTTTAGTTAAAGGAGTTCATGAAAGGCTAAGCAAGTGAGCAGATTGCAGAATGGCACAAGTACTGCAAAGGAAGAGAGAAAACCTAATTTCTGAGGATCCCAGACACCTGTCCCAGGTTGGGTGACTTCAGGGTCCCCGCCCCAGCCACTGGGCTCTCCTGCAGTCTGCCTTGGGTGAGGAGACCCGTTTCCGAAGCGGCATGGTTGCTGCTCTGGGCCTGCTGCTGTGATAATGTGCCTGTTTGTTGAGCTGTTTTCCTGTCTCTGGCCCGCAGCCCAGGACTCACAGGGCAGGAATGGCTGTTTTCCTCCAACGGGGTTGGTGTGTTGCAGAGGTTGTGGATGATGTGCTGTGTCGCACTTTGTTTTGGAAAAATCCAGGCGGGTGGGCAGGAAGGAGAGAGGAAGGGGTGTGGCTGGAGGGGCTGGTGTGGAGGGGAGGGGGTGGCCACAGCCCCCAGAGGAGTCATAGGGGTGGGGAAGGGCCCCTGACGTAGATTGGTCACCAATCTCTGCCTGCCTGACATGGCCCCTGGTGTTGCTTCCAGACCCTCCTCCCAACTGTGCCCCTGGGGACGTGGGCTCCGGAAACAGCTTTTCTTTTGGTCCAGAGCTGTTGTGTTTGGTCTATGAACCTCAAAGGAAGGCAGGACTCTTCCCACACAGTCATTGCTCCAAACCAACCCCACCCAGGTCCTCGGGTTCCCACTCTTGCTACATGGCGGGGAAGAAGGCAAAAAACGGAGCCGAGGGTCATAGATCTTGAGCTGCCATGGAGCATCTATCTGAGCGGTGGGCTGCAGCTCCCGCCTGCAGTGAGGACCAAAGCCAACAGAGTTGGCCACATCTGTAGCAGGAAGGGTGAGGGTTAGATACCAGGAGGAACTTCCTGATAGTAAGAGAAGTAAGACACTGTTTGAGGAAGGCTGTGGAATTTCCTTTCACAGTGTCCTTTAAGCAAAGGAGAGACTGTGTTTTGGTGATGATGATAGGGGAGAGATCTTGGTGCCTAGGGAGTTGGATCAAAAGTCCTATTATTGATCTATGTCTTGGGTGGAGCAGGGAAGAAGTTCAGAGCATGTGGGTAAAGGACTTTGACAGCCCCAGAGAGGAAAGGAATGGAATTACAGGCAGACAGAGAGCTTCTTTTTCTTTATAAAATAAAGCGTTTAGAGTACTTTTTGTAAAGCCCTCTGGTAGTTTTTCCTGGAGGCTCTAAGTGGAGCAGGTATATCACACAAGACTGTGCTGTACCCATTTTACAGATTGGTCAGTGAGACCAAGCGACTGCTTCTTACACTGGCTTCGTGGATGAGTATCTTCCTTCGTAGAATGTAAGCTCTCTGAGGTCAGGGACCTCACGCACAGCCGGTGGCCCTCAGTGAAGTTCACTGAATGAGAGAATGCACATGACGATGGGGAGCAGAGAGGACAGCCTCCCTCTTGAAAACGGCCTGTGTGATCAGGCAGCTGCCGAAGGTGCCCCGTCTCTAGCCCTGCATGTGGGAGGTCACTGTTTCCTGGAGCGTTAAGTTGTGTTGCTCACATGCTCCGCCCCCGACCCATTTCTGGTTCTCCGGTTCTCCTTGTGACTCTTCCCACCAACCCTCAGACGTGTTACCTGTGCACGTCTGCTTTCTGCCAGTGAGTGTCACATGCCCCCAAACTTTGCAGAAAACAGGAAGCACTGTCAGTTAGAGGGCAGCCCAGTGATTCATCAGGGGATGACTGTCCAGCTGTTCGTCCCTGTCCTCTGTGCTGGGGTCATTGTCCAGGGCAGTCTCCTCCCCTGCCACCCCTCCCCCCATGCTAGGACTTTGTCTTATCACCTCTGGAGGCAGTATGGCCAGACTCTGCTGGGGCCAAGTTTTTATTTATCTTTCCTGGTTTTTTGGGGTGGGGAGGCTGAGGAATGTGGAGTGTTGTAACATTGGGGAGGGGGGGTGGAGAAGCGAGCGGGAGCTGGCTCTCCTGCCCTGTCCATCCCTCTCGCCCCTGTGCCCGTGGCGGCTCCCCTGGCTCCCCTCGGCTCCTCAGTCCCCCTGCCAAGCCCGTCTCAATATCCCATTGTCTCTCTGAGCTCCCTGGGCCTGGCCCCGTGTTCCCGGCCACACCTCCAGCCTTGGCTATGGTTGTGGCTTCCAGTTGTTAGAAGCAGCTGTGGCAGCCTCCTCCAAACATGGCTGTGGATCAGCAGTAGATGGAACCCGAGGGGCTATTTATAGCAGGGTGGCCCTGGGGCCTGGAGCAGGGCCTAGGGCCTGGGGAGATTCAGCGGCTCCTCATGAGGGACCAGCGAAACGGAGACGGATGAAGTGTTGGGTTTCTGCGTTCCTCTGAGTGGGTAGTTTTGGAACAGCCTGGTTTGGGTCTTGAAAACCAAACACAACTCAGCCCCTCCTTACTGCCCCCGCCTTCGCACCCCCCAGCTCCCCAAGCCTGACTCATGCAAACCCAAGCCCTCAGAGCCAGGAGAGCTGGGGAGACAGAGAAACTTTCCACCCTGACAGCCCCCCTTGGCTGTTTCCTCCTCCTGCTGCCTCCAAGGCTGAGCTGTTCAGAGCTGGGCGGTGGCCCAGGCAGAGGGGACTCTGGCCGCAGCCTTCTTACGGGAGGCTGGGTGGAGGGTCCTCCTCTTAGCGGGGCTGCCCTGACTTTGGGCTCAGCTGGGAGCTGGGCCTCAGAGCCCACCCACCCCTGCCTCTTAGGCGCTGCGGGGCCTGGAGAGGGCTGAAGGGGGCTCCTCTTCTTGGCACCCCAGTGGTCCAGCCCGAAATCTGAGGGTGAATCTTGCTGGTCATCTGTTTCTCCTCTCCTTGGTGGATTGTGGTTCCGTCTCCTCCAAGAGGTAGATGCAACTTGGTGGTCAGGAAAGGCCGGTTTTGGGGAGGCTCAGGGATGTTTGGAAGGTGCCAGTGGGCTCAGAGGGCTCTGGCTGGGCCTGGGAATGTGCAGGTTGGACGTCCGATTCTGCATCGAGCAAGATGGCTGAAAGGATGGTGGCAGCTGGTGATGCAGGGTTTTGCTTTACTGTAGGGGTGAATGTTTGGCTGTATCGCTAACTACCCTTTTAATTGTACTTGATGTAATAATGGTAAGAGCGTCTAAGCGCCTTATATGCATAATTCCCTTTAATCTTCAAGCAATACCATAAGGATTGTTCCATCTCACTGGTGACATTATAGAGGCTCAGAGCGTTAAGTAATGCAAGGCTGCCCAGCAGGGTGCTGTGGGACTCGGATCCTGCGCTTTCGTCACCGTGCTGTTGGGTTGCCCTGGGATGTTTTGGACACCGACTTGGGTCCATTTGCCTAATTTTGTACAAGTCGACAACCCTGGAGATGGGAATGGGTGAGGGGGGTAACAGACAATGGACAGTGGGTCCTTAGGAGCGTGATTTGCTGCCTAGCCCTGGTTGGTGCACACCATGCCTGGCTGCTTCTTGTCTCAAAACTTGATTGAACGAGCCGGTGTTGCTGCTTTAAAGGAGGGGAATGTGGGCAGCTGGTGGTCAGAGGAGAAATGTTCAGAGCTGGACAGAGCGGGGCCGGTGCTCTCATCTTTCCTTCTTTCATGGTTGCCATCTCTATTCTCCACTTGGGGTCACTATTCTGACGTCCAGCGAATCCAGGTGAAATGTGTTTCCATCAGTTTAGTAACTTTTATTGAGTGTGTACTCAGCGCACATGGCACCAGCCCAGGCGTGGTGCATTTCTCAGCATTTGGGATTTCTCCCTTGCCCAAGGAAAGAGAGCCCTTCCCCTTGGGGGCTCGCAGGCACACTGGCGCGCTCATGTGGGATTGGCATTGATCGCTTTTGGCTTTGAGTGGCTGTGTTGCTGGGCTTTAGGGTGCCTGGGCTGGAATGTTGGCAGAGGCAGGAGAAGGGAATCTGTGTTTCCCCGTGGCCCTGACAGCTCTTGTGGACAGCTCTCTGCTGTCCTCCTGCCATCCAGCCGGCCACCGCCCTAACGCTGCTTCTCTCCTCTCTTTCCCAGAGCTCCACCAGAGTCACGCCAAGTGTCCAGCCCCATCCCCAGCCCATCAGGTATGCCTGGGCTATGGGGGACGCAGTGGGTGCAGGCAGTGAGGTCACTGTGGGTGTTCCCAGCAAGTCATGCCTCTGGGTCTCCGAGACCAAAGTCACAAAGCACGTGATAGGGAGCACGGGCGGACGTGGAAGACACAGAGAGAGGATGCAGTAGATGCCAGTGGGAAACTCAAAAGTTTTAGCTTGAAGCCAGTCCTTGAGCTGGATTCTTCATTTACCTGCATGATCTCATCTAGTCCTTGCAACAACCCTGCAAGGTAAGTATTTTATTCCCATTTTGCAGATGAAGAAACTGAGTCTCAGGGAGGTGAGGCGATTCGTTAAAGGTCACACAACCACTAAGAGGCAGCACTGGGTTTGCATTCAGGACCGGCTGGCACTGATGCCTGTGCTAGATCCCGTTCTCCACAGGCAGAGGCTTCTATTGTTGGAGGGTCATTTATAAAAGGAAGGTTCTCTGTCTGGCTGAGCTGGTGGGGGCTGGGGGGAGGGGATGCACAGGGGACTTTGCTCATCCAGAGCCTTTCTTTTTTTTTTTTTTTT
>NW_020175039.1:6281050-6299779 GCF_003031525.2 Neophocaena asiaeorientalis asiaeorientalis
TTTTTTGCGGTACGCGGGCCTCTCACTGTTGTGGCCTCTCCCGTTGCGGAGCACAGGCTCCGGACATGCAGGCTCAGTGGCCATGGCTCATGGGTCCAGGCGCTCCGCGGCATGTAGGATCTCCCCGGACCGGGGCACGAACCCATGTCCCCTGCATCGGCAGGCGGACTCTCAACCACTGCGCCACCAGGGAAGCCCCAGAGTCTCTTTTCCCTGGGTCCAGGTTCTCTGGTTTTTTGGCTTGGGCCCTTCCCTCTCTGACTCCCCCCTCGCCCCTGAGACTCCTGAGATGAGTGAGAATCTGGCCCCAGGGATATGGACCACCAGTCAGAGAGGGTCTGGTGTGTAGCTGAAGCTCCCAGTGGGTTGTAGTCCAGCTGCCAGCTGTCCACAGAGACTGGTGGGGTCCTTTAGAGTATCCCCTCCTCCCCTACAGATGAGAATCACCTTGGGGTGGGTGGGTGCAGAGTGCGATGCTGAGGTTGTCCAGGTGGTGGTGCTGTTCTGCCTTGAGTAGGAGCCCCACCCCCAAAGGCTGCAGGACAAGGAAAGACCCGGACTCAGAGGCCAAATTCAAAGTGGGCTCCCAGCGCACTGGCCCCTCTGCTACTTGGTCCCTGTCATTGCCACCACAAAGAAGGTGTATGTCACCCTTGGCTCTCCTATTTCCAAGCCCCATCTACACAGTTGGGCTTGGAGCTAACCGTGGTGGAGATCTGTATTCTGTCCGGTTTCTTGGTGTCCCGGGGCTGTACCCCGATGCCACCCCATCACTTTGAAACACCCCATGGTATTACTCCCGCTGCCCCTCCAGTCCCAACTTTACCCCGCAGAAGTGAAGGGTTATCAACATGAACTGTGAGTTGCCCACCTTGGGTAGAGAAGGGAAGCAGGACCCTAGGAGGCTGGGGTGATGGGGTAAGAAGGGGAGGGTGTGAGGTGACCCCAGAAACTACAGGTGGGCCTCAGAATGGAATGCCAGTGTCCTGAGACCCATTTCCCCTTCCCATCAGCTCCCCAGTGGGCACCCTGGACCCTCCTTTGGAAGAGCAGTTGGGTGAGGTGTAAAGGTGTGAGACCCCACCTCCCCTCACCCGGTGCCCAACCCAGGGGGCTCCCCACCTCTCTGAGGAGCTCAGGTAGCACTGGGATGTCTGGGGGTCACCTGCCGCTGCAGCAGCCCCCTCTGCTTCCTGAGCCCTTAGAAATCAGGGAGGTCACTGGTAGGAAGCAGCCCTGCGGGGCAGTGGGAGCTGCCAGAGGTGGGGAGAGAGCCAGGGAAAAAGGGCAGGAGCTGTCCTGCCTCTGGGGAGGGCTGGAATGTGTGCTGTGGTCTGGCTTACCTGGAGCCCAGGTGAGCATGTCACCTGAGCTGCCCCTGCTCCTGAGGGGGCCTCCCCGCCCACTCCACAGCTCAGAGCAAGGGGAGGGCAGCAGAAGGCTAGCTCCACGATGTGAGAGGACCCAGTTCAGGCTCTCCTTCCTCTTCCGGAGCCGTCAGGGGATCCTTCGAGAAACTCCTGCCAGACCAGGCGGCCGCAGTATATTAGGAGGCTGAGCTGGACTCCCGGGCCCTGGCTGGTTCCGGCCCTGGCTCTGACCTCTGACCTCTGGGATCACAGGTTGAAGGCCATGCCGACAGGATTGATGAGCACCTAGGAATGGTGTCATCACTCTTTGGCTCTGAAATGGCCTGAGATCCTTGCCAGCTCCTGCCCAGCTCTGTTATCCCCGGCGCTCCCAGACTGGGCTTGTGGGCTGCATTGGCCTTGCCAGGGGAAGGCTCTGGCCTTGGCTCTGGGTCAGGAGGCAGCCAAGCCCCCTGGGTTAGATTTGGGGGCCACGTATAGTGTGTAGGGGGTGTAGATCCCTGGACCTTGTCCTGGGGGCCTGGATTCTGATCAGGACCCGCCTCTGCCTACTGTCTCCCCAGAAACATGAGTGTGAGCCGGGCCGCGGAGGACAGCTGTGAGCTGGACCTGGTGTATGTCACTGAGAGGATCATCGCCGTCTCCTTCCCCAGCACAGCCAATGAGGAGAACTTCCGGAGCAACCTCCGTGAGGTGGCCCAGATGCTCAAGTCCAAACATGGAGGCAGCTACCTGGTGAGGATGGGGCCCCTTGCTCGCTGGTCCAGTGCCCCGTCCTTTCTGCTTGCCACCTCCTCCTGCTGGTGTCTTGTCCCACCTGCCCCTGAGCCAGCTCTTCCTCTTCTCTCCCTGCACCTGCCCTTGGCCCTAAGGAGTGTCTCTGCAGCTGGGATGCAGCATCTGGAGCAAGTCGTGTGTGTGTGTGTGTGTGTGTGTGTGTGTGTGTGTGCGCGCTTGTGCTTGCTCTTGTCCATGTATGTGTGTGTGGTTTGTATGTGTGTGTGTGGTTTGTATGTGTGTGTGTACGTGTGGGTACGCGCATGTGCGTGTGGGTGTACGCACGTGTGTTGACCAGGAGGAGAGAATAACGGTAAAAGCTCATGTTATGGAGCCCTGGTGATGAGCCAGGCCCTGTTCTAACTCCTTTCCACGTATTTAACACCACGACAGTCCTAGGAGAGCACAGAGAGGTGGGGTATTTGTCTAAGGTCACAGAGTCAGGAAGTGGCAGAGGTGTCACACTGTCGGTGCCGCTGAGCAGTCTTAGGGCAGAGTTGTGGCAGACTGTGTCTTGAGAGACCAGGTGTTGCTGACCCCGGGATCATACCTGGTACAGGAGGATCTCCTAACCAGTGTGGAGGAAGTCCCCTCCACCCCCCCACCATGGTCTCTAATGTCAGAAGGGCTGCCCTGGGGGATTGGCTCTATCCTGGCCCCATAGGAGCGCTCAGGCCTGCTTTACAGGGAGGTACTTGTGGGCTGGACCCACAGATTGGACAGACCATCATGAGGGCTGCCCTGGGAGGTCTGAGCACAGGTGGGGTGTAGGGGCTGTATTAGGTCCCTAGGGCTGCTGTAACAAATGACCACAAATTAGGTGGCTTAAAACAACAAAATTAATTTTTTCACAGTCTGGAAGCTAGAAGTCCAAATCAAGGTGTCAGTGGGGCCATGCTCCCTCTGAATCCCGCAGGGGAGAATCCTGCCTTGCCTCTTCCTATCTTCTGGTGGCTCCCGGCAGTCTACAGACCTTGGCTTGTAGTAGCCTTGCTCTAGTCTCTACTTCTGTCATCATGTGACCTTCCTTCTTTCCTGTGTCCGTGTGGCCTCTCCTCTTCTTATAATGACACCAGTCATTGGATTTGGGGCCCACCCTGAATCCAGGATGATCTCATCTCCAGATCCTTGACTACTTACATCAGCAAAGGACCTATTTCCAAATAAAGTCACATTCTGAAGTTCCGCGTGGATGTGAATTTTTGTGGGATACTATTCAGCCCTCTACGGAGACCCATCCGTCAGCTGTGTTGGGCGTTGTTAAGAGTCTGGCATTAAACATCAGAATGTTCTGGGTTGGAATGCTGCTGTGCTCTCACCAACTATCTGATCTTGGCACTTAGCCTCATTAAGCCTTAGGATCCCCATCTGTAAAATGGGTCTACTTACCTCTATGGTTGTGGAGAGAATTAAGGCAGGTGGTAGATGTAAAGTCCTTAGTGCGGCCTGGCAGGCTGTGGACACTGTAACACCGAAGTGTTAGCCATTGTTAATGGCATAAAGTGTGTTCCTTTATGGCCTCAAGAGTGGACCAGAAGCCATCTAAGATCCTGCCCTATTTCAGAAGCCCAGGATTCTATGGGTTTTTGGTGCATCCTGCCCGTTCCAGACCCTGCAGTCCTCTTCTCTCCCCAGGCGACATCACAGGGGTCTTGAGTTTCCCAGACCATGAGGTGGATGTGGGGAGTTCTGCACGCCTCTTTCAGAGGTGGAGAAGGGAATCCAGAGGTTGAGGGATTCCTGTGGGATGTGGCAGGTGTTGGGGGGTGTCTGCTGGGAGAGGGGTATCAGGGGTCTGAGAGGGCTGACCCAGCACAGTTTGCACCCTCCTATGGAGGGCGTCCGACCACGGAGCAGTTACATCTTCGTGTGGTGAGCTTCTGAAGTCGACATGTGAAGAGGAAACCAGAGATGGCCAAATCGTTTGACACTACTGGATTTCCATTCAGTGTGGAGAGATGCCCACCTTGGGGGTGGCATGTGGGACCTGAGACAGGTTCTGTCCCCTTCTCATCTTCAGTTTAGGATGTCCGCTCATCCAGGGGAGTGGCTGGGTGTCTACAGACTTGTTTCTCTCTCCCTCTTTATCCTGAGAACCTGTAGTTGAGTTCCTGTCCATCAGTGTGTATCTGGTAGGACTCCATGTATGGTCATGTAGGTAGAATTTCCAGCAGGGACGAGAGAGAGAGGGAAAGAGAGAGAGAGAGAGAGAGAGAGGGAGGGAGAGAGAAAGGGCCAACCTTCTCACAATCTCTTCCTTTTCCTCCTTCTAGCTTTTCAACCTCTCTGAGCGGAGACCTGACATCACGAAGCTCCACGCCAAGGTGAGTCCATGGCTGTTTGGGGTGGGGAGGGATTCTCCCTGCCCGGAAGAGGGAACAGGGGGGCTCCCTTCCTCTGAGGTTCCCACATTAGATCTTGGGGGAAAGTGCTATGACAGTTTGCAAAGCCTATTCAGACTTAACAGTGCCATCCTCTATTTGGAAAATAGAAAATAATATATTTATTGTTTCTGTAATACGAAATACAGAAAGCAAAGCTCAATGCAGTGATTTCCACCAAGGTCTGCCACCTGTGGTGCACACAGAGTCTCTGGGGTGGGGCTGGAGCTGTGAGATTTTGAGTCTTATTGAAAAGTATTCTGGATTTTTTTTTTTTTTTTTTTTTTGCGGTACGTGGGCCTCTCACTGTTGTGGCCTCTCCCGTTGCGGAGCACAGGGTCCGGACGCGCAGGCTCAGCGGCCATGGCTCACGGGCCCAGCCGCTCTGCGGCATGTGGGATCTTCCCGGACCGGGGCACGAACCCGCGTCCCCTGCATCGGCAGGCGGACTCTCAACCACTGCGCCACCAGGGAAGCCCCAGTATTCTGGATTTAAACCAGCTGGGAATCACCACCGTAGACCCTCCTACAGCCAACTTTCTTTCACTTGCTGTTCAGTGCGCTGTGTTTGGGCTTTGTGTGCCCATCTGCTCCGGCCCCTGGATTATGGTGCCTGTCGCTGTGTGACCTTGAGCGGGTGGCAGACTTCTCTGGGCCTCAGTTTCCACCTCTGAAAGTGGACGGGCTGGATTAGATGTGCTCTCTGGGCCCTTCCGAGCACAGATTTTCTTTTACTTTAAAGTTTTGTGAGTTAAGAAAAGGTTGAAGGAGCCTGATGACTGCTATTCAGATCTGCTCTCTGTCTCGCTCAGGCCTCCTTCGGCTGGCCTGAAAACTTGATGGTTTGTGTGTCCAGGGCCTGGAAAAGAGCCGTGAACAGGCTTCACCTTTCCTTCTTCCTCCCTGAGCCAGATCTCAGGGTTATCTGTGGGAGGAGAGCTGGGGAACAATGCTGGAAGCTCCCAGCACATTTTAAGGTCACAGTCATATGGAAGGGACCTGAGGCCATCGGCTCTAAGCCTTTGCTTTATGCACAAATCAGAAACGGGGGCTGGCGAAGGGGCTGTGACTGGCCTGAGGCCCACAGGGAACCAGTGTCAGAACCCAGGGTCTGTAGGCCCGGGTCAGTGTCCTTTGCCTCCTCACCCCTGCCTTCCAGAGTGTTGATGTGCAGGGCAGAAACTGAGGCCCCACCGCTGGTGGCATTGCTGTGGGGCTGGCGCGTGGCGTGTGTGGGCACCTCCCTACCCCCCCGCCCGTTGACTCTCTGGACTTCTGCCGCTTCTCACTCATGGCTTGGGTCACAGGTACTGGAATTTGGCTGGCCCGACCTCCACACCCCAGCCCTGGAGAAGATCTGCAGCGTCTGCAAGGCCATGGACACTTGGCTCAACGCAGATCCCCACAATGTTGTCGTTTTACACAACAAGGTCAGAGCGGGGGCTGCAGGATGTCTCTGTGTGTGTGTGTGTGTGTGTGTGTGTGTGCGTGTTCGTGCCCATGCACGAATATATTCTTGGATGAGTGTATGCACCTGCCCGTATCACTGGATTGTGTGAGTGTGCAAGTTTGTTTGTGTGTACTCTCCTTCTTGGGGATAATCGATTCTGTCTGGGGTGCACCCCCAGGAAGTGGAGGTACCAGCCCGTGGGTCACTCAGGTGTGGTGGACGATCAGCTGTGTTTCTTCTTTTTGAGACTCACCCCCCATCCGCTTCCTCCCTCCTCCGATTCTCCCTGAGAACCCGCCCCTCTCTGCAGCCCCTGCCCGCCTTGCTCTGGGGCAGGAGGGCCAGCCTCAGAAGTAAAGGCTTTTGTGTTTCGGGGCTTTTTCAGGGAAACCGAGGCAGGATAGGTGTTGTGATCGCGGCTTACATGCACTACAGCAACATTTCTGCCAGGTAAGAGGGCCCCGAGCCTCCCATTCTCTGAATATTGACAGCAGAGCCCCCTTCCCCCACCCACCCAAGGCCTCTCCCTCCCTTGGGGTTGGAGGATAAGGGCAAAGGAGGTGAGAGGTGCTGAGGACAGGGGGAGGAGCCCCTGGAAAGGAGAATGTCCCTGCCCTCAGCTCTGGGACAGGGGCCCTTGGACAGAGCAGGAGAGAGGAGACACCATCCCTCTGTCTGGGGCCCTGGGGACGGGCAGCCGTGGGAGGCAGGCCCATGGATAGACACCCCGTCCAGTCAGCTTCTTGGGGCTACTTTTCTTTGCCCAACTGCCTTCTGTTTACCTGAGTGAGCAGAGGGGGAGTCACAAAGAAATACTGGATCACATCTGGGTCCAACAGAGCCATCTGGAAGGTTTCTCATCTATTCCCCTGCTTCTGGCCAGCAGGGGCATCTTCCCACTTAGGTGTTTTGCATCAAGAATAGGAAACAACCAATGGATGATTCCCATTCTGATTTGGATTTTCAGAGAGGCGGAGGAATTGCTCCATTCATTTAGTCATTTGACGACAGTTATGGAACAGCCACTGTGCAGGCAGCTCTAGGTGCTGGAAGTAGAGCAGTGGGCAAAGCCAGGCCACTGCCCTCATGAATGTGAAATGAGTAAACGAACACATCAGTAAGAGCAGGTGATGAGTACTTTGAAGGATGGAGACTAGAGCAAGACGGTGGGGAAAGGAGGCCTCTTGAGGAGGTGATATTTGAGCAGAATTAAGTGGCGAGAGGGGGGAAGAACTGAGTCCTATACAGTCCGTGGGGGCGGGGGTGGGTGGTGGCAGGGGACCTTCCAGGCAGAGAAGAGGGAAGGACAAAGGCCAGCAGTGGGAATTCGAGGGGCTGGCGTGTTTGGAGAGCCAAGTGAGTGAGGGGATGAAGAGTGGGAAATGAAGCTGGGAGGAGGCGGAGCCCGGGGGCCTTGTACCCTTGATAAGGACTTCTGGGTTTATTCTGAGAGGGATGGGACCTCGTTGGAGAGTCAAGAATGGAGAAGCTATGTGATCTGTCTCTTTAAAAAATGATCTCTTTGAGGATGGGCAGAATGCTCTATGAAGGGCTTGCGGGTAGTTTTATGACTTTAAGAAACCTGACCCAGCTTGATCTTTGCATAATGGTCAACATTTCCTGTGCACCTACTGTGGGCCCACATGTGCCAAGCTCTTTATACATGTCATCTCACTCAATTGCCACAACAGCCTTCAAGGAAGGCACGGTTATCACCTCATTTGACAGGAAAGAAAAATCAAGTCCAGGAAGGTTAAGTAACCTGCCCCAAGTTGCAGGGCTACTAAGTCAGTGATGAGCTTGAGATGGGCTCCCAGGCTGCCTGGCTCCAAGGCCCTTGTGCTGAGTAGTGCAGCACACAGGATGGAGAGATGCTGGGGCAGTCCTTTCCTGAAGGCATCTCAGGACAGAGTGGCCGGAGGGCTCTGCGGGTCTGGGAAGCAGGGCTGGGCGGACAAGGGACTCGTGGAGGTTGACTCCTCTGACCACCTGTCTCTCCCCACAGTGCCGACCAGGCCCTGGACCGCTTTGCAATGAAGCGGTTCTACGAGGATAAGATTGTACCCATTGGCCAGCCATCCCAGAGGAGGTAGGTCTCCAGGGCTCTCGGTCCAGTGCATGTGTGTGTGCGTGTGTGTGCGTGTGTGTGCTCGCTGTACGTGGGAACTAGCCTCGTGTACCTATGGTGGGGGTGTACCAAGCATGCATGTTCAGGTGCCAGCCTGCAGGGGTGGGAGCTCAGGGACATGGGTGAAGCCGTGAGCAGCTGTGTGTGCTCACAGTGGGGCATGGCAGTTGGCTCCTGAGGTTGGTGCCAGAGAGCAGCAGGGGCAGCAGTGGGGGAGGTACAGGAAGACAGCTTGTATAAGAAGGCAGTGCCTTTCTTGGTCCTGGCAGCAGGGCTGCTTCCGTGTTTTGATGGGTCTACAGGAGGCTGATGTCACTGCCACCTGCCCTGAGGAGGTCACAGATGTTCGTGATAAGGGTCACCTTCTGCTGTGAGAGCTTTAAAATTTTACAGCGGTCTCTCACCCATGTGGTCCCCAACAGCCCAGGCAGGAATCAGGACAGGGATGGATTCCTTCATTCATTTGGCAGATTTTAGGTACTCTAGTATGTTCCGAGTGCTGGAGGTATCTAGTTGGACAGGACAGAGTCTTTTGCCCTTAGTGAGCTGACATTGTATTGGGAAAGTTGGACATTACACAAGTAAATAAACCTTCAAGGTCATTTCAGACAGTGGTAAGTGCTTTGATGGGGAAAAAACCAAAACAGAACACGACGGGCTAGAGAGTGACAGGGGTGGACTTGAGGGGCTGATTCCAGTGTGCTGACCTTTCTGAGAAGATGACATGTGAGGTGAGGTCTGAGAAGGGAGAAGGAAACATCTAAGTAAAGGTCTGGGGTAAAGGGTCCAGGTAGAGGGAACGGCAAGTATAAAGGCCAAAATGTCTCACTGACTTTTCTATCCCTTCGGAACACTGACTGGGCAAGCAGGACCCCCTAGCTACAGGTCCTGGAGCTTTTCAGCCTCTCCATGCCGGGGGTCCCCAACTCACACCCCGTCACCCCTACCTTGCCTGGCTAAAATGTGCCGGCACCACTGGGGACTGTTTCCACCATTGTAGCAGGAAGCCCAAGCAGAAGTGAGTGAGTCCTCAGGCAACCAGCGCCTTACAACTGGCACAGGACAGCTGGTAGCCAGCCTCTGGGTCAGAGATCAGAAACGGAATGTCTTTATGTGCAGAAAATTCTGACTAGGCTGCCAGACACAGCAGCTGTGGATCAGTGAGAGTCTTTCCAGGGAAGAAGTCTCAGGGAGGAAAGAAGTATTATTTAAGATCCTGACTTGCTACCTGTGGCTGGTGGCCTTGGTCATGAGTCTGGCCCTTGACCTGAGAAGATAAGAGGTTCAAATAGAGGAGCACGGTGTTGCGATGGCACAATGTGGCTTGGAGAGAGAGGGCAGAGCTGTCACATTTCTGAAGCGGAAAGCCTGGAGAATGGGGATTAGTGTTACCTCTCAGGACCAGGATTGTTCAGGGATTCCACCGTGCTCAATGTGTGCTTACGTAGCATGCCGTCGGGGTGTGTGTGTGTGTGTGTGTGTGTGTGTCCGTGTTTACATTATCTGTATCTGCCGTGCAGCTCGTATCTGCAACCGCATGTGCTCATGGGTGGGTAATTCTGTCTGTGCCCAAATGTGGAAGTGCAGCTGCTGGGAAAGTGGCATTCCTTGCCACTTTCCCGCCTTCTTGTCAGTGTCGCTTGTAGGGATTGGAGCAGCTGGAGGAGAGGAGGGCAGGGGGAGAGGGAGGGAGGGGCTTTGCCTGCAGCTCCCCCATTCATTGTCACCCCACCCCGGGCTCATTGTCCCCAGCACACAGACACATCCTGTTGGCACGATCAGAAGATCTGATAGGAACCCGCCATTCCAGGTTTCCGGTTTGAGCAACGGGGCTGGGGGCTGGGCAGGGGCCTGAATAGGAGCTCGTGCTGCCCATCAGATTATCTCGCTGGGATAGTCCAAGGTGGACCCACCCCAGCCCAGGGACAGAGGCCCACAGGCCTGGAGGTGGGCCAAGGAGCCAAAAGACGGGACGGGACCATTGTCACGGTTGTGAGCGTTCTGGTCTCACTGGCCTCAAATCAGAATGCATTCTGATTGGTCCAGCTGACCCAGCTTGGTGTCCTCTGGCCAGTCAGAAAAGGAGGACACACCAACCAAAAGGATTGGCCTCTCCTAGTAGATGCACTGGAGTGAGGCTGCTTCCCTTCTCCTCCCACCTTTGTGTGCTCTTGCAGTGTGCCTTTGGGAGGCTGATGACCCTTTCTGGACCTAATTTTTCCCTCTCTTCTAGAAGGAGTGGGGATGGCTTATTCCTTCCATTCTTCCAACGAGATCTTTGTTAAGGGAATTGGGGCATGTTGACCCTAGAGATAGGAATACTTAGTGGAAGTTAGATATCCTCTAATATCAAATATGGTACAGAGGAATTTTGTACCCTTCAGCGTGATATAAAAAAACGAAGGACTAGAATCACTAAGCTCTTACTATTTGCTGGATCGTCATGTGGTTGGTGGGTCTTGTGGGAGCAGAACTGGGGCCTGTGGGTACAAATGCAAAGTTGGTTTGGGCTCGGTGTAAGGCTCTCAGAGCTGTCTGATGGTTGATCACCCTGCCTTGTGCGGTAGTGAACAGCTAAATGATGCCTGTCAGGGATGTGTGGGAGGGCATTTGGTCCAGCAGGAGGTTCCTGGGCCGGGAGTGAAGCAGGAGAGAGATGGCCACATTGACCACCAGGAGGCGCCAGAGAACCCCAAGTGGGAGGTTTGGCTGGATCCCACTCCAGATGTAGTAGTACCTGTTCGCGTTCCTGGGGCTACCGGCAGCAAGGATGGAGACCCCACCTGCCAGGAGGCCTGGGGGTTGGTGGGGGGGGGCTGTTGGCAGGGCAACCTAGGGCAATATGCCGGGGGGAAAAGAGAACAGAATGGCTCTGCTCCAGCAGAGGCCTCCCTGGCTGAAGCTGCCCTTCTCCCTGCTCCAGGTACGTGCATTATTTCAGCGGCCTGCTCTCTGGCTCCATCAAAATGAACAACAAGCCCTTGTTTCTGCACCACGTGATCATGCACGGCATCCCCAACTTTGAGTCTAAAGGAGGTACTTGCCCGAGCCCTCTAGCTTCCATTCCCCTCCTGTCTTCCATCTCTTTGTCTTAGGAGGCAGCCTTGGGGGGTAAAAATACGGGCTAGCTGCAGTCTTAGGCTTGGAGTCTCAACTGTACCACTTCCTATTTCTCTGAGCCCCAGTTGATTCATTTGCAAAATGGGTTGGATACTGGCAGTGCCTGTGGGCAGGTGACGCTGGACGGTGTAGTGTTTTTGTAAACTCAAAATGCCTTTGAAATGAAAGGTTAGCATGTCTTCCTCTTTCTTTTTCCATTTCTCCTTCCTCTTTTCCTCCTTCCCTTTCTTCCCTTTCCCCCTTTCTTCCCTTTCCTCCTCCTGGCCGATCCTTCCTTCCTTCATCTCTCCTCTCCCCCTTCCTCCTCCCGCTGTTTCTGCTGTCTTGGCTAATAGCACCCCTCCCTTACAGGGTGTCGGCCATTTCTCCGGATCTACCAGGCCATGCAACCTGTGTACACTTCTGGTATCTAGTAGGTATTCCACAGGGATGCTGGAGGTCCAAGGCTGAGGACTGGGGGCTGGGGGCCGGGGTTGGGGGCTGCCCAGGTCCTTTCCTAGGAGGACTTCTAGGGTAGGGCTGAGGGATGGGTCAGCGAGCTTTCACAATAGCTCCCTGGGAGAGGGGCAGCTGGGAGAAAGTGCACTGCCCGGCCGCCCCAGCAGCCCTCTGTCCCTCTGCCTGCCTCGCTCCCATAGCAACGTCCAGGGAGACAGCCAGACCAGCATCTGCATCACCATCGAGCCCGGGCTGCTCTTGAAGGGAGACATCTTGGTAAGCTGCCCCTCTGTCTCAAGCCCCCGCACCGCCGTTGAATTTTTCTTCCTTTTCTCTTCCTCCTCCCCTTCTGCCTCTCTGGACAAGAGCGTCCCTCCTGGTGGGCCACCAGCCTTGGGGTCCTTGGCTCTCAGGGGCCCTGCAAGGCCTTCCAACCTTGACGGTCCTTGTCCATCCCCTGCCTCAGTGTTGGATGTGCCTTCCCCCGGGCTTGCCTCTTGTTCTGGAGTATCTCCAGGGACATACGTCTCTGTGTGAGCTGTTACCTCCGGGCTTCCTGCTGGTGACAAGGACTCCCTCAATTGTAACTTCACTCCTTCCTCCTGTGATTGAAATCCACTCCTACGTTGCCCGTTCTGACTGGTGTACAGGAACTTCTTGGGAGGATAGCTTTGTCCCCACAGGGCAAGGCTGGCTGTCAACTCTCTGCTGTTCTGGAAGTTTCCACAGAGAGCTCTGAGATCCTGTTTGGGGTTGGTGACCTTTTCCTCACTGGGTTTGGGGCTTAGTCGTGGAGCTGATAAGGAGGCCCCTTGGGACTAACGTTCCACCTTCGGCCCCTGATGGGCTCTGCTGTCTTTCCCACCCAGCTGAAGTGCTACCACAAGAAGTTCCGGAGCCCAGCCCGAGACGTCATCTTCCGCGTGCAGTTCCATACCTGCGCCATCCATGACCTGGGGGTTGTCTTTGGGAAGGAGGACCTCGACGATGCCTTCAAAGGTGGACTCGCTGAGTAGAGAGGCAGACCTAGCAAGGAATAATTAGGCCACAGGATAGGAGAGCAGTAATGGAGGGGCTATGGCAGCAGTGAAGGGTGACCGTTTTCCCACGGGAAGGGAGGTGTTCCGGGAGCTGTCTCCCTTTGCTTCTTTCCTCGATCCGTTTAAGGTTTTATCTGTATTACATTCAGGCCCAGGACGTGTCCACATCCATCCACCCATCCACCCATCCATCCATCTATCCATGTATAAGTCCACCAGCATCACTGTGTGTCTGTATGTGCCAAGCATGCGCTAGACCCTGGTGATACAAAGAGAAAGACGTCAGGCCCTACCCTCAGGGAGCTCAGAGTCTTATGGGAGAAAGACACAAACAGACATGATACTATGAAGTGATGCTTGCGGTGATGGAGATATACACAGGCATGATGGGTGCTCCAGGGAGCCGACACCACCCCTGCTGTAACTTCCCTTCCTGCAAGCAGTGAATGGTGATCTGTGTGCACACTGGGCTCAGGCAGAGATCAGAGCGTGGGGCTGGGGCTCTGAGGAGGAGAGCCTGATCCCCCAGTGTGGTCTGGCTCATGCAGGAGAAGGATGTTTCTATGATGAGCTTTCCCTGTACCGGAGCCAGGAGAGCAAAAGCAGAAGATGCTGTTATAATTGCAGAAGAGAATGTAAATGTCATCAGTCTTAACAAAGAAAGTAAGAGAATAGCTGACAAAATAAACGTAGAGCTGCGGAGAGGTGGGAGAAGGGAGGGGCCCAAACTTCCTCCTCCTCCATGGAGGGAATCAGGGCACCATCGGAAATGGACAGATCAAGAAATAGAGGCTTAACCGTCGTATTGAAAGGTTCAGAGGTAATCAGAAGGGTGAACTAATAATGATAACAGTAGTCATAGTAATAATAATAATAAACCAGATTTAAGAAGGGAGGTGGGAATACTATAAGTGATCCAAATTGTTCATCTTCATAGTGGTGAATCAGTGAAGATTATTTAAAACTGATATATCTAGAAATAGTGGCATAAAAACTGTCGCTATTATTTAGGGTCTTAGAGGTAACTGCTCGTAGAACAAGAAATAGAAATGCTAAGAAATGGTTACCTCAGACAGGTAAGACAGGGCTAGGGTGGGTAGGAGACTTAATGTCATTATGTATACTACTTATTATATTATCAACCATGTGTACATGTATTACTTTAAACTTTTCTAGAAGAAAACTTTTTGTGCAGTCCTCTTGGGAATCAGTTGCCCATTTTTGTTTTTCCTTCTCCTTTTTTCAGATGATCGATTTCCGGAATATGGCAAAGTTGAATTTGTGTTTTCTTATGGACCAGAGAAAATTCAAGGTAAATGCCAAGTTAGAATCCATTGATTCATTCCCTTCCCGCCACTCTGCCCTGCCCCACCTCAACCATTTCCCCACTGATCTGCTCTACAAATATCAAGTTACCTGTGGTTGAGAGTCAGGCCAGCAGTAAAAGATCTGGGTATCATAGTGGACCCCCAGCTAAACATGAACCAGTGACTTAATCTCTGGATAATAAAAATAAAAAAGTAGACAGAGAGGCGCTGGGTTGGATAAACTATTCTGGCCCCATTAGGTCATCATCCTATTATATTCAGAGACTGAAGGCTATGGTGGCTAGAGGGAGTGGCCAAGGGGACTCTCAAAGGTGCTGGATGGACGATAAGTATTTATGAGAACTGAGGTGATTCAACCTGAAGATGAGAAGGCCAATTTAATAATAGCCTTTAAGCCGCTAGACTGGTTGTATGTGGGGACCAGTTGTTCTTCATCTTATTTGGGAACAGAATAGGAAGAGGTGAAGTCAGGTTACAGCAGAGGGACTCTGGGCAGACTAAAGAAAGGACTGCTGGGTCAGGAAGGTAACTCACCCAGTAGGCCTGACTCGCATCCTGGGCTTTCTCTGGATGTGTAGGAGAGATTCTGCCTCTCTCCTCAGATTTCTGCCTGCAGTGGCAAGCATCTTAAGTGGAAGGGCAGGGGGATGGCTGGGATGACCTGTGTCCTCTCAACGTCAAGGCTGTGATTTGCCTGCTGTCCGTGACCCCGTGCGGCCCATCACAGGCCTCTCCTGCACTTCCCCCTGACTCCAGGGCCAGACTCTCTGGACTCTTGGCACTGCCCCAGGGGTTCCTGGGACACAGAAGAGAAAGAGGCAGCCACCCAGCCAGAGGGTCCCCCAGCTTTCTTCTAAAGGGTCTTTGTTGCTCAGTGCTGCTGTCCTCATTTACCCTTATGACCTGGTGTGAACCTTTTCAAGAATGCAAGAAACCAGACTCCTGGGTTCTCCATCCAACTTAAGCAAGTGGTCCTGCCTCGCCATGGTCAAGAAAATGAGAAATCCCTTAGGGAGCATCCTTAGGGAACTTGTTGGTTTCCTCTGTTTTTCCAGCTGCTGATCGGTTTTTTCTTTTCTCTTCACGGTTGTCTCCGCCTTTCCCATTTTCTAAGGCATGGAACACCTGGAGAACGGGCCAAGCGTGTCTGTGGACTATAACACCTCCGACCCCCTCATCCGCTGGGACTCCTATGACAACTTCAATGGGCATCAAGATGATGGCATGGAGGGTAGGTGGGACCAGTGGCTTCCAGCCCCTCTGCGACTGCACAGCCCCTGCTCACATGGCCTCGGCTGTCTCGGTTTGCTATGACACCATACTGGGTTCAAAGGGAGGGGAGGTGCAGAGGAGAGGTCCAAAGCACCTCTGTGAGCTCACAGTTCAGTGGGGGAAGGTAAAACAAAACAGGAATGAGCTAAAGAATGAAGCAAAAGAGCCATACAAGGGTGTATCCTTGGTGCCAAATGAGTCCCATAGGCAGTGAATGCTCTGAGATTGGCAGGGGATGGATTCTTGAGAGGTAGAGTGGTCTGGGAGGGCTCCTTGGAGGACGTGGCCTTGCGTGGAGCTTGAGATATCCTCCTGTGCTTAAAATACAGCGTTTGTTAGATTTCTTTTAACCCCGTTGTTGGATTTCTCCAGGCTCCCTGCCCGAGTTCTCTGGGGTCAGAGCACTGGGAAGGTAGACACAGCATTTAGGATCCACAAGCTTTCATCAACAGCCAGTCAAAATGTTTGTGAGCTGGAAACAAACTGGTCGGCTCCAAAATTTGAAAAGAAAGCATCAGAATTGAAATTAATATTTGTTTAATTTAGCAACAAAACCTAACATAATGTCAAATGGTCATCCACAGCTCAGTTCAACTCCTGAGAGTTACATATGCGTCCTGTTGATTTATGTGGTTGATTTATGAGTATGTGTGATGGGCTGCAGGGCGGGGCCTCTGAGAATGAGCGTGTCTGGAGCTCAGGAACTCTTGAGACGCTCTGTCTGGAGTTTGGCCACAGGCTTGTTACCCTGATTTGGTCCCAGGATCATGGAATGTGGAAGCTGGGAGGACCTCAGGACCGTTGGCCCATCCCCCATCAGTTTTCAGCTGGGGTAACTGAGACCTGCGTCCACCCCCCCGCCCAGAAGGAAGCATCTCTTGATCTACTCCCATGGCCAGGATATGTCCTTTCAAGGACACCAGCACCCAGCCTCTGTGCTGCTCCTCCCAGCTGAAGCTTGTCCTGGGGCGGGGACCCTGGGCCACGTGGCAGAGCTGGATTAGGTAGACCAGGGACCCTCACCCTGGTCTCCACCTCCAAGGTTTTGGATTTTTGACTCCACGCTGAAAGTCTTTTAGTACTTTTCCTGTATAAAGATTCTCCCTCTGACCTTAGAGACACCAGAATGAGCGATGCAGTTCAGAGGGGGTGGGATGAGGGCGATGCTTAGGCTAGAATTTAGGGTTTGATGGGAGAAGTTCATGTGCAGTGTTGCAGCGGTACAAGTTTGTCCTCTCCCTACCTAGTTCCCGCACTTCTCCCCCACCCCTCCAGGGGCCTAGACACTCCACCGGGGCCCTCCCTACTGTGCTGAGGCTGCCCCCCACCCCGCCCCCGCCAAAGCGCTCCGCTTCCTGCTCCAGCCACGTCCCCTTGTGCCCTGGAGCTGGGGAGAAGGCAGAGGATGAAATGAATCAGTCCTGAGGTACCGGTGGCTGCCAGCCTAATTCTTCATCGTTCTGGGGATGTTTGCATTTTTAACAAGAACACTTGGCAATTGGAAGGAATTTTCAATGTCTCTCCATCTCTCCCTGGTGTGGATTCAATGCGATGATAAATGTAAAAACATTTAGTAAACTATAAAGTGCTAGGCAAACAAAAGGTAAAACAATTAAGGGGAAAGGAGGGGCTGCGGGAAGGATGGGGCTTGGGACACAGTCAGCCATGAGGGAAGGAAGCAGGCGGACTGATCAGGAGGCTGGGACCAGAGGCAGGGAAGGGGGAGGAAGGAAGGGGAGAGGGGGGCCCCGGGCTCCTCTCCCTCCCCCTTGCCCGCCCTCCTCTCTCCTCCGATCTGCTCTCCCAGGCAGAGGAATGGAACCAGTAGGATCTTTTGGCCAGTTAAAGGTCAGCTCGTCCCGTAGGGACAGAGGGGCTCCTGTCTGGAGGCTGAGACACTGGCCCTGCGCCCAAGGGTGGGAGGGGAAGGCAGCAGCTCACAGCCCTGCCGTCCTCTTCTCTTGCTGGCTGGCCCGGGCCCGGAGCTGGGCGGCTGGAGCGGTCACCCGGGCAGACCCAGCCTGTTCCGCTGTGTACTCCCCACTGTCACTGGGCTGCATCCCCCACAGGGACAGGAGAGTCAGTGGGGTGGCCCCGGGGCAGGAGCGGTGATGTTATCCTCACCCTGCTTCTCCTGGCTGGAGCACTTCTAAAAGGCTCTAGATTCTGGGGCCCAGAGGTAAATGCATTTTCTTCTGGCTAATTCTCTGGTTCACGAGAGGGAAGCCCGAGGCCTCTGTCTGTTCCCCTAGTTGCGGGCAAGTCACTGTGCTCCAGTTTCCACACGTGTTAGCTGGGATAAGGGCTCCTAATCCCCAAGACTCTGGGGTGCTCAGGAGATGGTCCACGCTGGAGCCTGGGCGGTGGTTTGGCCATTTGCTGGAGCTGCCCTCGGGCTGGGGGATGGCCTTGTGGGCTGCAATGTGGTGCCCGGGGAGGCCCTGGACCAGGAGAGGCAGGATGACCCTGAGGTGCTAGAGCGCTCGAGCACGTGTGCTTTAGAGCCCAACTGCCTGGTCCACACTGTGGAGTCTCCCGTCTGCAGCTGTGTGCCCTTGGTCAAATGATCACGCCTTCCTGTCGTCTTCATTTCCTTATCTGCAAACGGGATGGTGACGGTACTCACGTGATTGGGTTACTGTAGCAATTTTCATGAGAGGTAGTTTGTACTGTGGTTAGGACTGTGGCCTCTGGAGCCAAACTATCCGGGTTCAAATCCTCTGCCAAGATGCCATCCTCCTGGGGCCTCCGTTGACTCTGTTGTAACATGGGGATTTGGTCGACAAATCATTTCGAGCACCTTTCGGGGAGCGGGAGCTGCAGAGGGGCGGCCTGCTGTGTTCCCTCGTGAGTCTCTGTCACGTCGGTAGTGACCACGATCTCAGGGGTCTGCTGACAGGGCTCGGGAGGAGGCCCCTTGGCCTTGGGAGCCAGCTCGGGCTTTGCCACGTGCCGGTCACGATGCCAAGCACTTGATAGCCTCCATCTCATCTAACACTTGCAGCCACGTTGTGAGGTGGGCACTGTTATTATGCCTGGATGGGGGACTGGGGCACAGAGGGGTTAAGTGACCTGCCCAAGGTAACCTCGCTAGTAAAGAGCAGATCTGACGTGGAACCCTGGTGCTAACTGCTATAGTGTCCTCAGCTGGCCGTCGTCCCCAAGGGTCTGTCCTGGGTGTCTGGTCCTGTGGCAGTACCTGGGTCCCGCTGAGCTTGGGTGAGGGTCTGCTCGCTCTGCCCCCCACTTCTCACCACTGGACAGTCCAGATCTCCCCTGCCCTGCCTCTCAGTATGGGCGGGGGGCTTATACGTGGTGAGGCACCGAGTGCAGTACCCTGTGGCAGGTACCCAGCAGGGCTGCGGTGCCGGGAACGGCTGAGGCACATCCCTGATGTCCCCCTGTCCCCGCCCCTCCCCCCCCCC
>NW_020175039.1:6299810-6318920 GCF_003031525.2 Neophocaena asiaeorientalis asiaeorientalis
AGGAGGGGCTGCTCACGTAGGACTGCCTCTGGTGAGGGGCTGGCCTCTCAAAATACGGACAGGGTGGTGTATTGGAGGTGAGGTGAGGCCATTTCTGGAAGCTGCCCGCCTCTGCTATTTCAGGCCCACCAGGGGCAGGTTTAGGAGGAGTGGGCCAGTCCCTCTGGAGTCCACCGGGTGACTCAGAGTGGTGGGCAGGGGCACCGAGCCCAGCTCTTGAGGACAAAGGTCATCTCTGGCCTGGGCCCCACCTCGGCTCTCCCTGAAGTGAGAGGCGGTCGGCGCTGGGGTCAGAGCTCCGCTCCTCTGGGAAGCCCTCCAGGTGACCCTGACTTTACCCTCCATGTCAGGAATCGCTCTGTGTTTAACCCCTTCCTCACTGCCTGCATCCCTACCCTCTGAACCCTCGTGCAGGTTTCCAGTTCAAGGCGTGCAGACCCGTGGCACTCAGCATGCTCTTCCTTCCCTTCAGGGTGTCCCCCGTCAATCTCAGCAGCAAAACGAAGGAAGAAAACATGTGGGGACTTCTGATCTCTGCAGGCCGGCCCCCCCAGATCACAGAGCCCATCTCACACCCTCCCGCTGTAGAGAGGAAACTGAGGCTCGAGAGGGGAAGGGACCTGTCAAAGAGGGGGACATCCCTACAAGTGGAACCCTCCTTTCATGATCTCAGCTCACCCTGTTGCAGCCCCATTACGTGATGACCATACCGCATGTAGGGAGGTCGGCGGTCTAGCCCGGGGTCAGGAGATCAGAGTAAGGCTGGCGTGTGAATTCAGGTGTCAGCTCCAAATCCCTCCCACCCCTGGCTCCTCACCTTAGATGACGGGATGCTCACTGCCCCACAGGGTAGCCCATTTCCCTGGAGGATGGGGCCAGGAAGTCAAGCCAGAAATAGAAGGAGAGTGTGCCTCTGCGTGGTGGACCTAGGCTGCGGTGACCGTGGCTGCTTGGGACCATTTTGGCTCCCCTGCACTTAAGCCAGGAGGAGGGGGAGGTGATGAAAGGTGAAGAATCCAATGAAGAACCTTCTGAGCAGAGAAGTTTCCAGGCCTTGGGACAGGTGGCCGGGGAGCATAGGATGAGTGCCTGTCATTTCGGGGACTCCTTACTTTGGGAGCAGAACCCTGTCGTGAGCCTGATGACGAACAGACTGATGTCGTAGTCTGCTTGGGTGGCCACTGCAAAGTACCACAGACTGTTTGCCGTAAACAATAGACATTTATTTTCTCACAGCTCTGGAGGCCAGAAGTCTGAGATCAAGGTGTGGGCAGGGTTGGTTTCTCCTTGGCTTGTTGACGGCCGTCTCCTCTTTGTGTCTTCACATGGTCTTACCTCTGTGTGTGTCTGCGTCCTCACCTCCTCTTCCCTTAAGGACATCAGTCATATTGGATTAGGGCCGACCCTTATGATCTAATTTTAACTTAATCACCTCTTTAAAGGCCCTATCTCCAAGTACAGTCACATTCTGAGGTACTGGGGGTTAGGACTTCAACATATGAATTTTGGGAGTGGGGACACAATTCAGCCCATAACACCCAGGAAGGAGTTTTCTGGGTTGCCTGTAGTTGGATGCCTGGAGCCTTGGTCCTGAGTGAGGAGTAAGAGAAGGTCCAGGGTGGGTGGAGGGGAGAACAGTCTGGTCCCCCACCAGCCTCCTCCTCTCTGCCTTTCTCCAGTTCGGTCTGGAGCCTGCCAGCTCAGCGCTCTGGCTGGCACCACATTTCACAGCTTCCAGAAGCCCCATTAGCTCTTTGGCCTGAGTAATGAAGCCCCATGCCCAGATCCCAGCTCCCTGTGGGTGGGAGCTGGGCTGTGTTTTTGCCTATGCTGCACGGAGCTGTCTCCAAATTCCTCCAGAGTGTTCCAGGGCAAGCCTTCCCGGAAGCAAGTGCGAGCCAAGGGGGTGTGGGCTGCCTTCCGGTTCTGAGAAGCCCACAGGTTGACCAGGCCTGAATTATCTCATTGCCCACCCACTCCCCCCCACCTTTCCCCAACCTCCTTGGACACTGAGTTGATTAGAGTTTCTCAAGACTTAAAAGAGGACGGGGGAATAGGGGCTGAGGCTGGATAAAGCAGCAGATTGCTCAGAGCCAAAAGGAGTAATGAAGGGAGAAATGACAAGTCTGCTGGCCTGGCTGAAGGTGGCAAGGGGACTAATAACCACCCCCTGCAGGATGCCTGGCAGCCCTTCTTTTGTTTCTGTGGGCAGCCCCATCAGAGCCAGGGGCTGGTGACAAGGAGGCTTGGTTTTGTGCCCAAGCCTCTCACCCTCAGGCTCTGTGAGGAGAGGAATCCCCTTCCTTGGGGGAGAGATTCCAGCTCTGTAGGACACCCACCTCCTCTTCATGTTCTTTTTTTTTTTTTTTTTTTTTTTTTTTTTTTTTTGTTCTTTTTCTTTGTTTCCTTTTTTTTTTTTTTAGCCCCTCTTCATGTTCTTTTGTCTGAGCTGGAGAAGAGCCTCCCTGATGGTAGCCAGGAGTCCCTAGCCTGTGGTAACTTCTCATGAGCTGGGCTTGTCCAAGGATTCTCTGATATTTTTTTTCTTTTGAGAGAAAGGAAAGAGGAAGGGAGAGAGACACACAAACAGGCAGAGAGTGAGGAGGAGAAACAGGTGAGAGACATGGAGAGACAGACAGACTCAGACACACGCTGGCCTGGGAGGCAGGAGATTTGGATTTGGGTGTCCTTGGTAACTCCTTTTCTTTAGATCTTTTTTATTTCCTGTAAAATGAGGAAGTTGGAGTAGCAATTCTTTCCATTTCTTTGAGCTCATTACTCCTTTTTGTGACTTGTGAGGAGCTAAGATGGACTTAGCTTCCCTCTCTTGAGCTTGTAGTGGGAAGCAGCATTGCTCAGTGGCTGTATCAGTCAGGAGGGGCTTGGTTATGCTGCATAACAAACAGCCCCAAATTCTCAGTGGCTTAACCAACAAAAGTGTATTGCTTGCCCACGCTGCCTGTCCAGTGTGGATTGACAGGGGTCTTTGTTCATCTTACTTCCTCCAGGCTGATGGTGGCTTCATGGCATAGGTGCATCCACCACTGCTGCCGAAGTAGGCAGAGGACACTGTGACTTGCACACTGCTTCTGTCTGGACATGACACACTTTCCTTCTGCTCACATTTCATTGGCCAAAACCTGTCACGCATCCATGCTTAACTTCAGAGGGGGCAGGGAATTTGTGTGTGGAAGAAAGTAGAAATATCGTTGAACAGACTGATGTCTACTCTAGGGATTAAGACAGTGGAATTGAGAATCAGAAGATCTGGTTCCAAGCTCTGTGGTTTATAATTGTGTTCCTTGATCAGGTCACTTTGCCTCTCTGATGCCTTACCTGTAAAATCAGTACAATAACAGTACTTCCCTTCCAGGATTGTTGTTAAGGCTCACTGAGGTAACGTATGTGCGATGTGAAAAGTAAGTGCCTGGTGTGTACTATGCTGGCAATAATTTGTGTCTATTATTATTATTATTGAAGTGCTGGAGGAAAGAAGGTAGAGGTGTGATCTTGAATGTATACAAGCCCTCTGTTCTTAAGAAAAAAACCCATATTCTCCTGGTCCCTCTACTCTCTGGGAACTGTCTGTAGCTGGTTCTGTTCTGGGAGCCCCACTCTTGGAAGTCAGGAGACTTGCCTCTGACACCAACTTGCTGTGCGACTTTGGAAAAGTTACTTTCCCTCTCTGGCTCTCAGTTTTCCTTATCAGTGAATTGAGGGGAGTTGATTTGCAAGGAAACTTCCAGCTCTACAACCCTAATGATGACAGTGATGATGACAAAGGTAATGACTAGATGATAGCTAGCCTTGTGTTCTTACCCTGTATATGTTCTCTTGGTTACTCCTCCCCAAATGCCTATAGGTGGCTACTGTTTTGTAACCATTAGGCTGACCAAGCAGAACTTGTTAGGATGTGGTTTTAAAGCTTCCCCTGCGCCCGAATGACATTAGGGTGAGTCCCGTGCCTTTTCTGGTCACACTTAGGTAATGTTATACAAGAGCCTCTGGGCAGTAATAAAGACGCCCAGAGAGAACTTGGTGAAGTTGGTGCTTCATGCAGAATTAGTTCTTCCCCCTTGTCTGCCCCTACCTTGCTTCAGCTGTGGATGGGAGGGGGTGGGGGTCGTTTCTGTAGGTTTTCTCTCTGTTTCCCTGACTGATGGGAAGAGAGGAAGGAGAGAAAGGATGGGAACATTTTTACTTGCCTGCACCCCTGTTAGGTGGAGACACAGGCACGGATGATATGACATCTGAGCTCTTTGACAGTGGAAGGTTCCGGGTGACTGTTTCCTCCTGCAGCTGTTTTGGAGCGCACCCCCCCACCTTGAACTCCCCAAGAGTCTCTTCTCACTGTTTCCTTCGGGTGGGTGACTGCAGATCTGTCAGAGGCTCACCCTTTCCTCGGCCCGAGCATCCCTCGCTCCCTCCACCTCCTCCTGTGGAGGTGTTTCAGCCCTCCAGGTGGCCCTCTAGGACAGGATCTGAGGCAGCCCTGGGCTGGATCTCTCCCCTTGGCCCGCAGGAGCCCTGAGGCGCCCTTGGGCTCAGCAAAGCTTGGGACTGAGGTGGCCAGTGCAGCCGCTGTCTCTGTTCCCTGGCTGGCCTCTCACCGTGTGGACTTCCAGGCCTGAGCTAGTCCCGGCTCTCACGTTTTCCAGCCCCAGCGGACTGGAGTTGAGCTGAGCAGACTCACCGAGGTGAGGGGAAAGCCCCTCCCTGGCAGGTGGCACTTGCAGCAAAACAACAGTCTTCTCTCCGGGATTCCTCTCAGAATCACTCACTTTCTGACCCTTTCACTCCCTTGACATGGATGTGTGTGGGGGGGCAGTTCAGAGCCACAAAACAGCTTTCAGCCATCACTGTCTTAAAAATTTTTTTTTAATAGCGAATATTACATATTCCCAATATAATATAATGAAGTGATATTACATTGATATAATTTAATATCATAGCTTCACCTATTTAAAGAGTAGAATTCAGTAGGTTTTAGTATATTTAGGGTGGTACAACCCTCACCATAATCTAGTTTTAGAACATTATCACCCCCCTCGAAGAAACTTCATACTCATTAGCAGTCACCCCCCACATCTTTACCCACCCCCAGCCCTAGTCTGCCTTCTGTCTCTATAGATTTGTCTGTTCTGCATATTTCATGTGAACAGAATTACACAGTATGTGGCCTTTTGTGGCCGCCTTTCACTCAGCGTGATGTCTTCAGGGTTCATCCAGTGTGCAGTGTGTATAGTTCATTTCGATTTGCTTTGTAATATTCCATCGTATGGCCATACCACATTTTGTTTATACACACATCAGTGCATGAGTATGTGCACTGTTTCTACTTTTTGGCTGTTATGAAGAATGCCGCTATGGGCATTCATGTATACGTTTTTGCATAGACTTATGTTTTCATTTCTCTTGGGTAGATACCTATGAGTGGAATTGCTGGCTCATATAGTAACTCAATATTTAATCATTTGAGGAGCTGTCAGACTGTTTTCCAAAGTGACTGCACCATCTTACATTCCTACCAGCCAGTGTATGAGGATTACAGTATCTCCACATCCTCACCAACACTTGTAATTTTCTATCTTTGGGATTCTAGCCATCCTGGTGGGTATAAAGTGGTATTTTATTATGGTTTTGATTTGCCTTTCCCTAGTAATTAATGATGTTAAACATCTTTGTTAACTGGCTATCTTCTTTAAAGGAACATCTATTCACAACCTCTGCACATACTTAAAGTTAGATTTTTGTTTTTTTGTTATTAAGTTATAAGAGTTTTTTACATATTTTGGAAATGTGTCCCTTATTAGATATATGATTTGCAAATATTTTCTCCTATCCAGTGGGTTGACTTTTCACTTTCTTGATGTCAGTCATCCCTTTTTACAAAGCCCTGCCTTACTTTTGGAACATGGCATTCATTTTCCTGGGGCCTCTGTCACAACTGAGACCCAGATAGTTCCACATACACCTGGTTATGAGTGTTCCCATTTTACAGGAGAGAAAACTGCAGCAATAACAGAGAGCTTAGGGACCTTGTTCAGGTAATACCCTTAGTAAATGGTGAAGGCAGGATTTGGACGGGAATGGGTGGGGGTCTGGAGCCGGTCAGGGATACTGCTTCCTATCATTCTGTGACCTTGATCTGAAAGATGATATATCTATAGCCTGAAATGCTTTAGGCTGCTTCGTCTGATCTCTTTCCAGCCCTGGAACTGGTGCCTCGACTGGTCTGGAACACCTGCCCCATTACACAGAGAGGGAGGCCAGGTTCCAGGTCCTTGGATGTCAGAGCAGCACCAAAGCTCACGAGTTCTGCCTCTGGGCTGCCTCAGCCACCTGCACGGCCCCGTTTCCCTTCATCTCCCAGGACGAGGCAGGGTGGGGAAGGGTAGCAGAAGGCGGCCCCTTTGGAGGCGGTCAGTGGGGACAACAGCCCTTGTGCCCACCCTGGAAGAACACCTGAGCACCACGGTGAATGTTTACCCTTGACATACTTTCACAGAGTGTGACATTCTTGCCTTCTGAACTTTTGGGTAAGATGTGGAGGAACCAGTAAAAAATGGGAGAGTGAGATTGCAGGTGGTCCCAAATTATTCAGGAAAAGCGTCCAAGGATCCCGAGTGATACATCTGCCCCTTGAGCAGAGGGTTTTAGGGAGTGATTTTCTAAGCACGGGTGCTAACAGCCTGATTTTTTTTTTTTTTTTGGTCATGCTGCACAGCTTGTGGGATCTCAGTTCCCTGACCTGGGATTGAACCCAGGCCACGGCAGTGAAAGCGCCAAATCCTAACCGCTAGACCACCGGGGGACTCCCCCCGAGAGGCTGATTTTTGTTGGGAAATCCTACTGGCTGCTGGAGGGGGCGGCCCTTCCGCTCTGGTCAGGGTCGGGGGGTGGGGGCGGTAAGGGCAGGGAGGGAGAAATTCAAAGCTGTTACTGAAAGCTTCAGCTTCTGTCCCTGTTCTATCACATCCTATAGTTCAAAGAGCTGGAGCTTAGACTGCAGCAGGAGGGGTTTGAACTAGCCACCTGGAAAAACTTCCCGACTGTGAAAGGGTAGATCAACTGTGGCAGGGAGGCTGGGCCTTTGTCCTCTTGGCCCGCTTGGGCAGAGATGTCGAGAAACAAGGGAAATGGGTCTCAGTGTGGGGTGGTCTACATAGAGACAGTGGCACAGGCAGGGTTGGGATGACTTCTTGAGGAGGATCTGGGTTTCTACTTTCCCAAGAGGGAGTCCTCTCCTGACCTGCTGGAATAATCAGAGTGCCGAGAATTTAAATGTAGGATCGGTCTGACCTTGTGGATAGAGACGACGACTCCATTGCCCCGGCACCTGCCGGCCACCTGCTTAGCGCTGTTCCTGGTGGGGTGGGGTGGGGCTTGTGCTGACGCCCTTGGACCCTTAGCTGGCCCTGCTCTGTGAGGCAGCTGGCAGGCTTGAAGAGCAGTGTCTGCCCGTGGAACATTCAGTAAACCAATACCCTCCTGACTGAATGTGCCTTTGGTCCTCCGTAATCTCTGCCATCAGGTGGAGGTTGGAAGGCCGGAGCCACACTCGGAGCAGACGCAGAGCTCTTGGCCAGGGGCCTGAGCGGCACGTCTGCCCTCTTGCTGTGCTCAAATATCAAGCTCCAGGCCGGGGAAGAGGAGAACGTGCAGTCTTTCCCCCTCAACCACCCTCCCTGCTTCCGCTCCTGCCAGACGTGCAGACAAGTGCAAGTTAGCTGGGCTCGGCGAGACCCCAAGATACGGGCTCTAACCACGTCCAAGAAAAGAAATACAAGCTTTTCTTGTATTTGTATTGTATTTTGGGGACCCAACTAAAGCTGATTTTCACCCATCACTCCCTTGCTCCCTCCCCTCCTTCTTCCTTCCCTCCCTTCCTTTTCTCTCTCCTTTCTTTCCCAAATGCTTATAGATCACCTACTAGATGGTGGGCCCTAGGCTAGCCCTGGTGCTGTAGAAAGTCCTGCAGACAAGGGCAGGGAGGGGGTGCGTCCAGATCAGACAAGTGCACCATCCACCGCGACCCACAGCCAAATGGAGAAGGATCTTGGCCAAGAGCCAGGCTTCTCAGGAGAGAAGAAGCTTCTGGGATGGTGGTGATCAGAGGTGGATGACTTTGCAGAGGGGCTGCATGTGTCCTGGGCCTGGAAGGGTAGATGGCAGTGAAAACAGAATTGCTTTTCAGATCTAGAAGTGGTATAACAACATTGCTTGAAGTCTAGAAAGTAGAGGGAAAGAAAGCAATCAAATCGCTCTGGCCTCCTTCTCACCACTGCCCCCCGTCCCATGGTGGGCTGGGTAGGATGTCAGTGGAAAGCAGGAGTTGGTGAAGGTGGGAATGTTGGGGAAGGCGGAGGGAGGGTGAGGGGAGCCCCAAGGGAACCATATTTATGGGGTCCGGGAGGGGAGGACAAACCAGGAGATTAAGAGGAAAGACAGCACACAAAATCCTGCAGTGGATGCGTCCCTGGATCCCAGATCTGTTGCCCGGTGGATGTGACTGAGTGATGGGTACTAAGAGAGAATGGAACTGGTGAGAGTTGTCTTTCTGTATTCTTCTGGATTATTCCTTGTTGGACCTGTTCAGGCCCTGGGTGCTCCTCCCTGCCTTTGGAGGCTGTGCCTGGCCCTCTTTCTCCTCGTCTGGGCCAGTTGGCCTGGAGCTGGCTCATAGGTGCTAGCTGAGGCTGCTTTGCTTCTTGGCAAAGTTTAACTCCTTCACTAATGGTGCTGGCCTTCGGGTCCATCTCTCCACCAGCCTTTGAGAGGCAGCGCCCTCCCTGGAGCTTGTCTGCGTCTTTCCCATTCCTTCTGCCTACTAGCTGGTGTGCTTCTCTTCAGGCGACAGAGCCCGTCCCTTTTGGTCCACTCTCCCAGGCCCTGCTTCCTGTCCAATGGAGACCATTTATGGGAAAAGGTTTCAGTGGGTCTGGGATCTGGAGGATGATCCGTCCTCTCTTCTTTCATGGTTCCCCTTCCTCTACTTGCCCAGCTGCTCATGGGTGATTCACCCCCGTACATCTCTTTCTTCTCTATGCTCCTCCCCCTGCCAAGAGACCTTCTGAAATCCTGACAAAGTCGCTGAGCTCACATACCTTCAGTAATAGGCAGCCTCCATTGAGGTTGAGAAGGACAGTATCTTAGAGTGGCCCGAGAAGAGACAACAGCCACATCCTCGGGAGGCAGTAGAGGCACCATAGTGGTTGAAAGCCTGGGCTCGGGACTCAGGCTGCCTGGGGTCAAGCCCCAGCTCTGCCTCCTGCCCGCTGTTGACCCTGGGCAAATCATTTAGCCTTTCTGAGCCTTAGCGTTCTCCCCGGTAAAATGGGGACAAAGATACAGCTCTCCTATAGGCTGAGAATGAAGTGAGATAACGGATGGGTGCCTAGCTCTGTGCCTATTCCATAGTAAGTCATCAGTTATGTTAGTTGTTACCGATACCACCACCTGACCTTGGGTGGTGCTTTAGGCAGTGCTTCCCTGAGTGCCAGTTTCGACCATCCCCGTTGTTGAACTGGACTTTGAACCCTGGCCTCTGGCTGCAGGTCTGTATTCTTCCTACTGAACCTTTCCCCTGGCATCACGCAAATGCCAGGCTCCACTCCTGTGTGAGCCGCTCCCTCTGCTCAGGGGTTGGGCCGTTTGCAGAGGTCTCTCAGACAGTTGGGGGCAGAGCAGGCCTAGCTCCCAGGGTCTTTCCAGGGTCCTAACCTCCACGGCACTGTTCATCAGTGATGGCCAGGCTGTGGGCCATGGTGATTGCTGGAGCAGTCATAAAGCTGCTTCTTTCTCCTCCATTTGAGAAAACATATCAGGATGCAGGAGAGTGAAAATGATGTGATTATAGGTGTAACCTTGAATCCACTGTATTGAAGAAGAAAAAAACAAAAAGCCAAATCATTTGTGTTCTTTGGTATGTGGACTGTCTGCATTAACATTCATTTATTCAGTCAACAAATATTTATTGAGTATCTACTGTGTGTCACTATTTAGTTGCTGAGGGCACAGTAGTGAACAAAACAAAGATCCTTGCCCTTGTCATGATTGTATTCTAGTGGGAGAAGACAGACAATAAAACATTTTTTAAACAGACATTATGAGTACATTTGACCCGCGAATAACACAGACCTGAACTGTGCAGGCCCACTTTTACACAGTTTTTTTTTCCCAATAAATACCTGTATTTTTATTTATGGATCTTTGTGGGGAAAAGTTTGTGTTCAGTTAGAGATCACAATATGTGGAATCAAAAGAACTAGGGTTTGAGTCCTGATTCTATCCAAACTATTTCAGCTTCCTGCCCTTGGGTGAGTCATTTATCAATTCTTTTGTTTTGGGGGCAGAGAAAGCAGTATGTGGATTTTTCAGTGTGAGGATGTGGGTGGTGAGTGGGTAGGGGCGGGTGGGTCAGTGCCCCTAACCCTGGCATTGTTCAAGGGTCAGCTGTAAGTGAGAGAGCATCTTAGAAGGTGATAAATACTCTGGGGAAAAAAATATCACAGAGTAAGGGTGATTGGGAGTTGTTGGTGATGGGCATCGAGCGGTGAGTTGAAATTTTTTAAAAAGCTGGTCAGGACTTCCCTGGTGGCGCAGTGGTTAAGAATCCACCTGCCAATGCAGGGGACATGGGTTCAAGCCCTGGTCCGGGAAGATCCCACATGCCGTGGAGCAACTAAGCCTGTGTGCCACAACTACTGAGCCTGCGCTCTAGAGCCCACGTGCCACAACTCCTGAAGCCCGTGTGCCACAACCACTGAAGCCCATGCGCCTAGAACCCATACTCTGCAACAAGAGAAGCCACCGCAGTGAGAAGGCTGTGCACCACAATGAAGAGTAGCCCCCGCTTGCTGCAACTAGAGAAGGCCCGTGAGCAGCAATGAAGACCCAACAGCCGAAAAAAAAAAAAATGCTGGTCAGCCTAAGCTTCACTGAGGCGGGGGCATATGAACAAAGAATTGAAGGAAGTGAGGGAGTCAGCCAAGCAAATCGCCGAGGAAGAGCATTCCAGGCAGGGGGAATAGCAAGTGCAAACGTCCTGAGGCAGGAGCCCACCTAGGATGTTTGAGAAGCAGCAAAGGGGCCAATGTGACTGCAATGAAGGTTGTAATAGGAGATGAGGTTAGAGGTAATGGGGACCAGATCATTTAGGGTCGGTAACCACCGTAAGGATCTGGCTTGTACCTGAGCAGTTTCATCTAATGACGAAGCATGGAGATCTTTTCATAGTAACAAATAATAACAAAGAGCCTTCTCACTTTTTTCAAATAATTTTCAAACAAATAATAACAGAGCCTTCTCATTTTTTTCAGCTGCATGACATTCCACTGTACAAAGGTTCTGTGTTTTATTTAACTAGTATTTTATTTAACTGTATTTAAGTAACATGGACATTTAGGTTGTTTCTAATCTTTTGCTGTTTTCAAAAATTCTGCAATGAGTAACGTTTTTATTTGTGCAAGTCTGTCTGTAGGACAAATTTCTAGAAGTGGAATTGCTGGATGGAAGAATATATGCATATATAATTTTTTTTTTTTTTTGCGGTACGCGGGCCTCTCGCTGTTGTGGCCTCTCCCGTTGCGGAGCACAGGCTCCAGACGCGCAGGCCCAGCGGCCATGGCTCACGGGCCCAGCTGCTCTGCGGCACGTGGGATCTTCCCGGACTGGGGCACGAACCCGTGTCCCCTGCATCGGCAGGCGGACTCTCAACCACTGCGCCACCAGGGAAGCCCGTATAATTTTGATAGCATCATACTGGCCTCCAGAAGGGTTGTATTAATTGGCACTCCCAACCAGCAATTTGATTAGGCACTAGGAGAAAATCTATATCTCCCTTCTCTATACACCCTGCACATGTGAGGTTCTATTAGGTGCCCATTATTTCCTTTACTCCTCATGACCCTCCTGTGAGCTGAGTACTCTTGCTCCTATTTCACAGATGAGGAAACAGGCACAGAGAGGTTAAGTAACCTCCCGGTGTTTACACAGCCGGGAAGACGTAGAGCTGGGATTCTGATGCCCACCATTCCTCACCATGGCTTCACGAGGGCAGGAGTTTGAGGCACCCTGCCTCCTGTCCCTCTGCCCCCTCTGCCCCACATGAGTGGGCATGTGGACCTGACCCTGCTGTGCCTGCATTTCGGAGACCCTTGCAGGCCGGTGGAAGGGTGGGAAGAGGCCAACCCGAGGGACCTGGAATCGCACTGGGTGAGCTGGCCAACGCTGGCCTCCCCTTCTGTCCCTCCCATTGTCAGCCCCGGTGGTGAGACCTGGGAGGCTGCGATCTAGCTAATTCTGCTCCAGGTGGGGAGCTCCCCACCGCGTCTGCTGGGTCAGCCTGCTCCAGGGATTGGGTTTCAGCATTTCACTGATGAAAATAAATCAGCCTCTTTATTGCCCTGCATGGCCCTCGGAACCTCTGCAGCCTGGCGTGTATTTCCAGACTTTCTGTAAGTCACTGTTTCTGTTCTAGCCCCCAGGGGCTCTGTGTCTGGGGCAGAAATAGCCTTGGACGAGTTTGGAGCCTGGAGCCACCCAGGCAAGACCAAGCAGGAGAGGAGCATCAGGTCCACAGAGACAATGCCAGGTTGAGCATCTTCTCTGTGTTGGATCCTTGAGCATCTAGAGTTGGCCAGGTGTTCAGAGACCATCTATCTGGTTGTACTCTCCCATTGCATAGAGAAGTAAACTGAGGCCTGTCCACAATCACTCCTTAGTACTCTGGCCCTTTGACCGCCACCCGCCCCCCGAGTCTACTGCTGTTGCTGCCAGACAACACTTTCTCTAGGTCTGTATACTGTGCAGTGGCCAGTTAGGGATTGGAGAGCAGAGTTGGAGAGAGTAAGTTTTAGCTGCAGCAGGCGGGGTGGGGGTCTGACTTCCAGGAAAGCTGTCTTGCTTTTGAGGCACATGAGAAAGGGGAGCTGGTGGCAGGACTGGATTTTCTTGAGGTTGAGGAGAATCCTCCACCCCACACACCTGTCCAGATAGGGTGAGTGATCATGGTGCATGAACGTGAAAGAACAGGCAGTGTCTAGAGGGTTCTGACAAAAGCCCAGCAGGTTCTGCATGCAAAGGGGCCTTGGGAGCCTTGCCAAACTCCCCCTTCTCCTGCCCTTCTTTTTTTTCTGCTCAAGCATTATTTGCACCTGCAAGACTCTCCTGCAGGGACACGTGGCATCCTGCCTCAGATGGCAGGCCAGCTGGACTGCCCTCCCACCCTCCAGGGCCAGGGCCTGGTCCAGCCCCAGCCGGCTTATCCAGGCTGCCGGTGGGGCCCTCTGGTTCTGGAAAGCAGTGCAGAGCTGTCAGTGGTTGGGAGCCAGGAGCTGCTGGCGGCCTTTCTCATCCTTTCTCATCGCGGACATGTCTTTACATCCTTGCGGCTAGTCAGTGCCCCGGTGCTCCTTGCAGCTAGTCAGTGCCCCGGTGCTCACTGGAGACTTTCGCCTGGCGTTGCTTCAATTGCTTAAAAAACCGTCAGCCGCAAAGTGTTCCTCAGCGTTTGCTCTCCTTCTCCAGGGGCAGTGAGATCAGATTTTGATATGAAAGCTCAAAGCTTCTCAGATCTTTCCTGCTTCCTTTCTGCCTCTCCGTCCCGTTTTTTCTGCACACTGCTTAACAGCCTTCAAGGGCCAGGCGGGCGCTCTTCACAAGGTTAGAAAGAGGCCTGGGCTGGTTCCCTGTCTCCTGTCTCCTGTCCAGGCCTGTGCCCCGTGCTGCTGTAGCTCCTGTGGATCAAGAGGGTCACTCCCAGCTTGTCCCCCTGCAGCAGGGCCTTCCGGCTTCTGGCCCACACCTGCCTATGTGTGCGAGCTTGCATACGAGTGCCGGGAGACCCCCACGGAGACGCCCACCTGAGCCTCGTTATACTCATGCACACAGAGGGACCCGTTTGGGAAAGGAAGCAGAGACCACCCAGATCCCACACCCATCCCCATCCCCACACCCACTCAGAACAGAACCACAGAGAGCCCTCTGCAAACGCCTATCACTCGTGCACAGAACCCCGCAGACCCCTCGCCCCCCGCATACCCCACAGAGTGAAGGGAGCTGTCGTTATGAAGCACGGCCAGTCTGGTAACCAGTACTTAGGTGAGGTACTTAGTGGGCCTGTTGAGCACCACTGACATGGGATCGACCTTAAGTGCAAAGACGGGTTCATTGTGTGAGTGGTGGACCAGCTCTGAGGCAGTTCCCTACAAGTTTCCAGAAATGCTTTGAACCCTGGCAGCATCATTAGGATACAGGCATACAAATTCCCAGGGACCACTTTGATGGGGACAGCACTCATTTGGATGGTGGGGTTTGGGCGGGTTGTTCTAAACCAACATTGTGATTTGATTGTTACCCTCCACTCCCTTCGTCCCGTGGGGTGCTCCAAGCTCTCATCCTTTGCCCGTCCCTCTCCTTCTTCCTTCCTCCTTCCTCTCTGGGAAGTAGAAATAACTTGAGCATCAGTGAGACTGGCAATGTGAACTTGATCAAGCCACAGCCTCTAAGCCTCAGTCTCTTTTTCAGGGATCTACCTTGAAGGGCAGTTGTGGAAGCAAAGGAGAGAACATCCATTAATGTGCAAGCACATAGTTAAAAGGCACCCTCCCCGTTCCGTTGTGCTGTCTCATTCTTCCTGGCTCCCCAAGCCCACGGCCCCTCTCCCCACTCTCCCTCCATCCTTCCCAAGTGAGGACTGCTACTGAAGTTGTGTCCAGGCCCCGGTGGGGGGGGTGGCAATCCGAGTGGGGAGAGGCAGGAGGGAGGTGAGTGGATCTACCCTGACCCTTGCCCAGCTCAGCCATCTGCCTGGGAGTTGGTGATTCCCTTCCTGGGTGATCCTCTGGAGCGGAGGCTCCTGCCCAACTCTCAGGGAACAGGCTCCTGAGCCTGGCCCTGTCCACTGCCTTCCTGAGGTACCACGTGGAGACCCTGGAAGGCTGGGGCCATGCGAGGGGGACCCTGAGCTCTGGGTCAGCCTGCCTTCCCTCTGTGCTGGGCTGGGAGGTGGGGAGGAGGTCCTGCGGGGGTCTGTGACTTGTTTCTATGTCACATCCTGCGCCACACCCAGCCCAGGCAGTGGCCTTTCCTCAGGGTCCTCCCTCGCCCCCCCCCCCAGACCTTTCACACCTTGAACCTTGGGACGCCAGGCCTTTCTCCTCCTCCCTGTGTCCTGCTTAGAACCAGAAGTTTGAGAGTGCAAAGCTCATCTTGCTCTTTTCTCTCATTTTACCACTTTGGAAACTGAGGCCCAGGAAATGACTTGGCCAAGGTCACAAGGTGAGTTAGTGGCCCAGCTGGGATTGGGACCCAGGACTCCTGAGTCAGTCCCGAGCTCTGTCTCTCACACCCCAAACTCCTTCCGCCCTCAGTTTGTCTCAGGGTGTCTTGGCTATGGCACCATTGACATTGGACATGGGACTGTCCTGTGTGTTAGAGGATGTTTAGAAGCATCTCTACCCACTGGATGCCAATAGCATTTCTTCTAGATGTGACAACCCCAGATATTTCCAGCCATTGCCTCATGTTCCCTGGAGAGTACATCGCCTCGGGGGAGGACCACTGGTCTAGTTGTCTCCTCAGTCTCTTGTCTCTGGGACCTCACCTCTCACACTCGTAGGGTGTGAGGTAGCCCTTCAGTGAAGACACTCTGTTCCGCTTCCTGCTTCTGTTCTCGGACTGGGTTTCTTAGAAACCAAAACACTCAGTCATTTTGTTCCTTATGAGAAAGAGCAAAAAACCAGGTCTGGAAAGATGCCACCCCTCCCTCCTCCTGGTCCTTGGTGTTGAAGCCATCTCTGGAGGGGGGAGAGGGGGTGACATTTTCAGGCATACTGTTGGCAGTAACTGATGCTGGGACAGACCCAGTGTTTGTTGATTGAACAACGTCACATCCTCAGAGTCTGGGATGTGAGACTCTTCTCTTCGCTGGACACTCGATGCCATGATATTTGAGCAGAGAAAGGACAGGCCAAATGATATGTCCTGAAGCTTAAGCACCGGGTGTGTTTCATCTGGGCCCAGTGAGCTAGGGTCACCGAGGTGCTGTTCAGGGTGGGCCGGGTAGGGAAGGAGGATTGGGAAGCAGATGTCGAGGTGATGGTGGTTGTATATATGTGGCTGCCTCATTTAGAGCACCTCTGTGTGCTTTTTACTGTGCTGAGTGCTTTACACGCATTGTATCAGTCTTTGCAGTACTCTCTGAGATACCCATTTTATAGATAAAGAAACTGAAACTCAGAAAAATTAAGTAATTGGCCCAGGGTTGCACTAAGATAGTAAGTAGTAGTGTCTGCATTTAAACCAGTGTCGGCTTGACCCCTAAGCCCGTGTTCTTAGCCACTGTGTTCCTGGCAGATGCTGAAGTGAAACGAGTCAAAAGGGCTGGGTATTAATTTAGGTTGCATTATTAAAGGCATGGTTTCCAGAAACTGGAAGGCGATAGGCCTGTGGTGCTCCTCGTAGATCAGAGGGCCCACATGGGTCGTCCCTTGCTTCAGTGATAAAAACCACTGGTAACAAGTGCTCAGGTGGTGAGGAGAAGCAAAGAGAGGTACGGTGGGCTCAGGGACTTTGGGGGTGGGAGTGGGGGAGGTTTGTCTGTCAAAGGAGACACTCCGGAGGACTTGCACATCCCATTCAGTGTCTGAAGCTCTCATGTGGTTGAGATTTGGCTTGTCTGAGCCACCCAATCAGGCACCACAAGGTTAGTGGAAAAGTCAGGGAGCTAAAATCTATCTGTTAGAGCCATCTAATGATGAAATGGGCTTTTGGAGTAGAGAGTAAGATCCCTATAATTGAAAACAGTGAAGTACAGCTAGGACCATTTTTTGCCAAACCTGGCTGCCCAGCATTCTCCACTGGAGAGCGTTTTACAATTCAGATTCCTAGGTCCCACCCCTGGCAGTTCGGCCTCTGGAGGTCTGGGGTGGGGCCAGGGGGGTCAGGGTTTTTATAAAACTCCCCAGAGCCTTCTGGTGCAGCCAGTCCCTGGATGGTAGCAGAGAACCATGGGATCAGGTTGCTACTTACAGAGACTGTCGTATGGTGGTGTTTCCAAAGTATGGTACATTGGCCAGACTGGTAATTATATATGAAATGATTTTAAGTCTATTTATTTTAAAACATATTAGAAGAGAAAGTGTATAGCTTTCACAACCAAATCTGTGATATCATGGATATTCATGCTTTGAACTACTTGGAAGTTAAATTTATTTTAAAAATTTTACAAAATCCTATCAAAATACTACTATTGATGGGATTCAGATGTGCAGATAAACATGAAGGTCGTATGCAAATAAAATCTAGGTTAACACTGTTGTAAGGGTAGGGACTGTTGGGTGGACTGGTTGACCGTACCCTTTCAAGAGCCTGGCGTTTCTCAGTTAGTCCCGGAAGGCTCTGTGGAGGGAAGAGCATAATTACAGTAGTTTGTCCAAACTGTGGTCTCACAACAGTCCTGCGCTGGGTAAACTGGAAGTCCTTCTGCCCCCAGTTTGGAGCCTGAGGCATGCAACCCCTCTTCTCCCTTCCCCATTCTTGATGGTTTCTGGGAAGTCTTTGACGCTGGGCTGGGGTGTTCCCCATCTCATCAGTGAAAATGCTGTTAAGATAGGGCAAGGGCCAGAGTACAGAGCACCATTTTTGTTCTTATTTTTCTTCTTTACTCTCAGAAAGAAGCAGCTAGTGATGCTGGCAATGGGGAGGGGGCTAGGGATGAGGTGTCTGCTCCGAAGAGGGAGAAGTAGGTGGCCTGCACCCGGCATGCCTCTCCCTCCCGGGCCTGCGGTGCCCGACCTGTCTGTGAAAGGTCTGGGCATCAGCGTGGGGTGGCTGTAGAAGCACTTTGGGGTGGCAAACTAACTGGGGCTCGGTCAAGGAGACACCAGGCCTGGAAGCCACTGCTGGCCTGGCTACAAATCCTAGGCCATCTCCTACTGCCTGTGGGAGTTGGGTTGGGCATTCAATTGAAATGCAAATAAGAGATGGAATTTGGTGTCCTGCTGTCAGTTAGGGACTACTGGTACTTTTCAGGGCACACCAGGCTGATGGTGGGGTCATTTGGGCAGCTCGTGTGGCTTCTAGCTGAGGGGGCTCTTTTGGATCTAGCTGCTTAGATGTGAGGGTAGACATCACCTACACTCCAAAAAGTTATCTTCTCCGCCATTCGTGATTGTCATGGGTGGGAACAAATGGAATACCAGTAGCCAGTGACCTGGAGGCATCTCAGGTGGCCCGGCAGGTCAGTGTCCTGAGCCAGACACACACTCGCCTTCCCAAAGTCAGGCCTCAAGAACGGTCAAGCTTCCTGGGTCAGAATCCAAAGCTTTGCACTGCATATCTCACTTTGGGGCTCCCATCCCTCCCAGCATTCTGCATGTGTGATACCCCAGTGCCTCCATTTAGGTCCCAGGGTCACCTCTGGGAGATATAGGAGCTTGTGAGGGTTTTCCTCCTTTTATAAGCCAAGGAAGTGTCCTGGCTCCTAGACTCTGCCCTGCGGCCGGTGTGTGCTGGGTGGCGAGGAGGGAGAGAGAGAGGAAAAAAAAGATTTCCACCTTATTGTTCAGCAGCTGGAAAATTGTTGTCATCTGTTCTGCCTTTCATTTGCTGAGAATGGGAAAAAAATGTGGAAAAATTTGGGGAAATAAATCTCAATACCCTCATAGGAGCTCTCACCCTTCCCTCTCCCTCTCCCTCACATCCCAGCCGCTTTTCTCCCACTTCTTCTCTGGGTCCTGGAGCCACAGTGGGTTTGGGACTGGGGCCGGGCCAGAGCAGTTCTGAGGCTGTGCTGGGCTGGCCTGGGCCTGGACGGGGCTGGGGCCATCGCTGGACTAGGATGGAGCTGGGGCCGGAGATGGGCTGGCCTGGCCACTTCTCACTCCATGTGGAGGGCTTGGGAAGCCACTGTGATGTCATTCAAGAGCTGCATAGCTACGGGATGATAAGTGAAGCCCTGGGGACCCAGCTGGCTGAAATTACAGACAGAGTTTTATCCCACTGGCTTCCTACAAGCCAGAGTGAGGCAGAGCAAGCCGAGCTGAGAGGGGGAGAGAGAGAGAGAGGGAGAGGGAGGGAGAGAGAGAGAGAGAGAGAGAGAGAGAG
>NW_020175039.1:6318959-6363587 GCF_003031525.2 Neophocaena asiaeorientalis asiaeorientalis
GCAGAGCCACGGGCAGGGCAGGCAGGCGGCACTGGCTCCTCCCACCTCTGACAGTCCGAGGGAGCCCAAGTAGGACACAGACAGCGCTGGGAGCTGCAGCCATGGACGGATTATTTGAAACTTGAGGCACAAGGAGCAGAGATCAATTCAGAGCGCTTCTTTTCCTTCCCCTCGCTCCCTCTCTGTCCAGAGGGTAAGTGTCTGCCGGGCGACTGTTTCTCCCGTGTGTGTCCTCGTGTGGCTCTCCGCTGGATCCGGGGAGAAGGTGGAGGGTGGCTTCTGGGCCTGGGGGCTGGGGGCTGCCGTGGACCTGGACTGGGTAAGGGCGTGGGTCTGCGTGGGGCTGTGGCCCCTGGCGTTGCCTTTGGAGGCAGATGGGGCTGACCTGGCCACCTCCTTCCTGGACTCGCTGCCCTGGAATGCGTAAGAGCCGCCGCCTCGGGTCTGAGGGGTTGCTGCGTTGGAGGGGGGCGGTGGATCTGAGCGGCCTCACCCTTTGGGGTAGTGGTTCATGGCGGGAGAGAATGGGATGGGCAGAGGGCATGTGGCAGAGGCATGGACTCGCCCCCGAAACATTCCTGTTTATTCAGGACAGCACCCGCACCCCAGTTCTGTGGTCTGAACTTCGTGGCACCCTCGGGGCTGACCATTCCCCCACTGGCCTCCTGTGGGCTCCCATTCATGGCTTTCTCCCAACTTTGGCAGGGCTCTTGGCGGCTCGACTGTGCCCCTGGCCAGGAATCTTTGAGTGTCCAGGCGGGTGCCCTGGCCTGGCAAAGAAGGACGTCGGTTGTTGTGGGCTCAGGAGCTATTTTTACCATCCGGAGTGTGCCTGTGATATCTGCTGCCCGGATAGGCCGAGGGAGGGGACTGGGAGTGCCAGGCTCTGGTTCTAGTGCCTGGCATGGGAGCTGAAGTCCAGGCTGGAGTCAGGAGGCTGGTGTGCAAGTTCACGTTCACCCCACTGGCGTGGGCTGGCCCGTGACCGGGCCGGTCACTCACCCTCCAGGCCCTGGTCCCTTGGGTCTGAAAGAAAGGTCACCGTGAGGTTTTCTGTGCCTACTCCCCTCTCTCTGGAGGAATGCAAGTAAGATGGTATCTGTGTAAAGTGTGTGGGTCCTTCCTGAGGAGGCCCTGGGGACGCATCTCTCATCATCACTTGACCCAGCTCCGTATCTTATATCGTGAGGTTCTTGGTCTGCAGCCACAGCTGGAGAGTGCCCCCGCCCCCCAGGCTCCTCCAGCGTCTTCACCTTGAAGCGCCATTAGGGGGAAGAGTGCTGTACTTGGAAGCAGGGAGGCGAGTCTGTAGCCCTCGAGCTGGGTGACCTCGGGGGGTTCCCGGAGCCTACAGAGCTCATTGTCCTGTAAGATGAGGGGTGGGCAGTGGATTAACTGAGCCCTCAAGGCATGTCAGCTCCCCAAACCCCATGGCTTTTAAAATGCTCTCACGGCTCAGCTGGTCCCGGGAGCCACGGGCAGGAGCCGCTGGTGGGAGGCGGCTCTGGTTTCCATTTCTGTTTGGATGGTGACTTTCTCCATCTTCTGAAATTCAGACGGGGGCTCCGTCTGGGCCCTGGGCTTAGTGCCTCCCTCCTTCTTTCTTGCCTCGGCAGATTGGCAGAGGCGGCCAGGTGTGGACCCTCCCTGGGTCCACAGAGGCAGATTTTGGGGTGACCCTGGTGAGGTCCCTTGTACAGGGGACAGAGCCACCTGTGTAAAGATGGACAGCAGCCCTGGGAAGAATCTTGTTCTCTTCTCTCCAGTATCTGAAAATGCAGTGGCTTCTCTCTGAGTGCTGCTAAACAGGAAGAAAGACAGGTGTCTGCCACACCCGGACTCATCCGTCCCTACCCACAGGGCCCCGTGCTTGTCAGTGTGGCACCAGTGGACACTTCCCACTGTGGCCCCGAGTCCCTGAGGTTGCACCTGTCACCTGCTCGCTTTGCCTCTCAGAGGCTGTGTCTCCTCTCTGTGGTTCCCCTGCAGAGACTCGGTCTTCAACCCCTAATTCTGAAGCTCTTCAGAGCCCCCGAGGAAGCCCTTTCCTATTTAGAGAAGTTCTAGAACTCTCTGTAAGCTGTGTTTCGAACAAAGGGCTGCCTCAGGCCCTGGCTGGCTGCGAGGGTTGCGCGGGGAGGTCAGCATGGGTGGAGTCCGGGACTGTCACAGATGGGCCACGGGAGGTCCCTGCTGCCGTTGCCTGGGCGTCTCAGGAGGACCCCCAGGTCGAGCCATGGGGCTGAGGTTCCCCACAGCTCTCTCCATCCTCCACCCCTCCTCTCACACCTACCCTGGGTGTCCATCACCCCTCTGAAATTATGTGCAAAATTTGTATTTGGGCATTCTGGGGGGAATTCTTCAGATACCGCAAGGGGGTCCTCGGCTAGGAGAGCGAATGTCCACTGGACTGGGCTAGAGTGTGGCTGAGGCGTCCTGTGGGGGGTGCCATAGGGTGGGCTCTGGCTCAGCCAATTTACAAGGACTTGCACGGGGTCCAGCCTGTGCTACCAATACCCGTCTTTCATGATATTTTGGCTGCGGTGTCTCTTCCCTTTGGGAGAAGCTCGAGGTCCACCTTGAGTCCCTGATTTTCCACTTCTCTGGGTGGCAGTGGGAGAACAGTATCTCAGTGGCTGGCAGGACTATATAAAGCTTTATTTAATGTCATGCAAGAAGCTTGATGGAACACCTCACGTGTGCCAGGCCCTGCGCTCTGTAGGGCCATCCTGTAGAGCTGTGTGAGCTGCGCATTGAACTCCAAGGGGCGCTGTTGACATAGACCACATTGTGAATGGTACTCTCTGCGAACCAGGGACTGGAGGAGAGAGAGAAAGAGGTCAAGGCCTTCCTCAAGGAGCTTAGTCGGGAAGACAAACGTGGTCGACAGTAGTGTCTGTCCAGTGGGTGACCAGTGTTACAGCCATGGGAACAGTGCAGTGGGAACAGGAAAAAGGTTTATCTGAGTCTGGCGGACTGTAGGAAAGGGGTAAGGCCAAGGGAGGCTTCCCAGAGAGGTTCACACTAAGCCTGAAGGAGGAGGAAGAGGTTTGCCAGGGAGGTTGGGAGTTGCGGGAGCAGGGTGGGGAAGGGCCTTTCAGGAGCGGGAACAGCATGTGCGAGGCACAGGGTGCGAAAGAGCACGTGAATAGTGTGAGTAGCGTGGGGCGTGTCTGGAGTGTTGAGGACAGTGAAGGGGAGGCTTCAAAAGGCAGGTGGTGGCCAGATGATAAAAGGTCTGCATGGCCGGCAAGGGGAGAGGTTAGCGTGCCTGTGGATGTGCCAGGCCTAACTCAAGGAGCTGAGCGCCTGAATCCTGTCACTTGGTAAACCTGCAAGTAAGCGTCTGAATCTTCACCTGATGGGCTCGGAGGCCAGGCTTCATGTGGTGGAGGAGGTTTAGTGGTGAACACAAGCTGAATTAGCCGTTAAGATGGGGGCCATCCTTCTGAGTGAGCTGGTGAGGGGGTGGGGAGGGAGGGGCCCTTCCGCTCTGCTTCCTCTCTAGAACTGCATCCCTCTGGCCTCCCTGGTACCCTTCCTCTGGCTTTCACACATTGCTTCTCAGTAGCCGCCTCCCCCCCGCCCAGCCTCAGCCCACCTCCCCACCCCGTGGCTGGGGAAGAGGTCGTGGCTAAAGGGATAACACACCCAGAACTTGCTCTCCTGGCTGCGTCCTGGCCAAGCTTCACTGTTTGTCAAAGCTCACCTACCTGCCCGACACACGTGGTTTTGGATGCCCCATTCCCACGTTTAAGGAGCTGAGAGTCCCTCCTGGCTTGCTGGGGCCCCCGTCTGCCTCTAAACCGCCTGTGTCCAGGGTGGGCACCGTGCCTCTTCCTATTGGCACGGCATTGATTTTCCTCCACGTTGGTTGGTCATCACTGCTCCGGGTAATGTATTGTAATGAGCTTTTATTCTGCTGGACGTGGACCCAAAGGACTTTTTATCATGAAGGGCCCCATCTTGAAGACCTTAATAAATCATTCACTGTGCACAACGGGTCTGCTCTTGGACAGGGAGGGGTCTCTCGTCACTGAGTCACTTTCTTGCAGTCCACCAGGCTGGCACCCTTGACTTTTCCCGGTTGGCCTGTCTGTTCTGACACCTAAATAAGTGACATCTCCCCACTTGACATTAGTGAGAGAAGCGGAGGTCCTTAACCTCAGGGCTCAAAACGCTGACCACCTGGGTCAAGGTTTCTCAAGATGTTACCCAGAAGCCCCTGAGAGCTAGTTAAAATGCTGATTCTTGGCCCTACCCTAGATCTATGCGTGAAAATCTTTGGAGATGGGGCCCTGGAATCTACATTTTTTTAACAATCCCCTGAGGAGATTCTTATGAACATCACAATTAGACAGCAACTGCCCAAACCCTTTATCACTTTAGCATCCCATGTTTATTTCTTGTGTTCCTTTTGAAGTGTGTGGAATGGACACATCTTTCCTCTCCTGCGTACTGGCCTGTGCTGTGCTTCCAGCTACACCCGAACTTCCGCAGTTCATTGGAGGGAGCCTGGGGGTAGGGAGTAGAGAGTAGGTCCACGTCCAAGTCAGCTGGGGATTTTCCTCAGAGCTTTCCAGAAGCATGACACGCACATCTGGATTACGGCTGCCGTGGAATAAGGGCCCCTTGCTGCAATCCAGCTCAGCGTTGAGGGTGGAGTCCAGGGCTTGGAGCAGCTGCTGGGAAGAGCCAGGCATAATCAGACAAAGCAAGCAGGGCCTTGAAGAGACTTCTCCACTTCCCTAGAGAAATGGGCAGGATGTCCAGGCTGGCCCGGGTTGGGGGCCTGGGAGCTCAGCCCCCTGGGCTGCCTATACCTTGTGTTTCCCCTTCTCAGCACCCACAGCTCCATCCAGGCAGGTCCCTCCCTCTATCTCCTGCTCCCTCCCACTGGGTGTCCAACTCCCTCTCATCTGAGATGTTTTTACCTGAACTGGCTGGGCCCATAGAGGCTGCTGGGACTTCAAGATGGATCTGGTGGCCCCTTAAGAGCCTTGAAGCCATCTCCCCTCACCTCTCGGAGTCCCCTCTCCTCCTCCCCCACTCTGTTTCACTCCTCTTTGCTCTGCCCGCCTCTCTCTTTTGCCCTTCCTGCCTTAATAGATTGAAACCGACATGGTGTTCCGGCTTCTTGCGGTCCTGGTAAATAGCTCTTAATGTGGACGTGGTTGATGGGGAGAAGGGGATGACAAGCGTGTTGTATGGCATGAGGGATGTGGGCACTTTCCGTCACTCCTGATGGGAGCAGCAGGTGTTCGTGCCCCTCAGGTGCACTGGGATTTCAGCAGAGCCCTCACGGGGGCTGACAGACCTAGGAGGGGCCTGGGTGTCCTCAGTTTCTCCTCTTGATTTGAAAAGGAAGATGACCCAGTGCAGGTGTAGCACAGCCTGGAGCATGCTGCCAGCACTGGGCATCAGGAGCAGCCGGCCCCTTCTTTGAGATCAGGAACAGGCATTTCCACTTGTACTTGGCAAATGGGATTTAATTAAACAGTTTACACTTCTTCGATTTTCTTACTAAGTCTTAGTTGCCTGGCAGTTATCATCCCGATGTTTTTCTTGTGAACAGTAGCCCATGTCGGGGTAAATGACGTCGTGGCAGAATAAATTTGATACTGGCATTTTCAAAGTCAGTGAAGAGTAAGGCGTGGCCCAGAGGGCCAAGATATCAGGTAGTGGTAATCAGTGTGAATTCTCCCTCCCTGTCTTGGAAGATGTTTTTTTTTTGTTTTTCTTTTTTGCGGTACGCGGGCCTCTCACTGTTGTGGCCTCTCCCGTTGTGGAGCACAGGCTCCAGACGCGCAGGCTCAGCAGCCATGGCTCACGGGCCCAGCCGCTCCGCGGCATGTAGGATCTTCCCGGTCCGGGGCACGAACCCGTGTCCCCTGCATCGGCAGGCGGACTCTCAACCACTGCGCCACCAGGGAAGCCCAGAAGATGCTTTCTTATCTCTCTTGCCAACAGCTTTTCTTTTGTGAACCCTAGTGAGATGCTGGAGTGGGTTTGCTTTCTCCTAGGAAGGAATACTCTCAGGTCTGCTCTGGCTTGCCCCCAGTGGTTCTCATTGCCTTCTGAGTATAAATGGGAGGCCATTGGACACTCTACCCTTTGCTTTGCTCCTCCCCGCTGCTTCCCGGCCTATGTGCGCATGGACCTGGGAGATGAGGGGCTTCAGGGGATGGAGGAGATCCCAGGCCCAGGAGAAATACTCTGTCATCTCACTGTGTGGGCTGGAGAGTAGGGCCAGGGCCTAGGAATGGGCCAGCAGCTTTCTGGGTACAGTGAGAAGGAAAGACAGCTCTTCGGACTGCCACTAAATGGTGTGAGGGGCCCATCCTCACGGGAACCACCCTCCAAAATCTGAGTGGATGAGAGCCTTCTGTCTGCAATACTTTTCTCCTCTGGAAACAGCCAGCCAGAGTCTCTTTTTTGTGTGTATAACATGGAGCCCGGTTCTTTGGAAGGACACAGCATGAGGGGCAGCTTCTCATCTACATTTCGGCCCCTTTAGGGATGATGCCATGCGAGTTGGGAGAGGCAGCATGTGTATAACTGCATCTTCGTAGCCTTTTGGGGTCCCGGAACAAGGGGCAGGTTTTCGGAGAATCAGACCTTTCTCAGCCAAAACCCTTTTCCAGTTCAGACCAGCGCCATCCCTGTGAGCCCTGGGCTGCGGCAACACTCTGGCCCAGTGTCACTTGGGGCCTGCTGCTGGCTGAGACCCCAAAGCCCCAGGGAAAACTGGGGGCAGAGAGATGGTTCTGGAGAGTTAAGTGAATGGGCAGAGCCTCCAGCCCCCAGGGGGTGTATGTGGACGATGTGCCTTGTCGGGCATGTCGGTGCTAGTGCTTGGGTGACGTCATTTGGTTGGCCTGTGGTTTGTTGTGTGTGTGTGTTGATCAGGATGTTCCTGTTTTGCGGTTGTCTGATCACTTGTTTTTGGCCGTGGACTTCTGTATGAGTGTTTATTTTTAGAGGCTGCCACTTCTGGCCTGAGGGCTGATCCTTGGGCATGGTAGGAGCTTGTATTTTCTGAAATGTTTGTGGCTTTAAATTTCAGTATTTATTTTGGGGTATTGCTACTTTCTATGTGTTTATTCTGTGTGTGTGTGTGTGTGTGATATGACAGTGTAGAATAATAAAAAATTGTGTGGTCTTTGAAGTTCTTCTTTAGCTTTGATTTTAATTTAGTTTTTTAAAAAATTTTAAATTAGCTCTGATTTAAAATCCCAGCTTTACCAAGTACTATGTGTCTGCAAATAAATGGTTTCACGTCTCAGTTTCTCCGTCTTTAAAATAGGCATAACAACCCTGACTCACAGAATTAGAAATATCGTATGTGTAAACGTAGCAAAGTGTTCCCTGAATGTTAGCTGTTAACATTAGTATTTGTGTATTTGTATCCACACCTGCTCTTTCTGACCACGGTGCTGGGGCTGTCTGGTGTACTCCATGAGTGCATGCGTCCGGGTGTTTTTGATTTGGGTGATTTCTGGTGGGAGTGTGTGTCTCTGGATGTCTTTTGGTTTTCTGTGTGTGAGTGTGTTGGTGTCTGGGCTGGAGTTTGGGAGAGGGCTTTTTTTCTTGCCAGTTGGGGGCCTGCCTTGGAGGGGGAGGAAGGGAGGTGTGTGTGTCTGTGTGTGTGTGTGTGTGTGTGTGTGTATGTGTCAAGGCTGGAAGCTGGACTGCTGACTGTACAGGGTGTGAAATCACTGAGCTCCTCTGGGCAGGGAAGTTCTTCGTTCCTGAGTCAGCCCTTTGGCCTCTAGCCACCCAGCGCTCACTTTTTCCTTTCAGAGAAAGTATTGCTCATGGGGTCCCCAGACCATCTCAGACAAAATGGCACAGGGAGCACCTCTCCCTGCTGAAAACCTCTACTTTTGTGTCCTCAATCCCTAAGATGCTCCCTCCACCCTTGGCCCCTGAAGCTCCTTTCCAGAACCTCCACGGGCCCTGGCATTCAGGGGGAAACTGTGTCCTCTTTAACACCGGGCCTGCCACCTTTGCTGGACCCCATCTCGGCCCAACACCCCAGGTCCTTGGGAAACGAGTGCAGTGCCAGATCCAGGCTTTGGACTGGGGCCTCTTGCCCCCAGGACCCCGGCCCAACCTTGGACTCCACTGCCTGGCCCTGAACCTGGGTGCAGGGGAGGGCTCTGCTCAGAAGCTCGGGGAAAGAGTCCTTTTGTCCTTTTGCCCTCTGCCACCTTGGCTCTATCTCGGGGTGCTGAGAGGATTCCCTTTGGGGATCCAGGGAAGGGAAGCTTTCAGCTGCTTTCCTCGGGAGAATAGAAGATGTCCCGCCTCCCACTGACATCTGCTGTCTGTCTCCCCTCTGGTCCCTCTCTTGTAGAGGTTGTGGGCCACACGCAGGGACCCCTGGATGGGAGCCTGTACGCCAAGGTGAAGAAGAAGGACTCCCTGCACGGCAGCACCGGGGCCGTCAACGCCACGCGGCCCACTCTGTCGGCTACCCCCAACCACGTGGAGCACACCCTCTCCGTGAGCAGCGACTCGGGCAACTCCACAGCCTCCACCAAGACAGACAAGACCGATGAGCCTGCCCCCGGCCCCTCCAGTGCCCCTGCTTCCCTGAGTCCCAAGGAGAAGCGTGAGCTGGACCGCCTGCTCAGTGGCTTTGGCTTGGAGCGAGAGAAGCAAGGCACCATGTACCACACACAGCATCTCCGGTCCCGCCTGGCGGGGGGCCCCGCTGCGCCCTCCTCTGGTCGCCATGTCGTCCCGGCCCAGGTTCACGTCAATGGCAGGGCCTTGGCATCTGAGCGGGAGACAGACATCCTGGATGATGAGCTGCCCAACCAGGATGGGCACAGTGTGGGCAGCATGGGCACACTGTCCTCCCTGGATGGGGTCACTAACACCAGTGAGGGGGGCTACCTGGAGGCCCTGTCTCCACTGACCAACGGTCTGGACAAGCCCTACCCTGTGGAACCTATAGTCAATGGCGGGGGATACCCCTATGAGTCTGCCAGCCGGGCTGTGCCTGCCCAAGCTGGCCACCCTGCCCCCATGCGACCCTCCTACTCTGCACAGGGGAGTTTAGCTGGCTACCAGCAGGAGGGGCCCCACCCAGCCTGGCCACAGTCAATGATCACCTCCCACTATGGCCATGACCCCAGCGGTATGTTCCGCTCTCAGTCCTTTCCGGAAACCAAGCCCCAGCTGCCCCCAGCTCCAGCCCGGGGCGGGAGCAGCAGGGAGGCTGTGCAGAGGGGCCTGAATTCCTGGCAGCCTCACCCACCTCCTCGCCAGCAGGAAAGAGCCCACTTGGAGAGCTTCGGGCTCAGCAGGCCCAGTCCCCAGCCATTGGCAGAGCCCCCCATGCCTGGCCTTCCCGAGTTCCCGCGGGCAGCCTCCCAGCAGGAGATCGAGCAGTCCATCGAAGCCCTCAATATGCTGATGCTGGATCTGGAGCCAGCCACGGCAGCCGCCCCACTGCACAAGTCCCAGAGTGTCCCTGGGGCCTGGCCCGGTGCTTCCCCGCTCTCCTCCCAGCCCCTCTCTGGCTCTTCCTCCCAGTCCCATCCACTGACCCAGTCCAGATCTGGCTACATCCCCAGTGGGCATTCCTTGGGCACCCCTGAGCCTGCTCCCCGGGCCTCCCTGGAGTCTGTCCCTCCTGGCAGGCCTTACTCACCTTATGATTATCAGCCGTGTCTAACGGGGCCCAACCAGAGTTACCGTCCAAAGAGCCCAGCTGCCTCCTCCTCGTCTGCCTTCCTTCCAAACACCCAGAGCTCTCCGGGGCCTCAGCTGCCCCCAGTCTCTCTCCCTGGCCTCACCACTCAGCCTCAGCTTCCACCGAAGGAGGTGACTTCAGACCCATCCCGAACCCCAGAGGAGGAGCCATTGAACCTGGAGGGGCTTGTGGCCCACCGGGTAGCAGGTAAGAGCCTCAGGGGCCATGAGTTCTGGGTATCCCCTCCTTATTCCCTCCACACCTTCCCTCTCTGGTCATGGCTGGTTTTGCTGGAGCGAGGTGCAGGCCCAGCCCTCACGCCTTAGCGGGTGCTGCTTTGGCCTGGGGAAGAGGCTGTCAGGAGCCCACATGACAGCCATCCCTTCCTGCATTCATTGCCTGTTAGGCTCCAAGCCAGACACTGAGGTTCAAAGATCAGGAATTTTCGTTCTAGTGAGGGAGCAGGTACACAGACAGATAATTCTAACAGAGAGCAATGTGTACTACAACAGAAGTGGGGAACAAAGCCCCAGAGCCTGGGAAAGCAAGGTTTCCCACCTAGGGCAATCAGCGAAAGCTTCCTGAAGGTGGTGACTCCAGGGCTGGAGTACAAATTTTCTAGACAGAGAGGAGATGCTCTCTGCAGCTGCCTGCAGTGGAGAAGGCCTGGAGAAGGTTGGAGGGAGGCCTCTGTGGACTCCAGTTCCCTTTTGAGCCCTCCCAGAGGCACAGCAATGCCTGAGAGGGTATCCTGAAGCCCTTGGGCTCCATCTGAGTGTTCAACCCTGGTGTGTCCTTTCAGGATATTTCTCCGTTTCTGGGGAGGCCAAGGTCCATCTTCTTGTTCAGCTGTCCTGCTAGTCCTTGCTTTAGGACCAGCTCTGTATGGGAAGCAGGCACTGAGAAACAGAGCCCCATTTCCTATCAGAGAATGGACTTATGCTCCAGAGAGAGGAGACAGAGTGGGGCAACCAGATGAGCTTACTGGGGAGATAAAGGCAAGGAATGGCAGAGTGTCCAGGGCCATGTTGGGAGGGGCAGGAAGGGCTCCCTTCCTTCCCTCTGGCCTAAGCCTGTGACCATTCCATGGGGGCAGCCAAACTGGGCGGGAAATCCTATGAGTTGGTTTTATTGTGGAGGTGAAGCCCAGACCAGGGTGGACCAGAGCCTGGGGCGAGGGGGACCTTGTGCCAAGCCCCTCAGCTGACAGGGTGGTGGGTAGTCAGGGAGCAGAAGGGGAGCCTGGGCAGCTGACTCTGCCTTCTGTCCCTTTTCCTAAATTTAGGGGAAGCTGAGTCACCATGCCAGCTACAGGGAGGAAGGGAGACACCGTCCCTGAGGATGGATGGTGGGTTTAGGGAAGTAGCTGGGGCCAGGCCAGTTGGCTGTTGGGTTTGAGTCCAGGACCTGGTGTGGCGGCATGGACTCCCTGCTCCTGTATTTCAGAGCAGAGCACAGCCCCCAGTTCAACTATTTGGTAACTTGAAATTGGCCATAATGGCAGTATTCACACTCTGGAAATTGGCAATCAAGGACTTCACCTGCCCTGGTAGCATCACCTCATTGTCTTTACCCAAGAGTCAAAACATAAGATGAGTAGCTCTATAACCCGAGGGGTGAAATGCTTCATGGGGGTCCCCGTGGGGCTGGTGTCTTCTACTTTTGTCTACATCTGGGCCCATGAGATAAGGAGTACCTGGCTTGTCAGCAGAAACCATTTTCCTCCTGGTTTTGTTGAAGGGAGAGGAATGGGCCCTCTCAATATTTTACAGAGTTGGGGTGGTGGCCTGAGGAATAGTGACACTCTAGTCTAATAATGGGCAGGATCCAAGGGGCTTTTCTCTGGGGGAGCAGGATGAGTTTCCTCCTTTTCACAGAACCCTCTGTATAGCTCTCCCAGAGCTTGCTCATAAGGAAGCCATACTTTAATGGCCCTAGAAGGATGTCCATCTTGTAGTGGCTTTCACCCCATCCTTTTCTCTCCTACCAGTTTCTGAGGTCTTGCTTCTCAACCTCCATATCCTGTAGCTGCTCAGGTTTTGGCTGCCAAGAAGTCATATGGAGGGAGGGATATTGTTGGCACAGTACCTGTGTCCTCCAACCCTGCTGTCATCTCCTCCACCAACTGTGAGTGACCCAGTCAGGAGAAGGGATAAGATGCGTAGAGGGGACAGTTATATTTGGTTTCCAGGGCTACAGAGGACCTCTTGGGTCCATGCCCTGTCATGAACAGTATTTCTTATGTCAGCAGGTCCTGCTTGCACAACTTCTTCAGTAGCCCTATCTGCAGTGCTTGTGTAGATAAAGATGCACCGGCAGGATTAATTTGTAGAACAGTCTAGGAGCCAAGGGATAGACTTTCAGCACTGCCTTTTTCTTCTCATTTTACATTCTTCTGCAAGAAGCTGGAATGTAAGCTTCAACATGAGTAACCTCAGATCTGAGGGAGAACCTCTATATGGTCATCAGTATGATCTGGTTTCTCCTGGCCTTTCTCCCTCAAGTCTGCTTTTTTTCCTTGGCTGTCAACTGAGGCTGTTATACCTCAGTTCTATGTCCTTGGTTCATCCCACTTTGATCCAACTACTCCTTACGTCTTATTTCAGCTTAGCACTCAGAGTATGTAGGGTTAGTTTTCTTAACTTGACAAAGGGTAGGTACTGTAGCACATGTCACACTTTCTTGTGAAACATTAGAATTAGAAGCATTCCCATTACACCAGGGACAAAATAAAGATGCCTGTTATCACCACTATCATTTAACATTGTACTGGATATCCCAGCCAGTGCAATAAGACAAGAAAAGGAAATAAGAGTCATAGTTGTTGAGTCCAATCAAGTTATCTTATGATCCTGATTCTGTGACTGTACTGATCTCAGGTGTCTCTAGAGGTAGAGATTTCAATGCATATTGGAAATCAGAAGTTGATCTTATCCTGAAGGAGTCTAGAGTTTAGAAAGGGGAAAAAGAACTGGAACTTTAAAATGAAGTTATTTGTAATAAGAGAGGTATGAAGAAAGTTCTGTGGGAATGAAGAAAAAGGGAAGCTCACTGTCAGCTGGAGAGATTGGGGAGGCTCTTTGTTGAGTGTGGCTTTTACAGAGCCTTGGAAGATGGGTAGGACTTTGAAAATGGGTGAGGTCATTGGAGAGAGAGGGCTCATAATGAAGATAGGAAAACTTAAGGCATGTTTGAAGAATAGAGTGGATTGAGAGCATACAGGCTGTGTGAGAGAGAGTCAAGAAAGGTAGCCTGGGGCCTGCGTCTGTTTGGTTGTAATACCAGACTAAGGAGCCTGAATCTTACCTAGTGGCAGTGTAGGAAGCCATTACTCTGTTTAGGAGAGGATGCCATGATCAGGGCTGTAGTTTAGGAAGATGTATCTAGTGGGTCTGGGCAGAAAGGATACAAAAAGGGAGAGACTTTGAGCTGGGAGATGCTAGGAGCTTATTGGCTAACCTAGGTGATGGGGGCTGAGTTAGGGTGCTGACCATGGAAATGAAAAAGAAGAGATGGGTGCCAAGGGTGCTGTGGTGGGATGAGAACTGATGCGTTTACAAGTTGATTGGATGTAGTAGGTGAAGAAGAGGAAGACATCAAAGATAATTCTGAGGCTCCATGAATAGAAAGAGAATGATGGTTCCATTAATAAGCCAGAAGTTATCAGGAGGAGCAGGTCTGGTGTAAGATGAAGACCTCAGTGTTAGATATGTCGAATTTGAGTGACAGTGGAGCCTCCAGGTAGAGATGTATGGAAGGCAATCAGACATCCGGAATTGGAGCTCAAAAGAGTGGAAAGAGGTATAGATTTGGGAGTCATTTTCACAAAGGTAAAGGTCAAAGCTCTGGGCATGGATGAGATCTCGATATGTCAGAGGGCATGGAGAGAAAAGAACTTGGAATGAAATGGCCACGAGGGAATGGAGGTCCTACGGGGGACTAAGAACAAATGTTCAGTCCAGAGAGAGGACACTAGGACAGCCGGTCATCACAGAAGTCAGAATAGTAAAGGGTTTCCAGGAGGAGGGGTGGGAGGTTAGCAATATCACTGTGGAGAGAGCATGACAAGGACTCAGGAAAATTCACTGGGCTTTTGCCAATTAGGTGGCCCCAGTGATTTTCAAAGGCATATTTTCAATAGAGTGGTGGTGACAGAAACCAGACAGGGATTGAGGAGTGAGAGATGAGAGGGTGCAGACAGCATATCAACCACTCTTTTGAGTGGCTTTGTGATAAAAGGGAAGAGGGTGGTAGCTAAAGAGGGTAGCAAGATACTGAGAACTTCTTTCTGTGAATATAGGAGCCATGAGAATGTTTTTAGAGGGGGAGGAGAGAGAGGTTGAATATGGAGGGAAGAGGGAGAAGAAAAAGATAGAAGAGAAAGAAATTGATAGAATAGGTCTCTAAGGAGGTAAGGGGAGTTAGGCTTAGGAACCCAGGTGGATAATTTAGGCTCAACCAGGAGCTGAGGTACCTCTTCATGAAATAAGAATAGAGGATGGATACAGATATAGGGAGATACTGGTGTCAAGCCTTGGGAACTTGAATTGAGAACGCAATTTTTATATTTCATCATGGAAATAGGAGATGAGATCAAGGCCCATTCCATCATTCATTCAATGTGTGCCCTTAATCTATGCTACGTGCTAGCCTAGGTTCTGGAAAAATGGTGGTAAACAAAAGAGATAAAGATCCTTTTTTTAAGAGGTGGAAATGGACAATAAACAAATAAGCAAATATACATATAATATGTCAGATGGGTGATAAGTGCCATAGAGATAAAATAAAGCAGTGAAATGCCAATGAGGGGTGAAGGTTTGTGGGGGGTGGTGGTAGGATGGTCAGGGAAAAGGCTTCCCTGGGCAGGGAGGGAATGTGCCAGATGGAATAGCAAGTGCAAAGGTCCTGAGGCGGGAATGTGCCTGATATGGGGAAAGTAGGGGGCCCGAAATCAGAGAGGGAATGAGAATGGGGACCAGCTTTCTGTGGGCCTCGTAGGTGATCATAAGACCTCTGGCTTATACTCTGCAGGGTGTGAGAAGCCTTAGGAAGGATTTGGGCAGAGGAGTGACATCACCTGACTTGTTCTAAAAACATCAGTGTGGCCAGGATAGAAGGAGGGAGACCAGTTAGGAGGCTGGTGCTTTTGATCAGGATGGTATCTGGAGATGGTGAGACATACTCAGATTGTAGATGTATTTTGGAGGTGTCACCATCAAGATTTACAGAGAGACTAGATATGGGATGTGAGAGAAGGAAAAGTCAAGGTTTCTGGCCTGAGCATCTAAAAGATGGAGTTGCTCTTTATTGAGATGGATAAGAATGTGGGAAGAGCAGGCTTAGAGGGGATATCAGAAGTGTGATTTTGGCCACATTAGATTTGAGGTGCTCATGAAATGTCCAAGACAGTTGGATGTATGAGTCAGGAGTTTATGAGGGAGAGATTGGAGCTTAGAAATGTGGGAGTTGTCAGTATATGATGTCATGTGAAGTAAGGCACTGCATGATATCACCTAGGGAGGGGGTGAGCACAGATAGAGAAGGACTGAGTTCTGGAGCCTTGAACACTTAGTAATTTGAGACAGGAGGAGGAACCAGCAAAGAAACTGGTATGGAGCAGCTTTTGAAGTGGAGGAAACTCAAAGGGTGTGGTTCTCTGGAAGCCAGGAAAGGGTGATATTGGTCACTGCATGGCCCCTGTGTTGTGAGAGCGATTGGAGTCAGCTGGGGGGAATAAAAGGACCTCACATGTCCTTACGGTGCGTCCAGCAGGCTCATCTTAAGGACTTTTCGGTGGCACCCAGCAGTTTGGGGCAGGAGTAGAAAATCCTAAGTGGCTCCCGTGGAAGAGGGTTACTAAGAGGGGTGTGATGGAAGAACGAACGGCCAAGGGATGCCCCGATGCTCAGGAAGATGACCCTCGGGTTCAGACTGGCAGGGTCACTGCCGAACCCAGGAAGAAGCAGGTGACCGTGAGAGGAGAAAGGTCCTGGGATGAGGTCGTGTTGACCGTGAGGGCGGGTGAGGTATGGGGCCACAGGATTGAAATCTCCTGGTCCCAGGCTGGCACCTTCCTGCTCCATGCTGGGGATGGAAAAGAGAGAGGTGGGTGGCATCCTGCTGGACAGCAGAAAGTCCACCTGCCCTTTGGAGAAACGAGACCCTAGATCCACCCTCTCATCTTGTCTGACACCCTGCCCGCCTCCCTCCAGCCTGTGGCCAGAACCCAGACTCAGAACACTGACTAACCTTGATTTTCTCTTTGTTTTTGTTTTGTTTCGTCTTGTTAAATGCCTTGTCCCTGGCGTTCTTTGTGTGTCCCGTGTCCATCTGTCCCCTGTGCCGTGGGCGTGGTGCCTTCCTTGCCTGGTGTCCTCCCCCCCCGCCCCCCCCTTCCCTGCTTGCCTCCCCGCTGCCGGCTCCCCGGGGTGGGGTGGGGAGCAGCGTACAACGCCAGGCTGCAGGGCACTGGGCAGAGTGTCGGCTCCGGGCACCCTCCTCTCCACCGGCTCCGATCTTCCTCTCTCTCTGGTTGGTTCCTCTCCCCGCTTCCCCCTTTATGACTTACCTGAGCTCTCCGTTTCTTTCTTTTCCCTTCCTCCTTCATGTGCTGTTCCTCCAAATTTTTGCCCACTTTCTTCTACCTCCTCATTTCCCATTTCCTCCTCACTTTCCTTCCTCTCCCTCTTCTGTTCTCTCCATCTCTTTCTCTCTTTGCCCCCCACCTCTTTTCTCACTGCCCCCTTCTTCCTCCTGCCTCCCTCCTCTCTGCATGAGTGGGTGCTCCCACTTCTGCATGGACACGGCCTGATGCTTCCAGCCTTGGCCTTCCCTGCTGGGAACAGGGTCCGGGGTGACTAGGTGAACTTTCAGCCCCCCCGTGGGCACGCAGGCCTTTGCAACAAGGGTGCTCAGTGAGGGTTTGGGACAGCCCGGCTCCCCAGCTACCTTGGCCAGATCACCTGGGCTGCCCGGCCAGAGCCTCAGCAGGAGCCAGGCCGAGCTCTGCGTGGACCAGCGGGCACAAGACGCAGAGTGGTGCCCTGCCACCTGCTGCACTGTCCATTCTGGAGTACAGCACTCCCTGGGGACAGGGCACCCCCTCTGACCTCCTCCTGAATCTCTGATGCTAGGACCCATGGCCAAGAGTCAGAAGCCCTGGGTGTGGTCCTGGCTTTTCCTGTGACCTCCTCTGTGACACTCCCGGGCAAGTCTCTGAACTGCTCAGAGCTCTGTCTCCCAATGTGACAAATGGAGGATCGTAGCCTTGCCACGTGCCTTTTGCATGGTGGCTTGATGTGCCCCAACATGGTGGACCCTCCATCAAGAGTCACGTTGCTCTGTTAGAGGGCGATGTCATCCACTAGCATCTCCCACCAGCTCTTGGACACACAACCCCTAGACTTTTAGCTCTGGGGAGGGAATCACCTCATCCTTTCTCTGCTCCTCGGAGCCCAGAGGCCCAGGGCAGGGAGAAGACGGTGTACTCAGGCTTACCCCAGGCCGTGGCCTTGAGCAGTTCCGGGAAAAGCCTTGGGGGTGGGGTGGGGTGGGAACTGTTGACTCCCAGTGGCAATATCTGGTGCTCTCACGGCCCCTCCTTCTCCCAGTCCATGGATAATGGGGAGATGGTTCTAGCAGAATGCCTCCTGTCCCCCTCCTCTCCTGTCCCTCCACCTTTTCTCGGCCCAGTGGTGGGGAGTGCAGTGTTCGGTGGGGCCTGGGGGTTTGGGCAGTTCTGGGGGGTCCTGAGGGGAGCTGGCATGGCTTGCCCTGGGGCTGCTAGTGTGGTTGCCGTGTGGCTTTCTGGTGCCCTGGCCCAGCAGGTGGCCTCCCGGATCCCCTCCCTTCTGGAGCCCCAGGCAAGCAGTCGGACACCCAGCCCCGCCACCTGGAGCTGAGGAATCCAGTTTTTTGGAAATTGGAAGGCTGGAAAGAAGAGCTGGGTCTGTCGGGGTGGAAGTGGCCAGTCCTGGGGCGGGTAGGGGAGGCATGTGATGAAGCCTGACACCAGGGCATATGTCCATGGAACTCGGGGGTGGTGGGCAGCCATGCTCCATCTATTAACCAGGTGTATTGATGTGTGTTAGGGCTACAGCCCCTAGAATTGCCCGTGTGTGTGTGTGTGTGTGTGTGTGTGTGTGTGTGTGAGAGATGAAGGGGGTCACGGCCTCAGTTCCAGCCCACTTTAGGGGAGCCTTGGAGCCAGCTGTTCCCCGGAGCACAATACCATCCTGGGGAGCAGAGGGAGGACCCCGGGAGACGGGGCTGCTCCGATCCCTTGCTCTTCAGGTCTGGTGGTCAATGTGGAGGCCCCGGGCTGAGGTGACCACTGTCCTCCAGGAGGAGGGGAAGGTCCGATGCCCACAGTGTGTGAGCAGCCCTTGGAGGATGACAAAGGGCTTCTGGATGTAGCACGTTATTAATCCAAAGGCCACTTTCTGGCCGCTCCTCGTGCTGCCGGGGCTAGAGGGCTGGACTCACCAGCTTTCCTGGGAGGACCTTCCAGAGTCCCTTGCCTGCCTCTCTTTCCCCCTTTCTTCGTGAGCTTCCTCTGGCCCCCGTTCTTCTGCTGGGGAAGGGCTGAGCATGGAGGTTCTGAGGGTGACTGTGACCCACCACTGTTCCTGCCAGGCTAAGGCTGCGTGCGCCGCCCACACGTGTCTGTACGTGTGTGTGTACGCGTGTGCCTGTGTGTGTGCAGGGAGCGGGGCATGTAGATGGAGGCCCTGAGAGCGGGGCCGGGGCCAGGAGACCAAGAAAGTCCTGGGGTCGGGGGTGGGGGAGGGGAGGAGGCCGGTGGGGAGTGGGGGTCTATTTTTATTATCCGTCAGCCTCTGGGACATGAGGGAGTGGTGTTCTCTCTCTGACACTGGCTGTCAGCTTGTGTCCAGACGACGTCCCACTTGGCTGAAGAACAATGGGGCTCTCTTCTCTCCCCTCTGCCATGGCCCGTCTCCCCTCCCGTAGAGAGAGACAAGAGAGAGGGAACATGGCTCTCCAGGCGCTCCGGGGCAGATCTGGGACTGCCAAGGCAGACAACAGTGGGACACTGTGTTCAAACAATGTGAGAGGCCCAGGCTGGCCACTGGGGCCGTGGGCGCTCTGCGGGAGAGGGGCTGTCCCCGTGGGAGTGGTATGCCGGGTCTTCCCCCTTCTGCAGAGGGAGGCTCTGCCCTGCAGGACCCTAGCTCTTTGGACGGCAACCTGTCCATCCCCCCTGCCTCTGGACAGAGCCGGTCCCACTCCAGTGGTGGTGGAGAGGCGGCTTGGAGAGGTGTGATTACCCTCAAGTGTCTGACTGCCTTGGGCCAGGTCTCGCATCCTCCAAAGCCCAGAAGCCCCTCCAACAGTCCCGCCTCTTCTCTGGGCCGCTGCAACCCTCTGCATCCCCAGAATGTGGGGGATGTTCTGGGTGCAACGGGGAGAATGTTTTCTGTCCCTCTGGGAGACTTAGGGCCTCGAATTGAAACAGACCCAATTTTCAAGGGCAGATATCGGATCCCCAAACAGGGAAACTGGCCACCCCTTGCAGAGGCACGGGTACCTGCCAGAAAGAGGCTGCGGGTCTGGGCCAGCCGGAACTGAGAGCAGCCCTAATGCGTTTCTTTTAACCTTGGGGCTGAAGTTGGTTCCAAACCCCAAGGGCCTTTCCCAAATGGGCCTCCTTTGTCACGGTTATTATTAGAAAATCAATGGCTACGTCTCTTTCTCTCTAATGTTTTTGCCAGGAGTGGAACCAGCAGCGGCTTTGGACCAAGCTGCCCCGGAGGCCTGAGGGGGAAGGGGGCTCGATGGTGGGGGGAGCATGGCCAAGGACAGGGCCGGTCAGGGTGCAACTGCTTCTCTGAGGGCTGGCAGCCTGGGATTGCTGTAGGGTCCCGGCTGCTGCCCCACCCTTCAGAGCCAGGCCCCGTCTTTCATCCGTGTTGATGATCATAGCAGCCCCTGGTTAGGACTCTGCGATCCCCATTTTTCTATTCTGAAAATAAAGGTCCTTCGAGGCAAGGGGTTTATTTGCTTTAAGTAAAGCAGTTGTGAGTCTGGTTTACTGTCTTTAGCCAGGGCTCTTTTTTCCTCAGTTGAGATGGTAGGCAGGTTGCCTCTGATTAACGAAGAGCCCGAAGTGGAGCCTCAGAACATGCCCACCCCCCCGAAAAATAAAGAACACCGCCCCACCCAGCTACCTTCTGCGTTTACATGTGCTCTCCAGACGGGGCTCCTAATCATGAGATAATATATGAGTGCATGACTTGGAGTGATGGTGTGAGTGTTTGAGAGTATGCGTCCATCCCTAGACTTGGCAGCCGGCATCCTGCTGTTCATGACAAGTAGGGAGGCTTCCCAGCCTGTGCTTGTCATGACAGCCTTAGTGGCTGCTCCAGGCTGGAGCTGAAGGGCCCCCAGGGCCATGCAGACCCCACTGTGGAGGGTACATGGTGATTCAGTCTGAATTAGGGTGATTTCTGCTTGGCTGAGCTGGCGTGTTCCTGGGGCCAGCTGTGTGTGCGTGTGTGTGTGTGTGTGTGTGTGTGTGTTGTGTGTACGTGTGCCACGAGGCGGTTGGTCTGCTCACAAGTGCTGGCCTGAGGCTGCTGTGGCCAGGGTCTCATAAGACCTTTGATAATTCCCAGCACCTCTTCTCACCTGCCCCCTTGGGTGGTGGTGAAAGTAGGGCTGGGAATTTCCTCCTGCAGGATAATGAGGGCAAGGGGCCCGCCCTCAGTCTGGGTCTTGGCCTCTGGGCCCCGGGGAATAAGTTCTCTAGGATTCTGGAGCCAGCTCAGTGAGGCAATGGGTTTCGTGCGGCAGCCCAGCTGTGGGAAGAGGGAGTGGGAAGGGAGGAGGGTGAGATTAACAACATCCCCAGGCCTGCGGAATGGAAGGGAAGCGCACAGAAGCAGATGGGGCGCATGGCTTCAGGCTCTTTGCCTGCTGCTCTGCTGGGAGAGGCAGGCTGGAACCTGGGCCATTTTTGGGGCAAGAGAAGGGTGAACAGATAAGGGGCCGGCATAAAGGAAGCGGCAAGGAGCTTTCAGAGGTGCACTGGATGAGGGTTGGGCCATCCCAGAGAAGGCCAGCAGTATTCCGGGGGCCAGCTGGGGCTGGGGACACTGTGACAAGACTTAGTCATTTCTTGGTTTCTTCTCGGGAGCACCATTTGCAAGATGATGCATCATTCATTCTTTCCAAAAGTCTTCCCCACGGGCCTGGTGTTGCTTGTTGGTTGATGCAGTCGCCTTGGAGACTGATTCTCCTCCCTCCACCTTCCCTCTTTTGCCTGGAAGCTCTGGCCCTCTGCCTCCGGGGCTTGGAAGAAGTTGACATCTGTTTCTTGTATCAGTCCTTTGTGCTCTGAGCCCCAACCCTGTGCAGAGTGGAGATGCGTGGTGAAGGCCAGCCAATCTAAGCCGATCCCCCACCCTGCAGAGAAACCGGGGTGTGGGCAGAGGGAGGCTGGTGGGAGGATGTACTGAGGGGAGACAAGCCCAGCTCCAGCTGGGCCCCCAGGGCTAAGATGCACTGCCTTCTCTGGGGGAATTAGGCCCGACGGATCCTTTCCCCACATTACGCTCAGTGCCCTCTGTGTCCTGCCATTCCTCCCAGGGGTGCAAGCTCGGGAGAAGCAGCCTGCAGAGCCCCCAGCACCTCTCCGGAGGCGGGCGGCCAGCGATGGGCAGTACGAGAACCAGTCACCAGAACCTGCATCCCCCCGTAGTCCTGGGGTTCGCTCCCCTGTCCAGTGCGTCTCCCCAGAGCTGGCTCTCACCATCGCTCTCAATCCTGGAGGGCGGCCCAAAGAGGTGAGTCCTGGGACCGTATCCTGGGGCCACAGAGTGTAGCGGAGCCCACCTGAACTATTGAGGAACTTGATGGTTAACTGGGCTGCAATGACCTGTCAGTAAACTCAGTAATTTTTCCTCCCTGCATCCTAGGTCTCCTCTCAGGCTTGTGGAATCTGGAGCCCATTTCCTTCCCTAAATAGCTTTTATGCCCCTACTTCTTCCATGAACAGAGACTGAGGTTCCCTTCTTGATTCCTAAAGGGCACCCCTTAGTAGGGTGGTAAGGATCCTGGGTATGATGTAGGTGACCATAGTCTCTAAACTCCAAGCCAGATCCTAGAGACTGACTTTGTTTTTGAGCCCTTTCTAGGCGTGTGGTTTTCTTGGGAGATCAAATTTCAATGTCAAATTGTTTGTATTTCTGAGACGTTCAGTAGTCTGAGGAAGTAGGTCTTAAACTTTAGCGAGCATAACAATCACCAGGGAATCTACTAAAAATGTAGATCCCCCAAGTCCCCCTCCAGAGATTCTAGCCTATTAGACCTGGGATGGGGCCCAAGAATCTGCATTTTAAACACGCACCCTGGAAGATTCTGATGCGAGTGGCCCATATTTGATAAAATCCGGGTTAACAAGTCATTCTGGATATAAATGGCGTTTGGACATCTTTTCTCTCTTGCCTTCTGTAACCTGCCCTCAACGCCTTCTCTTTGGCCCTGTTGTGAAATATTCCCAAGGCAGGTGCTGCTGGACCATGGCCTTGCAAATAGCCACTTTCTATTCTCTTGGCTGTGAGGAGTTGTTGGGCTCACGGCTGGTGAGGATCTCCCTCTGACCTCTGTGTTTACCAGGGGAGGGCGGTGGTCAGGCTGGTTAACTGGGAGCCCCTCCTCCTCAGGGTCACAGCCACTGTTTTCCTCCCTTGTTCTTCCGCAGCCCCATCTGCACAGCTACAAGGAGGCCTTTGAGGAGATGGAGAGAACCTCCCCGACCAGCCCACCGTCCAGTGGGGGTAAGAACTTCACACTCAGCCTGCCTTCCCTGGGTCCCCTCTGGCCTGTGTGAGCACCCAGGTTTGGGGGTGCAGGCAAAGTTGGGAGGGGCCAGAACCTGCCGCTTCCCATCCCTATGGCTCATTTTACTCCAGCTTCCCTCCCCCGCTTCTATTCTTTTCTGCCGTCCACGCTCACACGTCTAAGGATGCAGCAGCCACAGTCCTGGGATCCGTACTGACCTACTGTGGGGCCCGTGGGCTCCCACGTTATGGAGTTTGCTGGTTGCTGAGAGTCTTCGCATCCTATGTGCAAAACATCCCCCATCCTGAAGGGACCCTTTGTGCCCTGCTGGTGTGTCTCTGAGACACCCCTTGACCTTCATGCTTCTGATCCCCATTTTTGTTTGCATCCAGGTACCTCTTCCACTTCAGGCAACCTATTTAGGTTCCACCGAGGAAAGAAAGGCTCAGAAGCCTCAGGTTGACCATATCCCCATCTCATTCATCCCTTGGCTTCCAGACAGGAGCCTTTAGTCTGTATCCCTCTGATGCTCTCACAGGAGAGGCAAATCCCTGAAGGGCAGAGACATTTTTACCCAAAGAGAAGACCTGGGTGAGCCCAGGAGAGGGGCGGTGTTCCTTTTTGTGGTAGAAGAGACATGAGGAGGAGCTGGAGGAGGCCTGGGAAAGCAGTGATGGAAAGCAGTACCAGGCTGTGAAGGACTCAGGGTCCCTGTGAGAGGCCTGGGTCGGCAGAGGTAGAGAGGCTGGCGATGCTCCAGGATCAGATTAGGTGGGCCCTGCCCAGGCTATTCATTTGTCCCGCTGAGAGGGGAGGAGGGTGAGGACAGGGGAGTTGGAGCTGCCCATGCGTTCTCCTGGTGGTCGGCTGTCCCGCAGAGGGGAGGAATGTGACACTAGTACCTGGCCCCTGTGGCAACAGAACTCGTGTTGGCTACCATCTTGGACACGCAGGAGGCTGAAGCTATGAGTGGATGCCATGGCTGTCCCTAGAGCAGTGCTGTCCAGTGGAAAAATAACATGAGCCATGATTGCACTGGAGAATTTACTAATAGCTCTATTGAAGAACATACAGGAAACTGGAGAAATTAATTGTAATGATTTTTAAATTTAACTCAAAATATCCAAAGTATTATAATTTCAATAGGTAAATCGAAATAAAAATATTAATGAGATATCTTATAATCTTTTAAAATAAAATCTAAAAAGAGGCTGGTAAAATTAAATTTAATAGATTTTATTTAACACCAAGGATCTAAAATATCATTTCAACATGTAATCAGTATAAAGAGATACTTCATATTCTTGTTTCATACAAGTTTGAAATCACTGTGTGTTTTGCACTTACAACTTTGTTTAGACTGGCCACACCGCCTGTGCTCCATAGTCCCATGTGGCTCATGGCTACCATATTTGGACAGTGCAAGCCCAGGGCAATCTGCTCGAGATAGCTCTGTGCCTTTTATGACTCGTGGAAGGTCTCTCCCTGGTCTTAACCCCCCACCTTCACACCTGCTCCAATTCCCTGTGGGTCCAAATAGCCAGGATCCTGGCCAGCACCCTGTTTGGGATGAAGCCATTTGGGCTGGGGCTAGAGTTGGGTTCTGCCACATGTTTCTGTTCGCATTCTTCTTTCCCTCCCCTTCTCCCCTTGGCCAACCCCGAGAGAGCCCGGGGCAAGGAGGATAAGTTAGAGGTTTCCTCCGTGCCCAGAGGCGGAGAAATGTGAGGAATTCTTCTCTCAGGAAGCCAAGCCTTGCCTGCCTTCAGGGCCACCCACTTGTCTGTCTCAGACGGGCCAGATGCCTGGGGACTGAGGACAGGAGTGATTAGGGAGTTGGAGGTGCTGAGGGGAGCCTAGAGAAACCTCCCACCGCCTCTGTCCCCTTGTCCCCTTCACCTCCTTTCACTGGTCCACCTGTGCCTCTGCTGCACCCGCTGGGCAAACTCATGCAAACTTGTGGGCTGGAGAGGCTTCGTGGTCATTCCACGGACAGTGGTCTCTGAGGCTGGGCTCATTCTTCCATAATTAATCACATTCAAAGTTGCAAGATACCTCTGTGCGTGCGTGTGTGTGTGTGTGGGTGTGTGTGTGTGTGTGTGTGTGTGTGTGTGTGTGTGTGTGTGTGTGTGTGTAATGAGAGAAAGAGGGATGCACAGGGGCATGCAGGCCTAGACCTACACCACGGCTAGGTGTCTGTGTCTGTACATATTTGTCCCCTCTGCTGTATTTGTCTGTTGGGCATCTCAGGGTTAGGGTGGAGCATAGGGGTGGGCCACCAATCTGGACTCTTGCGATGCCTCTCTATTCCCACAGACACCTATGTGTACACCGGCATGTGCACACATCAGTTATTTAAATTGCTTTCATTGGGAGATTATATTTTGGGGGCTTAGTTTCCTACAGGTCTCACTGTCTTTGGGGAGAGGGAGGAGGTGCCAGAGAGGGTCCTGGAGCTGCTGTGTGCGACCTGGGCACCCAAGGGGCACAGCTGGTCTGTTGAGGCCATCTGTGTGGGGCAGGCAGTCTTGGGGTCTGGCACACCTGTGCGGCTGCATGTCCTCAGCAGCTATGGCCTCTGCAGGGTCCCGAGAGCTGCGGCCGGAGACACAGAGCTCATTTCTTTACTTCTCCTCAGAGGTGTGTTAGGAGACGTGGCAGCTGCCGCTGAGAAATCTCGTGACTGGGCATAGCAACCGCCCTGCAGCTCAGCTCGGAGTCCAGCCACGTCCTTGGCTAATGGGAGAAAGCCTGACCGCCCTTTCTGACCTTGTGTGTCATGTGACACTTCCAACCCAGACGGGCGGCTTGGGAGGGAGTTGGGGCTCCTGTGGGGTGGTGGTGCTCTTGGCCAAGGACTGTAGAGATGGGGCTTCTCCCTCTTCCAAACACTGAGGTTTGGCGGTCAAGAGAGCCCCCTGCTGAGAAATTCTCTCTTCGTGGGGCTTGCAAGAGACCTGTTTGGCTGGGGGCCAAAGACCTGTGGCCGAGGGCGAGCCTGGGGACTCAGGGCTGGTTCTGCTGGTGGTCTCTTCTCCTCCTTCTGTCCTTTACATGTTGTGCTGTCTTGACACTCCATTTTCTTTAAGTCCATCTGCCTGTGTGCCTGCGTGTGTGTGCGTGTGTGTGTGTGTGTGTGTGTGTATGTTTGTGCGTGCCTGTTTGTTTGGGGGTGGATAGGGAAAGTGAGAGAAGGGTGTTAGAGAGAGAATAACAGGGAAAGGCAGAGGGCACCCGAGAAACCAGCGTGTATGTTATAAACCACGGCCATGCGGAGGGACCGTAGCAAAGGAACTCAGGGCCTAGGGATAGAAATTACTTTCTGGAGGTTGAGGGGCAGGGCCATTTGCTGACTTCCTTTAGCCTTTACACTGTGGAGAAACACAGAGACAGGAGAGGCAGTGGAGCCGCAGCAGCGTCCCCGGGGCTGCGGCTGGTTCGTCCGCTCAGCCTTCGGCTGCCCACCCTCCCCGACGTGCCCAGACTCAGGAGGGGTCCTCTCCCCAGCCCATCACCTGCGCTCACTCCTGGGGTCTCGCCTCTTCTTCTTGGCGCAGTGCGCTCCCCTCCAGGTCTGGCCAAGACACCTCTGTCTGCTCTGGGCCTGAAGCCCCATAACCCAGCCAGCATGCTGCTGCACCCCACCGGCGGTGAGTGGTTCCAGTGGGAAGGGAGGTGGTCGGGGAGGCTGGAGGGAGGAGTGGGGGGGTGGAGGACCCCTGTGGTCCTGGGCAGGGCCCAGAGCTGGTGGGTTCTCAGGACCCTTCTGGAAACAAGGTGGCAGCCTAGCTCTGTGTCTATGATGAGATCAGGCCTCGGTGGGGCTCTCTGTGTGGGGTTTGAGGGGGACGGATATCTCTGTAGCCTTCCTGCCATTGCCTGGTGGGGTCAGTGCTGCTCCCAGCATCCTCTGACATGGGGGTTTGGAGGCCTGCCCTGTTTCCCTGGAGTCGGTTAGGTCTCTGCCGGAAGCCTGGCTTCCACCCCCCAGCGTCCAGGCGCTCGTGTACCCGCACACCCCCACCGGCTCACACCTCGTCACACTTCCCGGCTCCTCTCCTCCCTGTGGGGAAGGAGCAAGTGGGGGCCCTGGGCCCTCAGTGGCCGTTTCCAACAGGCTGAGCCCAGAAACTTGCTCCCTAGACTCTGGTTTGGGGGCTGGGCTGGGACTCTGGGGACAGCTTTGCTTCTTTTCCTTAGTTACCAAAAGACTGATCCAGCCAGGTAGGCGTGCAGTGGCGTGCAGGTGTGACCCACGCAGACACAGCAGGGCACAGCCTCCCTCTCAGGATGTGTCTGCATGGCCAGGGACACCAGGTCACTGGGAGGGGGGCTGCCTGTCACCAGGCCAGCACACTCCTGCTTGAGGCGCGGGAGCTGTGACAAGGACACCGGGCCTGCTGTTCCCAAGAGCGAAGGCCTCTCTCAGCTGTGCGCCCTGAGTGCCTCGCCACCCTGGAGCCCCGGGGCCCCGTCTGGGTGGACCGCACCCCTCACCCTGTGGCCCTTCTGGAGAGTCCGTCTCTGCCCCCATCTCACCCCTGCTTTCCCACCTCCCTTTTCTCAGCAAAGTCTCTCTCTCAAGAAATAAGCCGTTAATCCATCTCTCTCTCTCCTTTTTGCTCTTCCTCTCCATCACCTGCCTCTGTTTCCTCCTCACCTCTCTTCCCATCTTCCCTCAGACGAGGATGAGGGGAAGGTGGTGAGAGAGCTTTCTGAAGGTAAGTGTGGCATCGCCATGCTGCTGCTTCGCGCTCTCCGGTCTGGGAATGGCTTTTCACTCCGTTTGCTCTGCCTGACCCGGGGGGCCAGCTCTCTTCTTTGATCAGGTCTCATGTGACAGCACAGAGCCCCCTGGTCCCCACCCCTGTGCTGAGCTGTCACTCACTTCAGATGCTGACTGAGGCGCTCACGGCCGCAGAGTGCGGGTCCAGGCGCTAGTGCGGTGCCACCTTGACGACAAAACAGCCCTCCCCCGGCGGTGCTTCCGCCTATCTGCCTGGGGTGCAGCAAGCCCCTTCAGAGGGCGGGTTTTTCTTATCCCATTTCCTGGGTGAGCCCCACATTTATAGCTCAGAGCACGGTTTCTCAGCCTCGGCACTACCGACGCTTAGGGCCGGACAGTTCTTAGTTGTGGGGCTGCCATGTGCATTGTAGGATGTTTAGCAGCATCCCTGGCCTCTACCTGCTACACGCCAGTAGCGGGTACCCAGTTGCAACAATCAAAATGGCTCAAACATGGCGGGTAACCACTCCCGGTTCAGAGCCACTGTCTTGGAGCCACAAGTTGCCTTCTTGAAGCCCTTGCCTGGTTTCATATCAACACAGACGGTAGGACGTCTGTCTTTCTGGGATCTTGGATGACTTTGGGGATTTTGGAAAAGCTATGGACTCACCCCTATACAGATGCCTCTGGATATCCGTGCACATAATTGTGACAGGTTCAAGGAGTTAGCACATCTGTGTCCTGGCTTAACCCCTGATTTAGATGAACTCGCGTCGCACACAGAGAAGCAGAGAGGGTATGTAAGCGGGTTGAAGGCCTTTAATTTATTAGGAACATAACCCCAATGATGCCTCAGAGCAGCAGGTGGAATGAGGGGAATGCCGGCCTGTGCGGCCTGGGTGGCCTGGGCATCCATGTCCCCGTCTCTACCGGGCTTGCTTGGACGAGGTGGGCTCCACTGAGCACCTTCCAGCTTGGATGTGTTAGATGTTCTGACTTCTCACCTTGGCCCTGGAGCTGTGTGGCCTGGTTTCTTTAAACACTCCGTCCGGTTTCTTTCTTTCTTCCTTTTTTTTTGACTGCGCCACGGCTTGTGGGATCTTAGTTCTCCAACCAGGGACTGAACCTGGGCCCTCAGCAGTGAGAGCATAGAGTCCTAACCACTGGATCTCCAGGGAATTCCTCCATCTGGTTTCTTAAGCCCACTTCCCACTTCCCTTTGCACTCATTACCTTGATTTTCTATCCCCAAATTGGGCATGGGCTGTGCCCCTCTGAATCTGCCATCACCCAGAAAAGATGGCTGGAGTTTCCCATAAAGCTTTGCTCACTCCTAGCCAGCCAGAGTTCTGGCAACAATGCCAGGCTGCCTGAGGGGTGCAGAACAAGGCAGCCCCCCCCCCAACAACAGATCCCAGAATGGGGAGAGCCACAGCGGGGCCTCACCCCCAGTCAACCTCATACCCGGGGAGAGGACCTCCCCCAAGCTGGTGGCTGACTGCTGGTTCCCAACAGGAGTATAGAATCAGCTGGGGCCTGGAGCCAGTGTTCGTGTGCTGTGTTCCAGGTGCACACCCACACAGGAGCTCTTGGGTCCCTTCGTGGTTGCTGATCTCCACAGACTGGTGGGACCCACACGCTTTCCAGTGGGAAGGTCTGAGGGTGACAGGCCCTGGCTGTGTGTTCCCCACTTTGGGGTGACACTTCAACAGATCGGAAGTGACACCTGACCCTTGCACCTTATGAGAGAATCTAGGCCTACAAGGCCGCAAGCCCTCTGACCCTTTTCCATCTGTCCTGGAGCCACAGAGTTTGCAGGGGAAGGTTCTTAGGGCTCAACTCTACCACACCCATCATTTTCACAGATGTGGAGCTGAGGTCTGTGTTGTGGGGTGAGGGTGGGGCATCTTCCCAAGCTCACAGTTAAGAGGAAGCAGGGCCGAGACTGGACTTACTGGTCTCCTGTCTCCTAATCAAGGGGCTGTTTCAAAGCCCTCCTCCTGCCTCCAGGCGCCATGCCCTGGGATTCTAGCATGGGGATCGGAATTGTTGTCAATCCCCCCTCCCTGGGGAGGGAGGTGGGTGGAGGCAGGGGACATTCTGTTTTTCCTGACTCGCGCATCACCTCCCGGGTCAGACTTTGCTGTCCCTCTGAAGCACTGCTTGATTTCCCTGCTGATACTCTGATGGGAAATTCAGAAAAAGATGCTTGTGAGGAAAATTAATCAGAGACAGACAGACTTACTCAGCTAGGGGAAAAAAGACTTCAGGGGAGTCTGTTCCGTTCAGTGTGCCGTGCTAAATGCTTTACATTCATTCATTCTGTCATTCGTTGATTCAACAAATATTTTGTGCGCCTCCTATGTGCCAGGCACTCTGGAGCTATAATGATAAGCATACTATGATTCCTAATCTCGTGGAGGAAATTCATGAGCCGGCGCCAGAATTAAATTATCACCGAGAATTAAGTATTGAGATAAGTGCTCCAGAGCGAAGGGATACAGTTTTATGAGACCCTGGCTCATAAAAGAAGTAAGATGGGAGGGTGAGTAACATTAACTCAGTAACACTGGGATGGGAGAAGAGCATTCCATGTAGAGGTAAAGGGCATGTGCAAAGGCCCTGGGGTGGGAGGAACAGCATGTTCCATGGAGCAAGGGCGGGGAGTGTGGTACAGAGTGAGGGTCAGCAGGCAGGGGCAGGACTGTGTGGGTCATTGTCACATCATCTTGTTTAATAATCACAGAAGCACTGTGAGGAAGGTGGCAGGAACCCCAGTTTGCTGATGAGGAGATGACATGTACGGATGTTAAATGACTTGTCCAGGCCCAGACAGTCAATTGGGGGCACGGCTGAGAGCCTACGCTGGGTCAGCCCATGGAGGCTGCCCCTTTCCATGTGATCGTACGGGGCACAACCTCTAAACATAAACAGTGTCTTCACTGGGTACCCTTCTCCATGAAGGAAGGAGAAGAAGAAAGCCTGTAACAGTAAAGGCATGATATCCTCAAGATATCAAGGATATCTTCCCGGTGGGGAAACAGGGAAAGAAATTGCTGAACCTTCTTTCCTGGAGGAACGGGAACAGGGAACATTCAGCTTAGATTCTGTCTGTTCAGATGATTAGATGGGATGGATGTGGCACAAAGGAAGACAGTGGACTAGAGATGGCCCCTCTGGGGATCCTTCCTGCTCTGAGATCCTCGGTGATGGGTGTACTGTGGCATCTGGGTATTTTCGGGCAGTGCTGTGCAACACAGATTTACTGAGCACCTACTCTGTGCCAGGTCCTGTGCTAGGTACTGAGGGCTTAAAGACGAGTGAGCTAACCTGGTAAAGACAGATATCTCTGCATAAGGTAGAAGTGCTGAGCTGGGGGAGGAACAGGGTATGATGGGAGCTCAGAGGAGGGCTGTGTGGCCCAATCTCAGAGTTTGGAATTCTAACTTTTGAGCTCCTGGATTGGGCCTCGGGGGGTTTTACTTCCTCCCTACCCCGCATCCGCATGTCTTCATTTCACTTGGAGTGGGCAGACCCTTTCTCTCCAGGCAAAGAACCTTTTCTGGGAGGCAGGAAATGCACTTCAAGGTGTGGGTGAAGAGCTGACAGTGCCCCCAGCCTGGTGGGGCTCAGCCTCATGTCCAGCTGCTCTCAGCCTCCAACAGCCACTTGGAATGGGTTTGGGCTCCTGGAATGTTCTACACGAAGCACCCTCCCCGGCCCCTCCTCTCCTGCCCTTCCCAGTTCCCATTGCCTCTGGGTGCAGCTGCTTGGGATCGGCAGAGAGGAGGAAAGCAGCAGGAGAGAGGGTAGAGGGAGGCAGGCACAGGCACGGTTCGGGTACAGGTGGGCAACGGTGGGGCTGCTTATAAACCGGCGTTGCAACTAGTGGAAAGAATTAGAAGGGACTTTCCTTCTCTTGTCACTCGATCCTAGCTGGGCAGGTGAGTATTCTCATTCCCATTTTACACGTGAGGAAACTGAGTCCCAGAAACGTTCAGCAGCCTGCTCCAGGTCACCCCTCCAGTAAGTGAAAGAAGGGGGAGCCCACAGGTTGTATGTTGTACTGAGCTAGGGAGGAGGGAGGGAGGATGGGGACAGACAGGAAACGGGAGGTATTTTCAATATGGAAATCTGAGTCTGAAAACTTGGGAAAATGGATGTTTTGGCCCAAAAGGTTGGTTTTGAACAGTTCTGGAGATGGACTTGGAAAATCAGATATCTTCCCAAAGAGCCCTCCTGCTCTGGGTTCATGAGGAAGAGAGATTGAGTGAATCTCTACCCCTGATTTGGGCCTGCAAGGTCAGCCAGCCAAGGAAGAGGATGGAGGTAGAGAGTAAGGTGAGGGCAGAGCCGGGCGGGCTGGGCCTGAAATCCACAGGCTGCGAGCCTCAGAGCAAAGCCCCCCGGCTAGTTGGCCACCTCAACTCATAGGGCTGTTTCCAGCCTTCGTGGTGGGAATGGCTTCTGGTGCTTCTTCCTGGGTAAGCAGTCCTGTCCTCCAAGTTCAGGTGTTGAGTCCTCTGAGAGCTCCTCTGTAGCTTAGGATCTGATGGGAGTGGGGACGGGGCTCACAAGCCTGATGCCTTACGAATGTGGCCATCCTATAGGATCTCAGGTTTTCTAATATCTCCAAACTTTCTAACATACAGTCCCATTGATGTTCTGTGCAAACTACACTCAGGCTCCTGTCACTTTGGCCCAGAAGGAGTTAGTGGGGACGCAGCCTTGAGTGATGGCAAACAGAGCAGATGGGAGTCAGCATCTGTGGTCCCAGGCTTGGCACGGTCCTGACTCTGGCACCAGGTGGTGTGGGCAGCCTTACCTCAGTTCTACTGCTGGTAAAAGCGGTATGCGTACTTTTTTACAGGATGGGGTGCTTATGTGAGTTGGGAATATAATATGAGCTGCTTACCCACTTCAGGTCTTGGCAGGAAACAGCTGGCTCATTCCAATGGGGCAACCGAGGAGACAATGGACTATTTAGAAGGTCTGGGCAAACCGATGAGGGATGGTGAAGCATCCCGCCACCGGGTGGCCCTCCTAGCAGGAGGTGGGAGCCATCCGCCCCCGCCGGGCCTGGAGGAACCAGGAGGGAGCCGGAGGAGAGGGCCCCCGACTGGAGCTGGGATCTTGGGTGGAAGATGCAGCCCTGGCACTTTGACCTTCTCTCCTCACCACCCCCCATCCCCTCCTAGTGTCTCCTACTAGCCAGCGGCCGAAGGTCAAAGCCGTGTGGAGCCCTGAGGCCGGGGGTCTGGGGGATGCGGTCGGTAAAAGCTGGCCTGCAGGGACACAGAGCAGGTTGGGGAGTGGATCAGAAGGACATAGCAGGTGGAAAAGATCACCGACTTCAGGGCTCACCACGTGCATTTTAGCTTGAACTTTTGGGGTCAGCAAGAATTCAAGAGAAGGAGAAAAACGAATGTGTGCCTTTTAGGTCTTAGTTATTGTGCATCTCTGTGTGCGTGGGGCGGAGGGTAAAGGTCACACATCTACTAGTTTGTGGGACAGAAACTTATTGAGGACTTACTGTGTGCCAGGCACTGCAAATACAGATCAGCAAGGAGCCTGGGGCTGCCAGGGAGCAGATGGATCCCCTTGCCATCTCTGGGTGGGAGAGAAGGGTGCTAAGCACTGCGGGCACCAGCGTGAAGCCGAGAGCCTGGAGGTGTCCAGGAGGAGTTTTCAGAGAGTGACCCCGCGGTGAGGGATGGGCAGGGAAGGTGGGCTCTGGCCTTGGGTCTCAATTGCCATTTCTGTGGGCGTGAGGGGTCCTGTCTGAGGTCTCTTCTGTCAGAGTTACCCCAGAGCACGGAGCCAGCCCCCCAAGGCTAAAGACACTGAAATTCTCGGCTCCCTGATTTTCACCTGGCGGTATGTGCAGGGCCCAAGAGCAGGACCTGGGCCAGACTGCCTGTGTTCCTAGGCCGATTCTGCCACAGTCTGCGTGTGGCCCAGGCAAGACACTTACATTCTCCAAATTCTACTCGCCTCATACAGTTGTTTGCTATTTTTACTATTATTAATAGCCCTGTGGAGCTGGGTCTTCTCTGGCTGATGGGCTGGAGTTCTGGGTAGCAGCCAACTCCGGGTGTCCCAGGAAGCTGTGGCCCCTCTAGGCCACCCGGAGACAGCATTGAGAGTCAGGAGATGGTAGCCGTGGCCGCTGATTGGCTGTGTGTTCTGGGGCAAATCGCTCCACCTCTCTGGGCTGAGCAGACAGGTTACATCAGGAGCCAGCAGTCTGTGGCCAAATCCGGCCCATCATCTATTTTTGTAAAGAAAGTTTTATTGTAACACAGCCATGCTCATCGCTTAATGTATTGTCTGTGGCTGCTCGCGCGATAACAGCAGCAGAACTGAGCAGCTGTGAGAGAGACCGTCTGGCCCTCTAAGCCTGAAATATTTACTGTCGGGCGCTTTTCAAAAAAAGTGTGCTGCCCGTCTCTTTGCTCCAGCAGGGCCTCAGGCTTGCACGGCATGGCATCATTGCCTTTGGAGGGGCTGTGGCCTGGGGCTTCTGTGGGGTGGGCGGGTGGCCTGGGCTGGATGAGGGGGTTTTTGAGGGCGCCTTGCTGGCCTCAGCCCACGTGGACTCTATCTCTGGGTGCCGAGGTGGCTGGTCCTGTGTCACCCTGGGCTGGGTCCCTGGAATAGACTGCCCCATGCCTGTCGCTTTGCAGACCTCTTGCCCCAGCCCCATTCACTGTTGCTGTTGGTTGGAGGGAACTCCGTGTGGAAACTAAAAGATACACTGGCAGCCTCTGGCTGGAGTTGTATGCAGACCGCAGGCCTCCTCCGTAAAGGGCCCTGTTCTAAAGGACCATCCTCTCCCTGGGTCCCCAGGCCTCTGGGCCTGGATGCAGGATATCAGGCCTGGAAGTCACCTCAGAGACCAGGGCCCGTGACGGCCCCATAACGCCTTGGTGATTGGGCTCCTTCCAAAGTAAAGCTTTCTTTGGGCTGAGGGGAGGGGGCGATTCTCTGACTCAGTGGTCAGCACAGTCTGGCTGCAGAGGCTCCAGGGGCCTGCCCCCTGCCCCCGCCCCCAGGGCTGCACAGACTCTGCAGTTCTTCCATTTCTGAGGCTGGTTTCAGCGGATGCCCTAATTGTGGGCAGAGGGTAGGTGTGTGCTCAGATCATGTTCCCCCTGGGACGTCCTCAGGGACGGTGCCAGGTTTGGAGGTGGTAGGAACGTCCTCTATCCCTGATCCTGTCCCTGGAGAAGCCCAGAGTGCCCTGCTTCTTCTTCCTGTTTGATAACAAGTTAGTCTGGGGGCTGGCTTCAGAGGCCGGGATCGGGGGGTTGGGAGGGGCGCACAGCACTGGGTTGGCGTGGCTCGGGAGACCTGAGTCCTGGTTGTGCCTCCAGCCACTTCACTCTCCAGGCCTCAGCGTCTGCATCTGCAAAATGACTTTTCTGGCACTTGCTCCTCCCCCCTCCCCCGCCTAGCCTTCCTCTCAGGCCATTCTGAACACCAAGTGGGATAATGATGTCAGTCTCGGGAGGAATGCTAAGTGTGTCAGGCAAGGTGGGTGGGTGTGTCTTGGCATGCAGGGGCTGGGCGTAACTCACCCGCACAGGCCTGTTGCTAGGCCAGCAAGCCTGTTTCTGGATTCTGGGTGTGGGGAGGAGCCAGCATGAGCCCTGAAGCTGTCCCGAGATGCACGGCTGGGCTGGAGCTTGGGGTCCACGAAGAGCTCAGACTCCAGCGGTGCCTGGGGAGCCTAGAAGGGCCTGGGGGCCTGGGTAGCAGGTCATAGAAAAGAAGCAGCTAGAGGGGATACCAGTGAAGGATGAGCATCCTGGCTCTAGGAGGGAGGATTCTGTGATGGCTGTGTTTTGGGGTCCATTTCTGGGAAGATTCTCAGAACGAGGCCCCGGTTAAAGGTTCCTTGAGGACTCTCACAGCTTCTCCAAGATGCTGGGAAGAGGGTGGGCCTGGGAAGGCAGAAGCCCTGGAGAATTGCCCTTTGCCTGCTTGGCTGTCCTTTTGGGGTTGTCCCCATAGGCCCTGGGGAAGGGGGCTCCCTGGAGGTTGGGTGGGGTCCACACTGCACCCCCGTGGATCCAGACTCAATCCCTGTCCCCTTGCCCCTTCCAGAGCCCCGGAGCTATGTGGAGTCGGTGGTGCGGACGGCAGTGGCTGGGCCCCGGACTCAGGATCCTGAGCCCAAGAGCTTTAGCGCCCCGGTTGCCCAGGCCTATGGCCGCGAGACACCCCTGAGGAACGGGCCCCTGGGAGGCTCCTTTGTCTCCCCCAGCCCCCTTTCCACCAGCAGCCCCATCCTCAGCGCTGACAGGTAAGTGGGGAGGAAGATCCAGGCCTGGGACAGCACAGATGAGGCCTCTTGGATCTGTCTAGGGCGTGGACAGGCAGAAATCACATCCAGGTTGCTGTTCCTGGGAAACTAGCTCATCGGGGTGCATGGTGAGAGCGTCTCCTGAGTGCCAACTCCCCAGGGAGAGTATGAAGGTGAACCAGGCATAGTCCTTACCCCAGGTTTATTTATTTATTTTTTAAAGTTTTTAAAAAATAAATTTATTTATTTCATTTATTTATTTTTGGCTGTGTTGGGGTATTCGTTGCTGCGCGCAGGCTTTCTCTCTAGTTGCGGTGAGCAGGGGCTACTCTTCGTTGCATTGCGTGGGCTTCTCATTGTGGTGGCTTCTCTTGTAGCTGAGCACGGGCCCTAGGCACGTGGGCTTCGGTAGTTGTGGCTCACGGGCTCTAGAGCGCAGGCTCAGTAGTTGTGGCTCACGGACTCTAGAGCGCAGGCTCAGTAGTTGTGGTGCAAGGGCTTAGCTGCTCCATGACATGTGGGGTCTTCCCGGACCAGGGCTCGAACCCGTGTCCCCTGTGTTGGCAAGCGGACTCTTAACCACTGCGCCACCAGGGAAGCACTTTTTTTTAATTTAAAAAAATTTTTTTATTTTTATTTTTTGGCCATACCACGTGGCATGCGGGATCTTACTTCCCAACCAGGGATGGACCCCGTGCCCCATGCAGTGGAAATGTGGAGTCTTAACCACTGGACTGCCAGGGAAGTCCCCTTCCCCCAAGTTTAAAATTGAACACGAGTAATTACTATGTGGTGAGTGCTTCCTATGTGCCAGGCATTTTGCTAAGTGCTTCCTGTTTAAACCTCACAGCAATCCTATGAGGTAGGTACTATTATTATTCACACTTCTCAGAAGAGGAAACTGAGGCAGAGAGACATAAAGTAGCTTATTCAAGGTCCTACAGCTACATAATAGCAAAAATAGCATTCAAACCGAAGGTGTCTGGCTCCGGAACCCACATCTCTATCCTTCCCCACAGACCTGCGTTATGGTGCTTGACGGTCACGGGGTGAGAGTCAGATGTGCCCAGAGCAGATGTTTAAGCCACGAGCTCAGAGCGAGAGGCTGCTATTTCTGCCTTGGGATGCAGAGAGGGTCTCTGGGGGCTGAAAGTATTTGTGCTGAGGCCAGAAGGATGAGCAGGGGTTGAAAGGTGAAGGGGGAGGGAACGGCCCTTCCAGAAGGACAGCACAGCAAGGACAGAGCCGGCGGGTGTGGAGGTGTTGGGCGTGGCGGCCTCGGGTGAGGGGTTGCTGTAGGGTGAGAGGAGGGATGTCTTGGCGGATGGCTGGCTGGCGTTCTGAGGCGGGTCAGACAGAAAGGGTAGCCTGAAATTTCCCAGAGAGTGAGGCTCCTGTGTTTGGGGTGCAGCGAGAAGCTGCTTGACTGGGGGTGGTGGTGAGGCTTTATGATGGGGAGACAGGGAAGACGACATAGGAGAGGGACCCTGAGAGGAGCCTAGGCAGGGCAAAGGGTGCCAGGCGGGGAGGGGGCCCCAGAGAGCCTGCCTGGAGGCCGGAACTCGCCTCCAGGAGGGGAGCCTGCCCCTACCATCCCTTCCCATGTCCACTGCCCTTCCCAGCCCGGGACCCCACGGGGCCCGGTAACTGTCCAGCCACCTCTTCACAATTCTGCATGTGGAGGGGTGTGCCAAGCTTGCGGTGTAATGCACCCCTCCTGGGTCGGGGCGGGGGCCGTGGGTGAGCAGAGGCACTTTTCTTCTGGAGCCTAAGAATCTGAAACCTCAAGCCAAGCACACACACCCCAGTCCACCTTACCCCTCCCCAGCCTCCTGATGGCTCCATTTTTGGAAAGGTCTGCCTCTGGGCAGAACTGCATTCTTGTTTTAGAGGAAAGGAGATTTTCCTCACCTCTCCAGCCACCCTGGCTGATAATCAGGGAGTGCTGACATTAGGAAGTTTTCACCGTTTCTCACTCCCCAAATTCCTCCCGCAGCAGGCCTCAGGAAGCCAGCTTCTCCTCCAGAACTCCATTTCCATGTCCCCAGCCCCCCGCTGTGCAGCCTGACCTATCCCCCCATTCCTCAGAATCCAGGTTATTCTGTACCGAAGTGGTGTTCCACTTTGGCCCCTTCTGGGATGCGAGGTAGACTTTGTCCTGGCCTGGCCCCTGCCCTTCTCCCTGTCCTTGGCTCGTGCCTAGCCCTCCCACCTCACATCACCCAGGGGACCTGAGCTTATCCAACTTGGCCCAGGGTGTGGCCGGCCAGCCTCCAGACTCCTTCCAGTCTGCGGCTCCAGGCTTTGGAGCATCGCCTTATGTAAGGACCTTCCCCACGCCCCTGCCCCAGGGACTGCTGGTGCAGAATTTGCCTGCTACCTCCCTGCAGCTGCTGCTTATGCGTGGTCTCTGTCAACCTTTGTCTCTCCTGCCATATCATCGAGGAATAGAAGTTTGGGTCTGGAAGGAATCAGAGTCATCTAACCTATTTCCCTCATTTTACACGTGAGAAAACTTTTAACAAGCAGAATCCAGGTTTCCCAACTCACAGGCCATGGTCTTGTATCAATACTTAACTTCAGAGGAGAACCTTTGACTGTGGCCATTCCCCCAGGTACAGTGCCCTCTGAACTGAATTTTATCAGTCTTAGACTTGAGAGCGACCTCTGAGCTCATCTAACCTCCCAATGGAGGAAATTTCCTTCACAGCATTTGGGTCAAGATGTTGGTCAGTCTCTGCTTAAATGCTTCTAATGATGGGAGCCTCATTACCATGTAAAGCAGCCTGCTCCATTGGTGGCCAGATCCAATGGCTAGAATGCAGATCTTATAATGAGCTGAAATCTCCTGTGAGATTTCTTCATCTTTGCTGTTTTGGAGCTACCCAGGGATGGATGCCCAGTTACACTCTCAGTGCTTAAAGATGCTGATAGCACACCTGGGGAAACTGAGTCAAGGTAGGATACTTCCAGTAGGAACAGGATCCAAGTGGTTTAACCCCCTCTCCAGTGTTCAGTTTCTGTGATGCTGGAGGGGGCAACAGGACAGCCACCTTCAGTTTCGATAGGAGAGATCTCGCTCTGACCTGTGGTTGAGCAGTCAGGGTGGTGCTTGAGGATACATGGGCTTTGGAGTTAGACACAGCTGAGTTGAAATCCTGGTCTATTATGAGCTGTGTGGGTGTGAGCCTATTGCTTAACCTCTCTGAGCCTCAGTTTTGTCTTCTGATGTCTGTAGGGTGACGTATCAAAGCCCTAACTTTCCTGTGCATGTGAGGGGAGCTTTTATTGTCATTATTAGTGGTTGGAGGGAGGGCTGAGGGTTCACTGAAAGCCTGTCCTTCACTAAATGCCATTTGGTGACATCTTGACCTGACCCGTCTCTCTCTAGCACTTCAGTGGGGAGTTTCCCATCAGGGGAGAGCAGCGACCAGGGCCCGCGGACACCCACCCAGCCTCTGCTGGATTCTGGCTTCCGCTCCGGCAGCCTGGGCCAGCCCAGCCCTTTGGCTCAGAGAAGCTACCAGAGCTCTTCTCCTCTCCCGACTGCGGGCAGCATCTGCAGCAGCCCCGACTACTCACTTCAGCCGTTCAGCTCCCTGGAAAGCCAGGCCCGGTCTCAGTTCAGTGTGGCGGGTGTCCACGTGGCGCCTGGGAGCCCTCAGGCTCGGCACAGGACAGTGGGCACCAACACTCCCTCCAGTCCTGGCTTTGTCCGCCGGGCCGTGAATCCCGCCATGGCTGCCCCCAGCAGCCCCAGTTTGAGCCAGCGCCAGGTGATGGGTCCACCCGGAACTGGTTTCCATGGTAACACGGTCTCCAGCCCCCAGAGCAGTGCAGCAACCACTCCGGGAAGCCCCAGCCTGGGTCGGCACCCTGGGGCCCACCAGGTTTCAAGCCTCCATGGCAATGTGGCCACCACTCCAGGGAGCCCCAGCCTGGGCCGGCACCCTGGGGCCCACCAAGGCAACCTGGCCTCCAGTCTCCATGGCAACGCAGTAGCCAGCCCCGGAAGCCCCAGCCTGGGCCGTCACTTGGGAGGGTCTGGATCTGTGGTTTCCGGCAGCCCCAGCTTGGACCAGCAGGTGGCCTATGGTGGCTACTCCACCCCTGAGGACCGGAGACCGACGTTGTCCCGACAGAGCAGCGCCTCGGGCTACCAGGCCCCTTCCACGCCCTCCTTTCCTGTGTCCCCTGCCTACTACCCCGGCCTGAGCAACCCCGCCACCTCCCCCTCGCCAGATTCAGCAGCCTTCCGGCAAGGGAGCCCGACACCGGTCTTGCCAGAGAAGCGGAGGATGTCCATGGGAGACCGAGCGGGCAGCCTCCCCAACTATGCCACCGTCAATGGGAAGGTGTCCTCCTCGCCTGTCGCCAGCGGCATGTCCAGTCCCAGCGGCGGCAGCGCCGTCTCCTTCTCCCACACTCTGCCCGACTTCTCCAAGTACTCCATGCCAGGTGCGCCCTCCTTCCATGTCATCTCTCCCGCTGACAGATGAAGCCCAGCAGTTAGGGTACCTGTGCTAGTCTCTGTTCTGACATCTCCTTGGCAGACACAACCTCGGGTGGATCACCAACTTCTGGGCCTCAGACGCCTTACCTGTGTAATGGGAGTTGGAGCTGTGGTCGTGGCAGCAGTGGGGGCAGGGATGAGGAGGTAGATGCGACGATGGCACTGCTGTTACAATGATCTTCACCATCATCGTAGCCACCACCACTTGTTGAGCACATGCTCTGTGCCAGGCTCTGAGCCAAGGACTATCTCATCAGTCCTCGCGGCCACCTGGCAAAGCGGGTATTATTTTGCCCAGTTTGCACATTACTTTTCCAGCCCACAGCACGGTTCCCACCTTTTGATCCCCACTTTGCGCGCATCACTAATAATAGATCTGGCAGCCGGAGCGATATGGCACAAGGCCGAGGGTTAAGCATTTTTACTGGAGTCTAGTTTCTACCAACCCGGCTTCACTGAAGCCCACGCAGTTTTGCACACTGAATTCTTCTCTCATCGTCAGAACTGGGCATCTTTTGCCTCCACTTAGAGGGCTCATTTTCTAAACAAAAAGGTCAGGGCGTCAGCTGATCTGCAGCTTCTCAGCCAGATCTCCAACCTGACTATGTACAGAGCAGCCCTGGAGCCCTGGGGCATTCAAGGAAGATTTAGAATGCTGCAGGCAGCCTGGGATGGGCCCCAGCTGCCCAGATTCTCAGTATCACTCCCAGGTCCTGCCCTGAGCCTGCCAAACGACACTGCACACCCCTGCTTCCTGCTGCTCGCCAGAGACATCTGGTTCCCAGCCCCAGTTCTTGGAGGATGCAGAACTTCTAGTAGTTGGGACATTTCCTGTTTCCCACCATCTTCCTTGCTTAAAATAGCCATGGGAGTCAACACAGGAAGGCACATGGGGCTGTAGCCACCTCTGACAGCTCGTTAGACAGGCCCCAGCAGCCCCAGGGCCTGGGGCTTTGGAGCCGAGAGAGGCAGCTTGCACAGTTGTACAGCCCAGCTGCCTAGCCCAGAGGCCCTGCTAAGTGCACAGCTGCCAGGAAAAGGAGCTGACCTGCCCCATCTCTGTCCTCCAGAAACAGATCCCAGAAGCCTAGCAGAGTGTAAATGACAAGTTGAAATTGACTAAGCACCAGACACACAGCCTAACACACATCTCTGGTCTGTGCCCTGAACTTTACAGCACCGTGAGCACAGGCTCCTCTGTTCCAGCCTCTCACTGACGAAAGGAGTGGAAACATGCAGATTTGGAATATTCTTTTTCACCCTTCTCCCCCATCCTCCCTTTGTTTTCTTTGGTGCCAAAGGATGAAGGAAGAGGTTGGAGAGTGAGACCCACATGTCCTAATACCCAGCCAGGAAGATACGGTGTAGCTGGCACCAAACTGGTTGCTGCATCTTCCTACCTAGGAAGGTCTTACAAGAGCCTTTCTGTGGACCATCTGTGTGACTTGGGCAAGTTGCTCTCCCTCTCTGAACCTCACATTCCTCACTTGTAAAGTAATAGGTTGGATAATGTGCTCTCTGAGCTCCTCCAGAACCTAACATTCTATGAAAGCATCCCTAGTCTGCAGAGGGTCTGGGGTGGGGATGTCTGCCAGAGAAGTGGGGTCTGTGACACTCAGTAGATGGCCTCTTAATTCTAGGCCAACCCTTCTCCTATTTGTCCCAGGCAGGGCAGGAGCAATCGTTTTGCTCTACCTGAGGCAGAACCCGGGCTTTCCATATGGGAAGTGAGGTGGAGCTTGGGGAAAGTGGACAGAAATGTGTTTTTCTGCTCTCATCCTCAAGGTTGTTATGATAGAGTTGGGAAATTGAGCCCACGGAGAAAGGGACTAGCAGGTGGGAGGGAAACTTCGGGAAGGGTTTAGTCTGAATCTTCTAGAGAAAGGGGGAGATGGGATGGAGTAGGGCTCTCGCTGGCTTGGTGAGAATGCTGTTCAGTGTCTTCAACAGGAGGGCAGCTCCGTGAGCCACGGTGGTTGTTGGAAGACGGGGAGGATGTGAAAGCAGGTCAAGGCCCCTCCCAGCAATGCTCTGATGATGTCTGAGCAGACTAGCTTTCTGTGTTAGTTTCCTAGGTCAGCCATAACAAAGGACCACACACTTGGTGGCTTAAGACAACAGAAATTTATTCTGTCACAGTAGCTGAGGCTGGAAATCCCAAATCAAGGTATTGGCAGGATTGGTTCCTTCTGGAGACTCTGAGGGAGACTGTGTTCTAATCTTAGCTTCTCATGGTGGCTGGCAGTCTTGGGGTCCGTTGGCTTGTAGGTGCATCTCCCTAATCTCTGCCTCCATCGTCACGTGACACTCTCCCCTTGTGTCTCCCTGTCCCTTTCCTTCTTTTTATAAGGACACCAGTCATATTGGATTGGGGTCCACTCTAATCCAGCACGACTGCATCTTATCTTGTTTACATCTGCAAAGACCCTATTTCCAAATAAGGTCCCAGTCACAGGTACTGGGGGTTAATTCCAACATACCTTTTTGGGGGACAGAGATGGAGACTCATAACACCTTCTTTCCCTCTCCTCCTTTAGACAACAGCCCTGAGACGCGGGCAAAAGTGAAATTTGTCCAGGACACTTCCAAGTATTGGTACAAGCCCGAGATCTCCAGAGAGCAGGGTAAGTGCTGGGTGGTGCTGAAGGTCCTGGGGTCCATCTGAGGTCACAGCTGGCGGCTGCCCACCTTGTCTGCCCTGGGCAAGGGACATAAGCAGACTCATTCCTCTTTGCAGTAGGTGGTGGTCACAGAGAGGAGCTGGGACCAAGGTTGGACAGTAAGAGGCACCTCCCCACAGTGAAGCGTTGGGCAGCAGAAGCAGTGGTTGTAGCTGTTTCCTTAAAAGCAGCAAAGTCTTGGTTTTCCAGGACAAAATGAAAGGCTGGCCGAGATACTATGAAACCTTAGTTCTCCATCTGCATGATGTGGGAGATTTTTGCCCATTTTACAGAAAAAAACATAGTTGGGATTGTGGGGATGGAGATGAGAGGCCTCAGCCCCTAAGGGAAGTCTGTGTGGACGTAGGGCAGGGTGACTTCCAGCCAGGGGTCAGATCCGGACAGTTTTCTTGGAACGACCCCACCTATTCGTTTACTCACTGTATGGGCTGCTTTTGTGCTGTGATGGCAGTGATAAGTAGTTGTAGCCGAAACTGCGTGGCCTGCAAAGTCTGAAATATTTACTGTCTGGCTATTTATAGAAAAACTTTGCTGACTCTAGTGTAGGAGGACCCTTAGGAGTGTTTACATTTTAACTTTAAGGACTCTCATCTCACCTGAGAAAGAAAGAGGTTCAAGACCTGATGAGACTTAAGCCAGTGCATCAATTTCTCATTTCCCCTTCTCTCCTCCCGATTCAGCCATAGCCCTCCTTAAGGATCAGGAGCCAGGGGCTTTCATCATCCGAGACAGCCACTCCTTCCGAGGAGCCTATGGGCTGGCCATGAAGGTGTCTTCGCCCCCTCCGACCATCATGCAGCAAAATAAAAAAGGTAACACCAGCTTGTCCACTGGGGCCTCAGGACTAGGTGGTCCCTACAGTCTCTTTAGGTCCTGAGCTGCCAGAGGACGAGGGGTGGGTATGTGGGGTGGGCAGGTCTCTTAATTCTCATGGGAGCTGGTCCCTTCTAATCAGACGCTTCAGAAGAGCAGGTCTTGGGCTTGGTGATTATTGAGGTCAGAGAACAGGGAAGCAAGATGACCTGGACCCTGTGATTGAGTTTCCTTGAGGGGTGGGCTAGCAGGGGTGGTCTCTCCATCCCAGGGCTCTGGCCCTGTTATCGCTGTGACCCTTTCTCCATCACAGCCCAGCACACTGGAGAAGTTGGAAGTAGTGCTGGGAGGTGGCGGAAGGACACTGTGGGCAGTGACGCATCCACGTTTCTTTCTCTTCGTCCCAGGGGACATGACCCATGAGCTCGTGAGGCATTTCCTGATAGAGACGAGCCCCAGAGGAGTCAAGCTCAAGGGCTGTCCCAACGAGCCAAACTTCGGTGAGCTGTCCCCGCCTCCGTCCCCAGGGTCTCAGGCCTGTCCCAGGTTCCCCGCTGCAGCTTCTGCCCGTCACCCTTGTCACAGACGCAGCAGAGAAATGCACGGCGACTCCTTTCCTCTGTGCTGTGGCGCCTTCACTCTGCCAGATTTCTTTCTGTATTTGTCCTACCCCGCGGAGACTTGTTATCATTATCAACTATAACAACTATAACAACAGTTGCCTTTATCCACTACCGACTATGCGAAAGCCACCGTAGGTACCTTATATCACTTCTGGTCTCCCGACCATCCTGCGTGGTAGGTGTCATCGTCCCACTTTACACACGAGGGAACTGAGATTTATCCAGGGACACACAGCTAATAAGCTACTGAGCGGGGATTTGATCCCATCGTCCTCGGACACTTGTGCCGCACTCCCCTGAGTGGAGCCCTGGCAGCTGGAGGGACTTAGGAGAGATGCTGGGAGTAACTTTCGATAAAGAAAAGTTGTGGGGGGCTTCCCTGGTGGCGCAGTGGTTGAGAGTCCGCCTGCCGATGCAGGGGACACGGGTTCACGCCCCGGGCCGGGAAGATCCCACAT
>NW_020175039.1:6363792-6371490 GCF_003031525.2 Neophocaena asiaeorientalis asiaeorientalis
AAAAAAAAAAAAAAAAAAAAAAAGGAAAAGTTGTGGGGCAACTGTCTGACGGCTAGAGTGAGCCTTTAGAATCTTCTCCCTTGGATCTTGCTGTCAAAGAGGGAGTGAATTTTCAGCTTTGTGGGTGGGATGAGGGAGAGGTAAGAAAGAAGCTAAAGATTATGGACAGTGGGGTGGGGTGGGTGTGCTTCCTCAGTGCCCCTGACGTGCTCCCAGTAACGCTGCCTCTGCCGGCTGTCTCCCTCCCTGCAGGATCTCTGTCTGCCCTGGTCTACCAGCACTCCATCATCCCGCTGGCTCTGCCCTGTAAGCTGGTCATTCCAAACCGAGGTAGGAACCTGAGACTCCTCACCCTTCAAGCGCACCCTTGTGCTGGCCTCCTTCACGTCTCTGCCCAGCCAGCTGCTCCAGAACATGCGCCAGGCTTGGAGGAAACGGGTCATGTTGCCAATCTTGGGAAACTCAAAACCACTCTCCTCTTTATTTTTTCTAATAAAAAAGAAGGGAAAGTTCATCAAAAATCTTAATTCCAGAAACACACATAATTGACTTGCCAGATCATTCCAGAGAAAATTCTCTGGAGGCTTTAAGAATTCATACTTGAATCCTGAGAATTACGACTCATCCCAGGGGAGGAAATAGAAGCAGGAGACAGCCATGGGGAGGACCGTGTCTGGAGGGTGAGATGGGCATCAGTGGGAAGGGCCGAGGGAGGTGGGGAGGGAAAGGCAGAGGTAGGTCATGGGGCCTCCAGGTGTGGGAGGGCGGTCTGAATGGAGAGTAGAGAGCACACTCGAGGGACCTCTTAGGGATCCACATGGCGTGGGAAGGAGACAGGAAGCCCAAGATGTCCCTGGAGTTTCTAGTCTGCATGGCTGAGAGGGTGTTCCCTCGCCGAGGGGACATTGAGCTAATGGGAGGAGCAAGCCCTCTTTTGATTGTGGGAAGTACAAATGGAATTCAAGAGCTTTAGGACGTATAGGGCGAGAATTTGAGTGAGACACTGCGGCTGGCAAAAGAGATTTTAGCTCCTCTTAGAGAGGTGTCCCAGCCTCGGAGGAAGGCGGATGGACACCCCAAACCTTTGAACAGCACAGGCTTCCATTATGTAGCCCTAGATACACGGGGCTCCCGCGAGGGGAGGGGAATATGCCTGGCCCTGAACTTGAGGTCTAGGAACCGGTAACTGGGGTGCCTTCTCCCCATGCTCTCTGTCCACTAATAGGATGTTCGGAATTGTGTCCGGGACTTGCTTTCAGTCTCTCTTGGAGGTCCTGGGGTTATGTCCATAATTAAAACTTCCGATATTATTTGGCAATATCTATGTATCCAATTCGATTCATTGAATTATTAATGATAATTTACCACTATTATCAACTTTAAAGTTCAAATACTATTTAAATAGCCCTATTAACCACATGATTTAGACACTAATTAAATTATATTTCTAAGGAATTTAGCAAAGTAACTTAATAATTATAAAACTGCTCTTTATTTACATTGTATAAACCAGTGGTTCTCACAGTACGGTCCCCAGACCAGCAGCATCAGCGCCCCTGGGAACTTGTTCAAAATGTAGATATTCTCAAGCCCCCCCAATCAGAAGCTTTAGGGTGGTGCCCAGAAATCGGTGTTTTCACAAGCCTGCACACCAACGTCTGAGAAATGCTGGTATAAACAATACTCAGTTCTTATTAATATTGAAATTGTGCTGCATTGTGGTTTAATGAATTAGGGCATTTACTGATCTACACATAAGATACGTCCATGCAAAACAACCATACCAGTTGCCACTGGAAGGCTTGCTTTATGTCAACCACTAGACTAACACTGTACACGGAACATCTCAAAAACCCAGGGAAGTGGGCGCTCTCATCATCACCTCCGTTTTATACATACTTGGCAAGTGACTGGGTGAGCACCTGAACCCTGCTCTGTTGGACTCCACACCTCCCAACCAGTGTGCTGAATACTTAGAGCAATCACTGGACATTCAAACTGGACACACGTGCTGACTGCCAGGGCTTATTATGAGAAGCGGTATCCGTTGCACAAAGTATTTGCAGAGCTAGCCTGAGGCCCAGCCAACCTTGTGCTTCTTTCCAGCTCTGCAGTTTTAATTACCAGCTGAATTAAATTTTTGTCTCAGACCCCACAGATGAATCAAAAGATAGCTCGGGCCCTGCCAACTCAACCACTGACCTGCTGAAGCAAGGGGCAGGTGAGTGGCCACCCCAGACGGGATCCCTGCCCAGGCCTTTCCTCCCCCTGGCCCTGTACCCTCCTGCAGGTGCAGGCTGGATATCTCTCCCAGACCCAGATGTCTCTGGGCAGACCACATTTCTGTGTGCAGAAGCCTCTGCCCAAGGCTGGCCTGAAATTCATCTGCTCTCTTCTTCCCGAAGAGAGGACCTGGGGATGGTTCCCACCCACTTCGGCCCCCATGACACCTCCTTGGGTGGGTTTCTTCCAGCCTGCAACGTGCTCTTCATAAACTCTGTGGACATGGAGTCACTCACTGGGCCACAGGCCATCTCCAAAGCCACTTCTGAGACACTGGCTACTGACCCCACGCCGGCTGCCACCATCGTCCACTTCAAAGTTTCTGCCCAGGGAATCACACTGACTGACAACCAGAGAAAGTAAGATTCTTTTTTTTTTTTCAAAGATGGTGTTTTTTTGTTTGTTTTTTATTAATTAATTAATTAATTTTTGGCTGCTTTGGGTCTTTGTTGCTGAGCGCGGGCTTTTCTTTTTAGTTGCGGTGAGCGGGGGCTACTCTTCGTTGCGGTGCGTGGGCTTCTCTTGTTGCCGAGCACAGATTCTAGGCGCACAGGCTTCAGTAGTTGTGGCACGCAAGCTCAGTAGTTGTGGCTCGCGGGCTCTAGAGCGCAGGCTCAGTCGTTGTTGTGCATGGGCTTAGTTGATCCGCAGCACGTGGGATCTTCCCGGACCAGGGATTGAACCCATATCCCCTGCATTGGCAGGCGGATTCTTAACCACTGCGCCACCAGGGAAGCCCAGTAAGATTCTTCTAATTGCTTCTGTGTTGGGCTCCCCCCAACCCTGTGACCCATCCATCCATCCACTTTCTCACCCACTCACCAATTGATCCATCCATTCCTGCATCCATTCATCCCCCATTTATCTTCGCCCACCCATTTATCCCTTCACTAATGTCTCCCTCTATCCATCATCCATCCATCCATCCATCCATCCATCCTTCCTTCCTTCCACAAATATGCCTGCACTTGTTATACAGCTGTAAATGCAACTGATAAAAGTCCCTGCTTTCTAGAGCAGAGGCCCTTCCTCTCACGCTCTCTCCCCAGCCCCTTTTCTTCTTCCTCCAGAGTTACCCCGTTTCTCATTCCTCAATGCCAGTTTCTTCCTTCTTTTCCTAGCCTCTAGCATTTGAGACATGTTTCTATGAGACATCTCTCTGTCCCTATGCATGGCTTTATGTCCCCAAAGGGAGCAGCCCAGGCCATCATGCTCAGAAGGGAAAGGCTGTGTCGACCTGTGACAGCCACAGGTGGTGGCCTGAACTGAAGGAGTCACTTCAGCACTCATTCTCTGTTTATCTGATATGTGTGCCACAGGCTCTTCTTCAGACGCCACTACCCCCTCAACACCATCACCTTCTGTGACCTGGATCCACAGGAGAGGAAGTAAGTCTCTTGTAGACACTTGCCTTCCCAGCCATCTTTCAAACACTGAAGTCTGTGTGTATGCATGTACGTGTGTGTGTATGCACTCCTGTGTGTGTGTATGCACTCCTGTGTGTGTGTGTGTGTGTGTGTGCATTCTTGGCTCGATTTGAAGATCTGCCCATGCCTGTGGGACCGTGAGTAGCTGTGTTGGCATCTTTTTGAGTTTTTCCCACCACCAGTTTGAAGCCCCTCCCAGGGACCCAAACGCCTGCTTCTACCCCTCTGACCCTGAAGCTGCTTCTCTCCACGTTGGGGAAAGCTCCTTGGGAGGCAGGCCGCAGTGCTCTCTCCGCTGTGAATGCCCTGATGCATGGTCTTTGGAGTGGCACAGGGGCTCTGCCTTCCCCAGGGGTCCAGGCACACCCGGGGCTGGGCTCTGAGGGAGAAGTGGTGGTTTACGCTGTGCCGTCATTCTCTCCACAGGTGGATGAAGACGGAGGGAGGTTCCCCTGCTAAGTAAGTATGCTTCTCCCCACCCGGCTGGCTGGTCTTTGTGCTCCTTGGATGAGGCAGAGGTGGGTGCGGGAGTGGGTTTAGGATCCAGGAACAGGACGTAGGCAAAGGGCAGCTCTGGAGAAAAGCTTGCCCAGGCAGCCAGGTCTTTGGCCTTCTCCTGCCTCGAGGCCAAAGGCCCAGCCTCCAGTCTTGTCCCCTTCCCTCTCTCAGGACCAGAACAGCAGGGGTCTGAGGAAGGGATCTGAAAGCTGAGAGTTTTATTGGAGGTGACGGCAGTGGGGCAGGGGTTGTTTAAATGATCTTTTCTGCCACAATCCTGGCATCCTTGATTCCCATTCCTGCTCTCTTGGCGGACTTCTGTGCATGACGTGGCTGGGCTAGACCTCCACGTCAGACCGCGGGAGTCCGGTAGGTCTGAATTCCTTCCGAAATTCCACTGATGGCCCTGGGGTCCTTTGGTCAATTTTCCATCTATTTGGCATTTCGTAAGTGCTTCCAGGGAACTAACTCAGCCCTGGGAAAATTCAGACCAACCACAGGGCTGATTCTGCCCTCGGGTGCCTGACGGTAGCACAGTAGATGAGAGAAGTGTATAAACAGGCTAAGGTGCTGCAGTGGTTTTCAAGCTGTGTTCCAAGGAATGCTAGGTTCCTCAGGTTGTAACTGAGCCGCTATGAGGGGAGGTACGATTTGCAGTTGTTTATCAGGATGAATCGGAGTTTTCTCAGTAAAACCAAAACAAAGTATAGGAATAACCTGGGTACTGAAGCTGACATAAGACTGTCACTACGGTCTATAATTCCACCTTTTACTTTGTTGGGCTCACCCAAACAGCCCCATTTTTTTCTCACTGATTGACTTTATCATAGGTAAACGTTACGCTGTTGAATTGATCCATTTATTGCCATAAGTACTGCTGTCACCTTTACATATCCAGACTTCATATAAGATTGGCTTTAGAAAAAGATAACTTTCACTGTTAAAAAGAAATCAAAACCACTGCTGATTTGGGAAGGTTTGGGGAAAGGACCTATGTTTAAAAATAGGTCTTAGGGCTTCCCTAGTGGCGCAGTGGTTGAGAGTCCGCCTGCCGATGCAGGGGACACGGGTTCGTGCCCTGGTCCGGGAATATCCCACATGCCGCGAAGCGGGTGGACCCGTGAGCCATGGCTGCTGAGCCTGCGCGTCCGGAGCCTATGCTCCGCAATGGGAGAGGCCACAGCAGCGAGAGGCCCTCGTACCGCAAAAAAAAAAAAAAAAAAAAGGTCTTATAGGACAGGTAGAAATGGGTGTGGGAGCAGGAGAGAGCCGATTTCATGGGGATGGGGCTGGAGAGGCCACCAGATTGCAAGCTCCCTGAGGGCACGACTGTATCTGCCGTGTGGGAGGGGCTGATAGATATTTAGTAAGGAAATGAAAGGATGGAGGCAGGGAGGAGGAGAGCGAGGAGGAGGCCCAGTGAGGCCACTGTGGTCCAGATGCGTGGAACTGACCAGGGTCAGCACGATGAAAGCTCCTTCCGGGGGTGTCCGTGTAACCGAAAGTGGGGTCTGGCTGCTCCCCTTTCAAAAGCCAATACAGAGGCCAGGTTGGTGGAAAGGAAAGTTTGCTTCATTTTGGATGCCGGCAGTCACGGGGGAGGGTGGATGCGGCCCCCACCCCACCCCCACTGACAACCAGGGGGCAAGAGGTTTTATAGACGGGGGGAGGGGGCTACATGCCCCCTTAACTGGCCATGATGTAGTTAATTTCTTCCACCTGGTGGGAGTTTCAGTATCTACAAGACAGCTCACAGGATATGTCTCAGAATATTATCTGTAGGCCTTGAGAAGGAACTAAAGGTCCTTAACTATGCTTAGTGACTGAACTACTATTATTTAGTCTTGTCGGACTGGTTTCCTTTGTTTCTGCATTTTCTCTGATTAAACTTATTCTCTGGCTAAAGTTTTTCCACAGAAAAAAGGCAGGCAGAAGACATGGGGGGCAAGGACCATAAGGTCCTGCTCTGTTTCATCAGAGGGGCCGGAGACCTCTCCTGGCTCAAGGTCACATAAAGAGTTAGCAGCTCAGCTGAAGAGAGGCCCCCATGTGCAGTCCTCTCAAAGCTTATCTCAGCCTTCCCTGGGGCTCATGGGGTCACTGGGCTCTCCAAGTCCCTGCCGCCAGCCAGGAGGCCAGAGCTCTGCGTGTGAAGGGTCTTGTCTTACTCACCACCCGGCCCTCCAAGGGGGAGATGCATCCGGGACAGAAGTGGGCTGGTCCCACGCCTGGAAATTCCTCATTGAGGAGTAGCTTTTGTGCTGAGCTTCCTTCTGACTCGCCCTTGTGGGGGCCCAGGAGAGCTCAGGGCTGGACGAGGGTGAGGCACGCGAGATGCCTCAGGCCCCCAGTTTAAGGAGGTGCTCGCTTTTGGGTGCTTGTAAGCGCTGCTCTCTGCCCTTGGGGGCTGAGGTTTCTTGCCGCATCCATTCCTCCAAGCAGAGGAAGGACTTGGGCTACTGTTGAGTTGGCCCTGAGGCCCACAGAGCTGAAATAAACATGAAGGGAGGGCAGGTGGGCAGTGTTCAGGCCTGAGAGGTGGGCCGGTTCTCCATCCTGGCCTGGAGAGGGGGCTCCGGCGGGGTGATCCACGGGCCCAGGCTTCCCCACCACTTGGGTAGACTGTTACCCCAGGCCTCTGACCTGATTGTCCCCAGCCCCTGAAACACATTTGGGTACAGCAAAACTGTGGGGAGCCCTGTGTGTGTGTGGGGGCGGGGGTGGGTAAGCCGGTCCCAACTCTGCTAATTTTAGCTGCTGTGGTCCGGCCAGTCCTGGGAGAGGGGTTTCCATCGGAATCTCCAGCTGTCCCGATTTCCCTATCCAGCAATGTGCTGGCTGGGAGGGGACCTGAGCTCACATTCTGTTCTTCTGCGCTCGTATTTTTAACTCTGTTTTGCACAGAGAGAACGCTCAGTCACTCCAGTCCTGGTATGGGGAGTGGGGTTTGGGGGGGAACAGGTGTGGGGTCCCCCTCCCCCTCCCATTCTCTGGAGAAGTGTGTGTGCGTGTGTGTGTGTAGTGGGGGACGGTGGCCCCTCATCCTTTGGTCTCTGACCTTCTGTGGTGTCTGAGGCAGCCGGGCCCTTTGACAGGCAGACGGCACTTTGCTTATGTGTTGTGTGCAAGAACGTTCGGCTAGGGGTGTGGCAGGGATGGGCTGAGAGAAGCTGGTCTAGGAATGTCCCATTTTATTTTTGGTCTCATCGCCCCCCCCCTTACTGTCGGGTCTTGTCACTCACCTCCAGCACCTCTTCTCCCTGCTCCCCACCCACAAAGGGGAATTTCTACTGACCCTGAACAAGTGACGTGCTGTCTCCAGGCGTTGGTTTTCTTGTTGGTGAAGGAGAGAAAGGATTCTCTCGCATGCTCCACCCTCAGTGCCCAGTGCTCAGGGATGTGGGGAAAGACGGGGAAGGGAGCAAAGATGAGCTTGCTTTCCTGGGCGCCTCCCCCAGGCCTGGGGTTCCTCCTGCCCGCCCCCCCCCCA
>NW_020175039.1:6371876-6382267 GCF_003031525.2 Neophocaena asiaeorientalis asiaeorientalis
TCCCGCCCCTGCAGGCTCTTCGGCTTTGTGGCCCGGAAACAGGGCAGCACCACGGACAACGCCTGCCACCTCTTTGCTGAGCTTGACCCCAACCAGCCGGCCTCCGCCATCGTCAACTTTGTCTCCAAGGTCATGCTGAGTGCTGGCCAGAAGAGATGAACTCCCCCCTCCCCTTGCCCAGGGCCGGGGCAGTGGGGATGGGTATGTGGGGAAGGGACCTGTGCATCCTGACCATCCTTGAATCCAGAAGGAGGACTTTGGGCCAATTTTGGAGAAGGAGAGAAGAAAGTGTCATGTGGGGAGAGGGAAGTGAATTGAGCGGGGAGGGGGAGAGAGAGAGAAAGATGGAAAAAGATGGAGGAGAGTAACTCGGATTCCCCCGGGGAGATGGATACTGCAAAACCCCCAGAGCCTCCAAAACTAACCAGGTCCACCTAACTCCCCCTCCACCCTCCGAGAGGATGGAACTCCTCAAGAGAGGCAGAATGAACCTCTCTGGAGATCCACATTTTGGGGGGAAATGGAAAAGCTCTTTCTTCCTAACCCAACTGTTTTGCAAGGAGAAATCCTGTCAAGAGAATCTTTTTCTGTCCAGCTCTAGGGTAGATCACCAAACCAAAAAGAGCCACCATGGAACATCCAGTGGTGGAACTTTTGCTTTTGAAAGTATCTCAGACCTGAGGCCCCTAAGGTCTCTTTGCTCTGCCTCTGATGTACAGTTTGTGGGTGTCTTTATGGGGTGTATATATGGCCACACCCACATCCTCACACACTGATTTCTGTTTGCCTCTCAGCTTGAAGTAGAAACAGGTATACTTGTCCGTGTCCCCTGTGTTTGCACACACAAGTGCATACTGTCCAAAGAAAGTTAGAGTCGGGGGTGACAGGGCAGCAGGGAGGGGGCATAAGCCCCCTTCCCCAGGAACACCCAGGATTGTGGGTAATGGATGCTCTCCTGGTCCCTGAACCTGCTCTAACAGCCTTGGGAGCCGCCAACCCCTTCTCCTCAACGGAGACCCCCACGGAGTGGGTCTGGCCACGCTGCAACGTTACCCCTGATCTGCCTCCACCAGGAAGCTGGAGCATTGGTTTGAGGAGATGGGGACTTGTGTGTCCGGAGCTCTGGGGGAGAGATTGCTCAGGAAGGGAGTCTGCTGAGCTCTAGGCACCTTCCCCGAGGCGTGTGGCCCAGCCTCGGGGTGGGCAGGTGGCTCCCGCCAGCTCCCAGCCCTCAGCCCCTTCTTGGGTTTCGTGCCCCAGACCAGCCTTTCTCAGACTTGCTTATGTGCATGTTGCCTTTTTGGGTGCTGGTGATTGAGCCTTCCCGCTCTGCCCTGCCCTGTTCTGTCCTGCAGGGTCCCCATGTGGGGGCTCATCCTGGGAACCTGCTTCTATAAGCCCTGCTCGGCGAGGCCCAGGAGAGACCCCTGCAGTTCCTGTGCTCCCTCTGCAAGGGATCGGGGGTCTGACTTTTGCTGGACCGCCCAGGGGAGCTGGTCAGTTCTGGGGGAGGCTGCCTGCACACCACATGGCCTGCCTGCGATACCAAAGCCTTGCCCTTCCCCCTTCTGCCTTGGTTTCCCCCCAGAGCCCAGCTGCCGTGGAGCAGAGGGCAGAAGGCGCACATTTAGGCCGAAGGGCTGAGAGTCCAGCTGGGCGATTGGGCGCTCCCTGACCACCACCCAAGTGCTCTAAGCCAGACGGGAAATCCACCAGGACTCCATCCTTGAGTAGCTTCTTAAGCCTCTGGGTTTCCTAGAGAGAGGCATTGTACTGATATATAAATATATATAATATATATGTGAGACATACTGACGGAATCTGTAAGCTAATGAAATATAAGAAAAGGTTAAAAAAAAAAGAATAGGTAAATTGACAAGAAGTATTTATTATTTTCCCATCTAGCTTTATTGCCTCCTTGGCATAATCCAGTCCCCATCCCTCTCTGTACCTATAAGTGAAGCCTGAAAGGTAGGGGCCTTTATCCTTGGAGCAATCAGGGGTCTCCTTGCCCTGGCCTTGGCCTTCCCTAGACTCTGACTGGGGCTCAGCGGGGAGGGGGTGCACGTGTTCCATCCCATTCACCCCCCCTTATTTTTGGCAAGCTGGGCCCGGCTGTCAGCTCCCAGAGATGAGGGCTTAGCAGCCCGCCTCCCTGCAGGCCCGAGCGGGTGTGTGAGCCTGCAGGGGACACGGGTGTGTGTGGTGGGCGTGGGTGACGTGTGCGTCTTGTATTTTTTTTCTCTTCCAAGAAGCTGTATCTGTGTGGATGTTCTGTTTCAGGGAGTTGGAAAGGAGAGCGTCTGAAGGTGGTGGGAAGTAACCCCCTGCTTCCCAAAGACTGAAACCTTGTTCTTGGTGACCAAGACTCCCCCAAAGGGCTCTTCCTTCTGAGGCTTTCAAGCCAGACACCGCGGTTTCCCCTCTCTCATTCCCTACCTAACCCCAACTCTCTTCCCAGACAGAAGAGGATATTCCCACCCATTTCCTTTGTAAATATCTTGATCTCCCACTGGACAGCCCGGGAACTCTCTCCTCCTGGTCTGGATGGCCGGGAGGAGCATCAGACCCTTCATGTGAGTCTGGGGTCAGCCTTCACACGTGCTTTCCCACAGCCCACCAGCAGCCCACCCCACTCAGGCCTGAGCCACGTGTGACTCTGGGAAGGACTCGAGATGCTGGGGAGCTGATCGACTCCCCCGACCCAACATCCTTCTGGAAAGAGTGAGTTTCCGAGAGTGTGGCCTGTCCAGAAGAACGATGGGGAAGGGTACCCCAATCTCCACCATGGTCTCACCTTTGGGTCAGACACTGCTTGGGATAACCCTCCCGTGTCTCACACGTTAGGCCCGTGCACCTTGCACACGTGCGTACATACACACACAACCACGGCACTGCAGTGTGTTCTTGCCAAAGATTTCCCTTAAAAGAAAGCACTTTTAATAATTATTGTTATTATTGTATGAATGTTTATCCTGTTTTCTCCCCATCCCTCTCCCCAACCTTTTTTTGCTGTTGTTTATTGTTGAATCTGTTTGTCAGCCAGGAGAGTGCCATCTGGTCTTGAAAGTGGGCTGGGGAGTTGGGGATGGGAAAGGGTCTGGGAGGAGTTGGCAAGAAAGAGCTGGAGGCTGGAGAGGCCTGGTCAGCTTGTGATGCAGGGATGCAGACCCCAGGCAAGCTCAGGCCCCAGCCCCAGGCCCAGCCTGTGTCTTGCTGTGTATCCAGGCCTCTGAGGCAGCCGAGGCCTTACCGTAGCTGCCCTGTACGGTGTCTGGAGGAAACAGGGGGCAGGGAAGTGACAGCCCTCCAATTCAGTAGGGAGAGAGGCCCAGCAAGGTCCCCGTGGCCCTTCCCAGATGGAGCGAGAGGGGAGGACTGAGCATTGGAATAGGGGAGAGGTGAGCCCAGAGGGGAAATGGGGAGGAAGGGAACAGTTTGATGGAGCTCCAGGGCTGAGCGGATGCCTCTGCCCTGCAATCGTGGTGTTCTGGCTCCCTCCTCCAGCCAGGTGTTCCAGGGACAGAGACACTGTGTCCTAGGTTTGGGAAAGGCCCTTTGACCCAGGTCCTCATTGGAGCCTCTCCCGCAGCAGCTCCAAATGCTTGTGGACTGCCAGGATTCGTTCTTCCCTGGCAGGGTTTTGAGGGATCCCTGGGTGTGTCAGAGACAGGCAGGATAGGGGTGGGGGACCTGGTGGCTCTGTGACCAGAAGAGGGAGCCCAAGGGGCACGTGTGATTCTCTGTAAAGGGGCTCCCAAGGGAGATGAGTCGAACATCCTTCCGCCCACTCGGATGGGCCGAGCAGAGGTTGGGCAGGCCCCTGGTGCCACCCAGGGGTCTGTGGACGAGTCTGTACGTGGAACAGCGTCCGTGGCCCCCTTCCCTGGGATGTTCGTTCATCAGCCCCGCCTCCTGGGTCTTCTCCCCTGCTTTGGTCTTTCCCAGCTTCAGGATCTGGATCAGGGGGTGGGGGGGATCAAGGAGGCCGATGCCCTTTCCGAGGGCTGCCTCCTGCTCCTACATCTCCCCGCCCTTGGGATCCTTGGAGAGGCTGGGGGCAGAGTCCCGGGGCTACTTTTCACCTGGGTCGAGGCCCCGGAATCCCGAGACTGGAGTGCCCTGGCCAGTGGTAACACAGAACGTGTGCGCGCGCGTGTGCAAGTGTGGGTGTGTGTGTGTGCGTTTTTTGCTTATCTCTTTAGGGAACTTAGGAGTCGGGTTGGAGGTGGTTGGCAATGGGATGTCAAGTTCACTGTCACCCAGCGGTGGAAGGAATCAGGAGGCAGGGCTCGTAGGGCCCCTGATTGGGGGAATCTCAGTGTCGGTGACGGTGGGATCAACCACACAGGGTGGCGCTCCTCTGTCGTCAGATGTTGAAGTGTTGGAGGACCTCTGTTTATTTCCCACGCTTGGACTTTTCCCAGCTGCGAGGTAATTGTAGAGGGATAGCCCACTTTTGTTTCTAATCAGTGTTCCACAGCTTGAGACTCTCCTGCGTGTCCACATGTGTGGCTCATGTGTGTGACAGAGCACATCTGTGCGTGCATGCTGTGTTTCCCCACCTCTCCCCTCTGTGACATGTCATTCAAAACAAATGTAAGAAATTCCTCACTCCATCCCCTCCTGCCTCCCAGACCCTCTGCAGGAAAAACCGCATAACCCAGCATCCTCCTGATGCCCTGGCTGTGTATTTATATAGATGGAAATATACTTTCTATTTTGTATCATCGTGCCTATAATCTCTGTCACCTTGTATAAACCCTGATGTATGCTACTTACCCTGGATATGAATGTATTGTACACTGATGCTGTCCCACTCCTGTACAGCTGCTTTGTTTCTTTGCAATCCATGGTATGGCTTTATAAATGATAAAGTGAAAGAAAAATCTGTGCTGTTAACTAGCTGTGTTGTTTGGAAAGGGGATCCGTCAGGTCTCCAATGGGTAAAAAGGGGCCTCACCCAGGCTCCGGATATGTGGTGGGCTTCAGGGATGCCGGTGGCGGACGACTCACCCCAAATCCTCCCAGGGCTTCCCTACCATCCAGGTATTGGGTCTGCTTACAATGAGTTTTTCATCTGGACTGTTTTAGCTAGAAGACAAACTCACATCAAAATGGTTTAAGGAGGGCCTTCCCTGGTGGCGCAGTGGTTGAGAGTCCGTCTGCCGATGCAGGGGACACGGGTTCGTGCCCCGGTCCAGGAAGATCCCACATGCCGCGAAGCGGCTGGGCCCGTGAGCCATGGCCGCTGAGCCTGCGCGTCCGGAGCCTGTGCTCCGCAACGAGAGGGGCCACAACAGTGAGAGGCCCGCGTACCGCAAAAATAAATAAATAAATAAAATGGTTTAAGGAAAAAAAAAAAAAGGAATTTAGTGGCACACATAACCAAGAAGTCCAAGCACAGCTGGTTCCAGGAGCTCAAATGGCAGAATCAGGAATTTGTCTCTATTACTTGGTTCTGAGTTGGCTTAATTCTCAGGCAAGCTCTATCCCAGTGGTGGTACCACCAGATGCTCCAGGATATGGCCACTCGAGGCTCCAGGCTTTCATCCTACCGGTAAAAAGAGAGCTCTTTTCTCCCAGTGCTTTCAACAAAAACCTGGGACAAATGCTCATTGGCTCTGATAGACCCTGCTGGGGTCATATGACTAATTCTGAACCAACCGCTCCATCTGGATCTGGGTCACATGACTGCCTCTGGAGCCTTCTGAACCACGGGGACTGAGAACGGGGCAGCGGCTGATCCCTAAAAGGGTGAGATTTATCAGAGGAAGGGGGAATAGAGGCTGCCAGGCAAAACCAGTGGCTGCCCATCAGATGGCAAGTGTGTATCTCACTTGGACACCAGGCCCAGTGGTCCTAGGTAAATTCTTCTCAACTCAGAAAGTTTGAGGTGAAGCATGCCTCGCACAGTACAGCGTTCTTGGGAGATCTCAAATACTCATATGACACGGCTGCAGTTCCTCATCGAGTTGATCTGAGCTCGGATGAGCTGATTTGGGAGAGTGTGTGTTGAGACCCGCATGCGGCCAGCACAGTGAGTACCGTGACACGTGGCAGTCTTCTCAAACTGTGTGGTCTCAGGGTTCCTTCACAGTCTTAAAAATACTGAGGACCCCAAAGAGCTTTTGTTCACCAGGATTATCTCTTTCCATATTTACCATATTATAAATTAAAGCTGAGAACATTTAAAAAATGTTCACTAATTCACTTCCGCAACAATGTTAAACTCACTACGTTAACATAAATAGCATTTTTATGAAAAATTATATTTTCTAAAACAAAAAAGATTGGATGAGAAGGCTAACACTGTTTTGCAGTTTTGAAAAGCCCCTTTCACGCCTGGCTTAACAGAAGCCAGCTGGATTCTCCTGTCTGCTCCTGCATTCCCTTTGTTGTGATATCACACATATGTACCTCTGGAAAACTCCACCATACACTCGTGGGAAAATGAGAGTGAAAAAGACAAATAACAGTTTAGTATTATTAAGAAATTAGTTTCGATAGTGGTTACTTTACACAACCTCTGAAAGGGTCTCAGGGATCTCTGAGGCCCCAGGCTATACTTTGGGAACTCCTGCTCTGAGGGACAAAGACATGAGGAGCACGGACACCCTGCCTGTGATGGTGGATTAACATGTACTGCACCTCTACCGTGTGCTAGGCTCCGTCCTGCCTAATCTTCCCAATGAACCCCTGAGGCAGGTGTTGTTATACCCAAGTGACAAACAAGGAAACTGAGGCCGTGAGAGGCCACATAGCTTCTAACTGGCAGAGATGATGCTTCTCACTACCAGTGACAGCTGGCATTTAGCACACCTGCTAAGTGCCGGGGATGGCACTGAGCACGTATGTGTATTTTCTCATGCGCACACACCCAGTGAGATAAGGGCTGTGTCCCTGTCTTCATTTTATAGAGAAAGAAACAGATCCAGAGGGGTTCAGAGAATGCCCGAAATCACAAAGTTGCCAAGGGGCAGAGCCAGGCTATGAACCCAGGCGAGCTGACTTCCCAGCTCATGCCTCTCCCTCTGCTCTTAGGGTTTGCACCAGGAGGGAAAGACAGACTGATGAGTGACGGGCAGGCAGGAGAGCAAACTGATGGCATTGGTTAGACAGGGAATCTAGGCCTGGGCAGTGGTGCTGGCTTGCCGGGGAGTGGCCCAGGGCTCCTGCTGCGCGATGGGGGAGGGCACAACCAGCTGTGGAGCGATGTGGCTACCCGAGGCTGGGCCTGGTGCAGGGGACGAGAGAGCTAGGTCTGTGCGCTGGGCTGATCTAGGCTGGCTTTGAGGGAACTAAACAGCGAGGCGGCGGGGGGTGGGGGCGGGCCAGCTGTGCTCCCAGTGCCCAGAGGAAGAGGAAATGGGCTGGAGCTGCAGCGGGAGGGTAGGGAGCTGAGCACTCATGACCCACCTCAGTACACTGAAGACCCAAAGGACCTTTTCATTTCTTGTGAAGTGTGTGGTCCATGCACTGTCAGCATCGGCCTTGGTGGAGAGCTTATTAGAAAGGCAGAATCTCTGGTCCCACCTCAGACCTGCAGATCAGAATCTGCATGTTAACGAGACCCCCCCAGGAAACCCACGCAGGCACTGAAGTCCGAGCGGCTGGGCGGGTCTCACACAACTGGGACTCGACCCCAGGGCTCGCGGTGTTGAGCTCAGACCTCGCCTCAGCACCTCCTGAGAGGTCAGGACTGCAGTGCTCTTGTCTGGGTCTACGCTGGGCGTGAGCGGTGGGGCCCGCCCTGCTGCTGGGGTTCTGGAGTCTCTGCAGAGACTGGGGCCAGGTAGGGGCGAGGCCTGGCCCTGGCGAGCAGGAGCTCCTGTTGCAGCTGATGGACATGCAGGGTGTGAGCAGAGTCCCGCCTGGGAAGAGGCAGGAACGTCAGCTGAGGAGAGGGCAGGAGGGGCATAGGGGTGGGGCTGGGGGCCGTAGGTGAGGAGTCTCACACTCAGTCTCAGACTTGGCTGCAAAGTACCGAAGCCCAGGTCCCACCCAGAGGTTCCGAGTGAATTGGTCTGAGGACCAGCTGGGGCGCTGGGGTTTTTCGTCTCTCCCCAGGGATTCTACAGGCAGCCAGGGCACAGAAGCACTCCTTAAATGGACCCTTCCGTGGCAGGTGTGTGTGTACCGGAGACGGACAGGGAGGAGAGCGGAGTGTGGAGAAGTCCCCCCGGATTGGCTTGGGCTTCCCCACAGCCAGCCCTTCCCCACGTCCCTCCTTCTCGGGGCGGGAGAATGCTGTCCAAATGTCCCTCCCCTGCACCCAGGCCAGGCTCTACCCAGCCACCCTAAGGGCCAGTCTTTCTAGGGGGCATGCCCTCTAGGGCCTATAGACAGACAATGGTGCGAAGGGAAGGGCCTGGAGAATCTAACTCCAGGGGCTCTGGAATGCCTCCTTATCGGTGTTAGATCAAAGTCTGCCTCCTTCTATTAAAGAACTGGATTTTCCTCATTAGTTGGTGAAAATGACTATTAGTCTTAGCAGTTTCCAAGCAGTTCAAAATAGGGAGAGGATACGGCCGCTTATACAAACACTGACGGTTAAGTGTAGGAACACACACACATACACACACACACAGGAGACCTGGCCCCTTGGGCCGTGCTGAGTCTCCACTCCTTCCTCCTTCCTGCCGATGTTCTGTTCAGGCCCAGGGGTGGGGTACCAGGCCAGCAGGGGGACAGGGCTGCCCCACAGCGTGCCGACCCCTGACTGAGCTAATTAGCAGAGCTGCATGATCAGAGGGGGGAGAGAGCACCCCCATGAGTTCTGGGGGTCAGACCCACTGGGAGGCCTGGTGCACACGGCACATGGCACGTGAGCAAGCTGCAGTCGGTGCAGAAGGGCCCGGGAGACCTCGGCTTGGAGAATAGATGGTGCTGGGAGGATGGGATGCTGGCTGTCCAGTGTGCGATGGCCTCTCTTGGACGAGAGAGTCAGCCCTCTCTGGGTGTCACACTGTCATAGGTGAGGGCCACTGGGAAGTCAGAGGAGAGAGGGCTGCTGGTAATGAAAGGGATGTTTTGGGAAGGGTGAGTTCCCCTTCCCTGCGGGTGTTGGAGCCAGGACTGCAGAAGGCCCCTCCCAGTCTCCATCCTGGGCGCGGCTGCATGCGTGGCCTAGGAGAGCCCCTCTTCCGGCCAGAGCCGGGAGTGCAGACATGGCTGGGCCCAACCTCCAGGTGCCCTCCCTCGGAGCCTGCTGGCCTCAGAGGCAGGCTTGGCTGGGTGTGGTTCTGGCTTTGCTGGGATCTCAGGAAAGTTGTTTCCCTCTCTGGGCGGAGTTTTCGCATCTGTAAAGTGGGCTAACACCCACCCTGGAGGGCCGGTGTGAGGATTGAGACCACATGGCACGGAGCATGGCCCTTAGTCTACTACTGGGCTGTCGGCCCTGGAGGAGTATGTATTTCCCCCTTTTCTTGTGCCTCTTGCCTCCTCCACTCCATTTTCTCAGGCCTCTGGGGAGACTTGGCAGCAGAGAGGACTTGTAGCTGAAAGCCTCCCGAATGATATTGATCTCGCCGGCTCCTGACTGCAGACCACGGTGCTTGGGGATGGTGGTACAGCCGCCTCCATGGCTCCAGCTTTTATGGGGTTTAAAGATCATCTCTGGTCATCGAGACAGGATGTCCAGGTTCTGGGTCCCTCCTCTCAGTCTCTGCTCCATTCCCTGACTGGTCCTGGGAAACCTCACATTCCAGGGTGAGGTCCTGGGAAAGTAGGGGGTGCCCTACTTTCAGGTCACCAGCCCCCTGCCCACCTCCAGCACCATATCCTGCCTGAGCAGAATCTGACCTGACAGCACCACGGCCCTCCCTCAGGGGACTCGGACTGGTTGGGGATATCAGGAGTGGGGGCACATGGGGCAGGGGTCCTTGAGGAGGGCAGGAGATCACCAGGAGAAATGAGGAAAACATCACAGCCATGGAGACCTTAGGGTGACGTTGAGTAAGTCAATCACTCCGTCAATTAATTAATTCTCCAGGTATTTATTGAGCATCTACTATGTGAGGTACTGAGCAATCTGGGTGTTTGTTCATCTTGCAGCATCCCAGTCTAAGGGCAGTGGGGAAGGGGGGTGGGCAGGGAAAACCTATGAAGAAATGTCAAATTTATCATCACAATGTGATAAATGCCCTGGGCAGAAGGTACATCATGCAGCAAGAATTTGTAAATGGATCTGGATGGTCTGGGGAGAACAAAGAAAATGTCCCTTAGGAAGTGACACTTTCTGAATGTTAAGGTCCAAAGGGTGAACAGAAGAGGATCTGGGCAAAGGCGGGGAGCAAGGTGTTTCAGGCCGAGGGAACAGCGCGTGCCAATGTCCAGGGGCAGGAGAGGCGTTTGGGTCTGAGCCCTTCTACCTCCCCTGGGAAGCAGTT
>NW_020175039.1:6382303-6477907 GCF_003031525.2 Neophocaena asiaeorientalis asiaeorientalis
TTGGAGGCCAGGTAGAAAAGTGGTTACGTGCACAGGCTGTGGTGTCAGACTGCCTGGGTTCAAATTCTAGCTCCATCCCTACTAGCTGTGTGACCTTGGCCATGCTCCTTGCCCTTGTTGTTTCCACACCTGTAAATGTGAGATGGTAATAGAGGTACCTGACTCAGGGGGCTGTGGTAAGAAATGGGAGTCTGCACTTGTACAAGCGGCCTGGGACAGCACCCGGCCACCAGCAGACGCTCATACATGTTAGCTGGGTTTGCCACTTATGTATTTAATATTTTCCCCCTCCCTCCTTCAACTATAAAGTCCCTAAGAGCAAGGACCCAGGTCTGTATCTGAAGCCCCAGCACAGTGTCCTGCACGTTGGAGGCCCTCTACCAATGTTGTTGGAAGGAATGAGGTAACGGCCCCTGGAGCTGGGGGTTGGGAGGTGGGAAGGGTGAGTTAGGCAGGGCTTATTCGGTCATGTGAAGTATCTGGTGTTTGCTGTAAAAGCAGGGGAGGTTTTTGAAGGTTCTTCATCAAGGGGGTGGTGGGATCAGGCTGGCATTTTGCAAAGATGACTGGGCTGTTTCAACATCTATTGAACCCCAACTATATGCTAGATGCTGTATTAGGTGTTGTATTAAATGTTATCTCATTTATTTGTTGATAAAATGACCCTGGGAAATAGGTGTACAGCTAAGGAAATTAAAGCTTAGAAAGATTAAGTAGTTTGCTCAAGATGTCACAGCTGGAAAATTCTACATAAATGGACTTAAGGTCTCTTTAGTTCTGTATTATTTAGCATATTGGTTCAGCTTCTATAACAGAGATTTCAAATGACCAAACACTTAAATGTGATAGAAGTTGGGACGAAGTGAGAGAGTGGCATGGACATATATACACTACCCAATGTAAAATAGATAGCTAGTGGGAAGCAGCCGCATAGCACAGGGAGATCAGCTCGGTGCTTTGTGACCACCTAGAGGGGTGGGATAGGGAGGGTGGGAGGGAGATGCAAGAGGGAGGGGATATGGGGATATATGTATATGTATAGCTGGTTCACTTTGTTATACAGCAGAAACTAACACACCATTGTAAAGCAGTTATTCGCCAATAAAGATGTTAAAAAAAAAAAAAAGTTTGGATGGGAAGGTAGAGACCGGGAAGGAAGGCAATTTGTCCTGGAAATCTAAAGCCCCTTGGGGGTGGCCTTTCAGGAGAAGCTGCCTGATACCTAAGCAGCGGTATCAGCAGGTGTCAGTTGGGGAAAGAGAAGCCTGCTCTCAATGACACGCCTTCAGTGACTAAAGCCTGCGAACTCTATCCCACGTGGAGATAAGAGAGGTGAGAACCAGGTGAGCTGCAGTGTTAGCCTTTGCGTGGGCTCCGGGTGGCGTTACAGCCATCTCACTCACTTCCTCTGCTCGACTTCATGCTCCAGGAGCTTGCCCACCCAGCCTCTAATAACCCCAAGTCCTGGACTGCTGTTGAGGAGACTGGCGGGGCCAGGAAAACAGGCAGGGAGGGAACAGACGCACACACCAGAGGACGGTGCTGGGCGCGCCTCTGGACTCGCCGCAGGGGGCAGCCCCGTGGAGGCTCTTCCCATCTGTCTAGCTCCTTCATTTTCCCCTTCCTATCTGCACTTTCCTTCTTCCTTCCCTGTTTTCTGTCCCCGCCTGTCCTGTCTCCCAGCGGCCCCTCCCAGTCGAGCCACCAGTAGACGGGACTTTGGCTGTAGCTGCTGCAGGTGGTCCCTCTTGGGGGAACCTCCCTTCCCAGGGGCCTCGGGGGACATGAGGGGCCTAGGCTTGGGCTGGGGAGAGCTGAGGGAGGACTTTGGAAAGTCCAGCCAGGGTTAGGATTCTCCAATCTGCGTGTTTTCTCCTCCAGCCTTATGTCCACACTGGGGATGGCTTCTCAGAACAGTAGTGGGCCTAAGGCTCCCTCCAGTGGCCAAGAGGGGCACTTCAGGCACTCGAGGCACCTTCTGGAAGAGGTCATAGTGCGCAGCTGGCTGAGCCAACTTCCAAGGCCTAAGGGATGCGGTGGGTTGAGAGCTGGAAGCTGAGAGTAATCGGGCACTTAGAAGCAGGCTGTTTATTGAAAGCTCCAGGGGAGTGGCGGGAACGGAGAGCTGGTGGCCTCTGTTCCCAGCATCAGTTACCCCTCCCGGCAGATTGGAGCTGGTCCCGAGCTTCTCCATGGCTTACCTGGGGGCAGGGCTGGAGACCACGCAGGTGGTCAGAGGTGGCAGGAGCCAGTGAGGCCCTGGTCCCAGGGGGTAGCCAGTGGAAGGGGCACTGGATTAGCAGCCAGGAGATTTGGGTAGACTAGGGGCTGGCCAAGAGAACTCCCCTCTCAAAGCCTCGGTGCCCTCTTCTTGAACTGGGTCTCTGGGACAAGTGATGTCTCTAGGTGTCTCCTCACAGCCCTGCATGGCCCATCCCCGTGTTCTTACTCCCTGGGTCTGCAAGGCCCATCTGTCCACCCCCCTGCAGCCGGCCCGAAGTGCACCCTCTCCGTCAAGGTGGCAAGCAGACGAGTGTCTCTCCCAGGCCAACGATGCAGCTTTCTGTCCCCTTTGCCCTTTAGAATGATCTGACACCGGATATTTTCTTCTGCTCACCCTCGTGTCCCCTCCTTCTGCGCGAGCGCACTTCTGGGGAGCCCAGCGCTTACGAAGACAGAAAACAGCTGCTTCCCGTCCTCAGGGTTCTGGGTCTGAGAACCAGGCATGAGGCATCTGGACTTGGTTAGTTTACTTCCTTCTTCTTCACAGTCAATGACCTCCACGAAGAGAGTGAGAATAAGCATCTCTCTTTCTCTCCAGCACTCTCAGGCCTCCGATCTCACCACAGTGCCCCAGGTCTTTAGGACAGAGAAGCTGAATCTGATGGAAAAGAAAAATAAATGGATGAGTGAATAAACCTGTTTTCCCCAAAAAGGAGGGATGGTGGGTGCCTTTGCCCATGCAGGACCAAAGCTCTGATAAACCAGCTGAGAAGCAAAGATGAGAAAACTTCTCCTTTCACTGGCGTGTGAAGCATGGAGGAAGAACGCATGGTTGGGGAGGAGCAGCCCTCAGGTCCTTGCAATTGGAACCCGAGTTGCAGCTTATGATCCCCAGGCCAGTTTGCCCTCTCTGTGCCTCAGTTTCCTTGCCTATAAAATGGGACGGTAATTGACAAAATTATGTGCATATTCATGATTATATATGTAGAGTGTCTAGCCCTGTGCTCATGTGGAATACTGGGAGTGAAGTAACGTTTATTGACTGCCTATGATACGGCAGGTCCTATGGGGGATGCACAGATCTCAGTTCACAGATAAGCAAACTAAGACTCAGAGAAGGTGACAATTGAATTCATGAGAACCTACGTCTATCAGCTTCGAAAGACTGTGGGTCTATCTAGAAAGGTGTAGATGTGGAGGGGGCAGGAGCCCACCGAAGGTAGGGTCCTGAGAAGGCGAAAGCCCTTGTGAGACCAGAGAAGAGCCAGAGGGAGGGAGGGAAGGAGCGAGGGAGGGAGGCAGGGAGAAGGGAGACAGCAAGTATAGAGCTTACAGAGGAGACTCAGGGCTCATGTGACCTGGTGACCATCTCATCTCACTGTGCCCTTTGCAAGCAAGACAGCCGAGCTCAGAGAGGGGAAGCGACTTTCCACAGGTCACTTGATATCTTAGAGCCTGGCTGGTCCAAAGAGCCAGTGATAGAGATCCTAGAACAGTCAGCAAGAGGCTGGTAAGGCCAGACACAGTTTCTAGGATGCATCTGGGAAGAATCCAGGCCTGGCCATGGATGGCACGGGGAAGCAGGCCCACAGAGGGAGTGGGGACACCCTCAAAGCGGGGGTGGGGTGGTGGGAAACCAGAGGGTCAATATGGGGTCCTCCTGTCCAGCCGGAGCCAGGAGAGCCCCGAGACAGCACTGAGGGGGAGGGGTCACCTCCCCCGACTCTGGAGAAGCTGGGGATGCTCCTGGACTCAGTAGGAGAGAACCAACCTCATGGGAATGCAGGGAAGGTGAAGCCACAGAGAGGCAGCTCAAGCCCAGGGATGTCACAGTTTACCGTCTGAATTAGCCCAACGTCCAGCTGTGGCCACTGAGGCCAGTCGCCTGGTTCAGAATTCTCTCCCTTTTTAGAAGAGGAAAGTGGGCATTCGGCCTCCCTGCTGCCTCTGCCCTGGTCCTGGGGAGGGGGTTGGTTTTAAGAATGGGGGCTGTAGAGCAGGGGTTCCCAACCCCCGGGCCGCGGACCGGTGCTGGTCCGTGGCCTGTTAGGAGCCGGGCCGCGCAGCAGGAGGTGAGTGGCAGGCGAGCGAGTGAAGCTTCCTCTGCCGCGGCCCATCGCTCCCATTATCGCCTGAGCCATCCCCACCCCCGCCACCCCCGGTCCACGGAAAAATTGTCTTCCACGAAACGAAACCGGTCCCTGGTGCCAAAAAGTTTGGGGACGGCGGCTGCAGAGGAATTTGAAAGGGGATGTCGCCCCCTGGTGGCCCGTGGCAGTGGTACTGCGAGCCGAGGCTGGAAGGCCAGAGGAGGTGCCCCGGGCAGCCAGAGCTGGCTTGATGAAATACTTTTGAGCTCCTCCCAGTGTCAGGCTCCCTTTGTGAGTGAGGCCCAGGAGCAGGGCGCATGGGGGATAGAGTGGTGGCTTTCAATACATTACCAAACGTAAAATACGTAGCTAGTGGGAAGCAGCTGCATCGCACAGGGAGATCAGCTCAGTGCTTTGTGACCACCTAGAGGGGTGGGATAGGGAGGGTGGGAGGGAGGGAGACGCAACAGGGAAGATATATGGGAACATATGTTTATGTATAACTGATTCACTTTGTTATAAAGCAGAAACTAACACAGCATTGTAAAGCAATTATACCCCAATAAAGATGTTAAAGAAAAGAATCAATGTAGTGAGTGTGGTTTTGTCTGGGGATACTTGGGGCTATAGCAGGCACACTACAGCAGTGGCGGTGGTGGGTACAGAGGCACAGAAGGATGCGTACTGAGCTCCTAGCATGAACTGGGCCCTGTGCTAGCCACTGAGGATGCAGAGATGAACAGGACCTGCTCCTTGCCCTCCATGGTCTACGCAGGACTCAGATGAGAGACCAGGTGACGAGGATACAGCCATCCCAGGATGGAGGCACACAGTGGTAGGGGCGTAGCCATTTCTCCTGTGGAGGAGTTTCTGGCCTCTCTCCTCACCCCTCAGTCTTTTTCATGTCAGGACAAGTGACTCGTCGGGTTGGGAGTCTGTGAGGAGAAATTGAGCAAGTTGTCCAGCTCCTTCTGCTTGCCTTCTCTCCCTCTGAGCCAGCATGTTCTCAGGGCATTTGCACTCCAGTCTCCTCCCTCACTGGCGAAGGCCCTGTCCTGTGCAGGGGCCTGTGGCTGTTCAGCACTGCTCACGTCGGGGACTGGAGGCTCTAGTTTTTTTTTTTTTTTTTTTTTTGTGGTCCTCGGGCCTCTCACTGTTGTGGCCTCTCCCGTTGCGGAGCACAGGCTCTGGATGCGCAGGCTCAGCGGCCATGGCTCACGGGCCCAGCCGCTCCGCGGCATGTGGGATCTTCCTGGACCAGGGCACGAACCCGTGTCCCCTGCATCGGCAGGCGGACTCCCAACCACTGCGCCACCAGGGAAGCCCCCGAGGCTCTAGTTTTGAGTGATATATGAACAGTTCTTGTGGCCATGGATCTAAAGTCGCGTTCTTCAGTCAGCTCTGTCACTAACATTTTGATTTTCATCTTCAGGACTTTTGGTCAATCTCTCAGTAGCTTCTGAATTCAGGTGTGGGGAGAGGATGTTATTTGTTGATTCTCTAAAGCAGTGATTCTCAACCAGGTGTGGTTTCGCCTGCCCAGGTGACACTTATCATAACTGCGGTGCTCTTGGCATGTAGTAGAGGCTGGGGATGCTAAAAAAAATGTCCTAAGATACCCAAGACTGCCCCTCACAACAAGAATTATCCAACCCAAACTGTCAAGAGTTCTGAGGTTGATAAACCTTCACCTGAAGCATAGAGAAATTAAAACAGAAATGTCTAATTCAGCCTTGTGGAGGAAAGTGTGTGACGTAGGAGTTTAAAGAAGGCTTCTGGGAGGAGGTAATATCTGGTTTGGGTTTTGATGTATAAGTTGGAGATTTCCATGCAGACGAAGAGTATAGAGGGGGACAGGTGGAAATATCCAGACAGCAGGAAGAGCGTGCACAGGCATGAGGGTGAAAGGCCATGGTGCCTGTGGTTTAGCATGTTTGGGGTAGGGGTTGCGAACAGGGAGTGTAGGCTGTGGAGGTGGGCAGGGCCAAGCAAACTTTGCTACAGAGTACGTTTTTGTAAAGTATAGACAAGCATAAAATACATTCAGAAAAGAGCACAAATGCAAGTGTATGTAATGTAGAGCTCAATGAATCATTAAGTATATGGTGTTGTTTCCAGTTCTGGACTACTATGAATAAAGCTCTATATACATCTTTGTACATGTCTCTTGATGTTCACTCTTATGAATTCCTTTCTGGGTGTAAATCTAGGAATGGAATGGCAGGGTCAAGGGGTATTCATATGTTCAACTTCAGTTGATATTGTCAAATGATTTTCCAAAGCTCTTGTAGGAATCTACACTCCTGCCAATAGTGAAAGAGAATTCCCATTGTTCTCCATCTCCATCAACACCTAACATAGGCAGTTTCTTAAATTTTAGCACTTCTGGGGTATGTGTAATGGCAGGCATTTTTTAAAAATAAGGTTTATTGATTATATAATTTGTATAACAGTAAAATTCACCATTTTAGGTCTACAGGTCTATGAATTTTCACTAACCTATATGTTTTTGTAATGAAAATATATAATATTTCCTCACCCCCAAAGTTTCCTTGCTCCTCTTTGTAGTCGATCCTCTCCTGTCATCTCCAGTCCCTAGAAACCAACTGATCTGTTTTCTGTCTTTATAGTTGTGCCTTTTCTGGAATGCTGTGTATATGGAATCATAGATTATGACTACTTTCTTATAGCAATATGTTTTTGACATTCATCTGACGTATTGCATGGATGAGCAGATGGCTAATTTCAAAGCAAGATGGAAACTATGGGAAAATCAAATGGAAATGCTAGAAATAGAAAATATGGTAACAGAAATGAAGAATGTCTTTCATAGTTAATTATCAGAGAAATGCAAATCAAAACTACAATGAGGTATCACCTCACACCAGTCAGAATGGCCATTATTAAAAGTCCACAAACAATAAATGCTGGAGAGGGTGTTGAGAAAAGGGAACCCTCCTACACTGTTGGTGGAAATGTAAATTGGTGCAGCCGCTGTGCAAAACATTCTGGAAGTTCCTTAAAAAACTAAAAATAGAGTTACATACGATCCAGCAATCCCACTCCTGGGTACATATCCAGACAAAACTGTAACTAGAAAAGATTCATGCACCCCAATGTTCATAGTAGCACTATTTATAATAGCCAAGAGATGGAAGCAACCTAAATGTCCACCGAAAAATGAATGGGTAAAGAAGATGTGGTATATGTATACAATGGAATACTAGTCAGCCATAACCTAGAATGAAATAATGCCATTTGCAGCAACATGGATGGACCTAGAGATTATCATACTAAGTGAAGTTAAATCAGACAGAGAAAGACAAATATATGTTATCGCTTATATGTGGAATCTAAAATATGATACAAATGAACTTATTTACAAAACAGAAACAGATTCACAGACACAGAAAACAAATTTATAGTTACCAAAGGGGAAAGGGATGGGAGGGATAAATTAGGAGTTTGGGATTAACAGATATACACTATTCTATATAAAATAGATAAACAACAAGGTCCTACTGTAGAGCACAGGGAACTATATTCAATATTTTGTAATAACCTATAATGGAAATAAATATGAAAAAGAATATGTATATTTCACTTTGCTGTACACAAGAAACTAACACAGTGTTGTAAATCAACTATACTTCAAATAAAAAAATGTAAAAAAAAAAAAGAAATGAAGAATGTCTTTGATGGGTTCATCTCTCATCTCTTTCTTTCCTTCTGTGTCATAATTTTCAGCATAAATAGTGGGAAGAGACACAAACAAGAAAAAAATGTGATGATAGGTTCCTTGGTTGTTTGTGTTTCTTAGAACACCATTGCCTTTTTCTGAGTTCAAAGCAAGTTCTGGTTCACATGGAAGGTGTGGCCTCTCATGGCTGTCAGTGTCCTGCTTACCCAGTCGTAGATATAACATGCTTACCTCGTACTCACTTCTGGTCTTGCTGGATTCCCACGCATAGTGCATCCACTGGATTCTATGCTGTGGGACATTGCCAACAGCTGTATGTGTGTGGGCAGCAAGGAATAGGGGACAAGCTTGTTGCTGAGTCTTCTATGCTAATGGGCATGCTCCATGGGCCCATTTGACTTGACTTACAAAACACAAGTTCAAAGATACACTCAATGAGAATGGCATGATGTTGACAGCAGAACATTAAAACAAGAATATGGGGCCCTCCTGAGGGCAGGGCCCTCACAGCTGTATGGACCCTGGAGCCCTGCTCCATCCTTCCTTATCCCAGCCCTTCATCCAGATGGAACTTCAACTTTGTTTCTTCTTTTATTTTTAAACTGACGTATAGATAATTTACAATATTGTGTTAGTTTCAGGTCTATAGCATAGTGATTCAGTTATTTTTTTCAGATCGTATTTCATTATAGGTTATTACAAGATATTGAATGTAATTCCTCATGCTATATAGTAAATCCTTGTTGCTTATTTATTTTATGTATAGTCGTTTGTATCTGTTAATCCCATACTCCTAATTTGTCCCTCCCTCCCTCTCCCCTTTGGTAACCATACATTTGTTTTCTATATCTTTTTTTTTTTTTGCAGTACGCAGGCCTCTCACTGTTGTGGTCTCTCCCGTTGCGGAGCACAGGTTCCGGACGCGCAGCCTCAGCGGCCATGTCTCATGGGCCCAGCTGCTCCGCGGCATGTGGGATCTTCCCGGACCGGGGCATGAACCCGTGTCCCCTGCATCGGCAGGCAGACTCTCAACCACTGCGCCACCAGGGAAGCCTGTTTTCTATATCTTTTAACTTCCTGTTTTTAAGTTTTATTTGTTTGTGATTTCCTCTCCCATGCTATAATCCTGTTTCTTGATTATCAGTTTAAGAGATTATCCAGTCTTTTTCTGCTATGAAAGATGACTGCTAACTCATATAATTCCAGTTCCTACCAAATCGTTACTTTTAGTTCCTCTTTTGTTTATTTTGAAAACTTATATAAATAAAATGCTTCCTTATTTCTTGGTACATAAGTTATAAAAATGTATCTTGATTCCCCAGTTTTGTAAATTGAGGATATTCGGGACCATTTCCTTCACCTATTTTCACTTTTTGCATGTGTGCTTTTACTTACCATATCTGTTAGAGTGATACTAGATGCAAACACGAATGAAGCAAATATGTCTCAAGGCCAATAAAGGTTTATTTACTGTTCATGTAATGGCACTGGAAGGTGAATAGGTTGACAGGTCATTTGTTGATTTAGTCTGATGGAAACCTTATGAATTCAATGACAAATCAATGTGGTTTCCATGGTAATAATCAGCTTTTAAGCCAGCTGGAAAGAATAAAGAATGTGGGCAAGAGTACATGGGGGATGTTTATGGACCAGGCACGGAAGTGGCGTGTGTTATTTCATTCACATTCCATTGGCTAGAACTCTGTCATATGGGCACACTTTACTGCAAGGGACTTTGGGAAATGTATTCTACTTAGGTGCCCAGGAAGAAGAGGAAATCAGAATGATTCATTTTGATTAATAACTAGTGGTCTTTGTCGCTTGTATATTGTCAAGTTCTGAGTCTGCATTTTCTCTTTCAGCAATTTATTTCTGCGTTAAATCTAAAAGCTGAAAATCAACATCTCGCTTTTACATGAACACAGCTGTGTGGTCAGGATTATGGTGCAGGACAAAATCCGTTCTAGATAGTCTGACGGGGAAGAAATTTATTAAATGGATTTCAACATTATCAGGAGGGCTGAAAAAAACAGATGCTAGCTTAAGATTTCAGGAACTGCTTCAGAAATAGTCCCCAGGAGACCTGTGACTCTTGCGGAGTCAGGGAGCTGCCATCTCCAGAGCCACGCTGGTCGGTTCTGTGAACGGGATGCTGCCTTAATGAAGGAGCTACCACTGCCGGCTCTAGAACCACACAGAGCTGCTCTGACTTGACCAGCAGAATGACCTCAGCACTCTGGAGCTTGTGGCTGGACATTCAGACTTCTGTTAATGCTGCCACGGAAACACAAGTACCTCCATGGCTGTGAGTACTGGCAGGAAACAGCACAAGCAGAAAAACCCCACCTCTGCTTTCAAACAGCTTGAGTGCCTCTGACTGACAGAGTGTAAATCACATCTAAAACTCTAGCTGCAAGGGAGCCTGGGAAACGTAGCGCTCAGTTGTCCAGCCTCTGCCGCACAGAAACACACACCAGAGGATGGGGGGGGAATGGAGGCTGAGCACCAACCCACCCCATCCATCAAATTCCATCCCTTTACTAATCATCATCTTTTACCCATACTTAAATTTACAAACAACTTCTATAGGAACAACGTTCCCCCTCTGAATATAATACAATCATTTCTTATGAACCAAAACGCATTCATGGTCTCCTACAAGGCTGATGGGACACCCAAAGTTGCATTAGTTATTTCATGCACCACTTGGTGATGAGCTTACTCCCTCTTGTTTAATTACAATGACATCTGGAGATTTTGTAGCCCATGGACTAAATGATGAAATTAACCCCCCAAACACATTCTATAAAAAATGGTAGGGAAAAGGAAAAGGGAAAAATAGGAAATTATGATTGCTATTTTTAAGTAACAAAGAAAGCAAGAGAACTTGGGTGGCTTTTATAGCCCTCCTATCTGCAACTGGTCATGAGATTGTGGTGTCATTTGGGTATTGCCCTGGTGGAGTGACCCCAAACTATTCCTGAGGGCTCTGAGTCTTTGATGGTCTTCTTCCTATTGGGTTGCTAGAATGTTCCAGTTATTTGCCACTGAACATGGCCATATTTGGAGAGGTTCCAGAGGATCGCTTGGATTCTTGACATATTTTCCCTGCTGCCACACAGGGAACTTTATTCCTGTGATGCAACCTTATTCCCCCTTTGCCTTATTCTTATGCCTTTGACTGTTGATTTAATGGCATAAAAAAGACCCAGATGGCTAGGAAACAGGTTCCTATTCCTATGTTTAGTGGATCCATTTTTGGTTTCCTAGGGAACGATTTTTTCCTTTGGGTACTTAGATGTCTACGTCAGCTTAGCCCAAGGAATGGGAAAAATTGTCTGGTCCTTTAGGGTTAATAGAGAGGGGTACCTCCCCTATTTCTCTTCCTTAGTTCCTCCATATGTGTATTTCTGGCTATAAGCACAACAGTCTCCTACCTTAACCCCAGTTCTGAGCACATACTGCGACCTGCAAATGACATCCCACACTCATAAGGTGTTGACTCCAAGCTAAAGTTGTACTGAAATCTTCAACACGTTAGTCGGCTGTTCTATTACTCCAGCTTCTGTGGGTGATGAGATCCATGATAAGTCTAGTGTATCCTTTGGAAATAAGCCTTTTATCCATTGATCTAAAATGACTTTCCTGGACAGAAACAATGTTGAGAGGAAGAAACAATGATGTTGCTGGCAGAGGAACAACAGGCAGAGAAGACAAATCCATATTCCGGGAAGTCTCTACTCCAGTAAGGACAAATCACTTCCCCTTCCATGATGGAAAGTGTCTAATAGGGTGGCAAGCTATTGCACTGGGTGCTCAGTATGCCTCTGTGCTATTGCATACTCAGAATAACCTCAGGGAAGGGAAATCTGGGCTCCTGCATGAAGTCCACCCCTGCTATCATGGCCACTTTGTTCATGAACCCATTGAATAAACGCTGGGCTGTCTGGGTAGAGAGGCCAGCTGATATCTGTTGAATAGGTCATCTTGTCCACCCAATCATCAGAAGCCTTGTCTGCAGAGAATGCATTTGGTAAGTTTGGTAGGCAGAACAACGCCCTGAAGACGTCCGTATCCTAATCTTTAGAATCGTAAATGTGTTACCTTACATGGCAAAAGAGACTTTGCTGACGTGATTAAGTTAAAGGTCAGAGCTAGATTATCCTGGATTATCTGGGTGGGTCTAACAGGAAGGGGCGGGAGGCTGAGAGTCAGAGAAGGAGATGTGAGTATGAAGCAGACGTCAGAGTGATGGGATTGCATGAGCCAAGGAACACAGGTGGCCTCGAGAAGCTGGAAAACTGGAAAAGGCAAGAACCGATTCTCTCCTAGAGCCTCCAGAAGGAACAGAGACCCACCAGCACCTTGATTTTAGCTCAGTGTGACTCATTTCAGATTTCCGAATTGTAAGATAATAAACTTGTGTTGCTTTAAACCATGAAGTGTGTAGTAATGTGTTATAGCAACAATAGGAAGCAAATATAGTAATCCTTGTCTTATTGCTGACTTAATCATGAATGTTTTCTGTGGCTCTCTGTGAAAGATGTTTTATCAAGTAAAGAAAATATCCGTACATTTCTATTTTATTTAATTTACATTTTTTGTGTCACGAATGGATCCAGAATTCAGTCAAATGTCTTCCAGGATTTACGGAAATAATCGCATGTGTTAAATCATCTCTTAACATGATCGATCATACTAATGGCTTTTCTAACAAAGAGTTATCTTGGCATTCCTAGAATGGTCCCATTTGATCATGTTTTTAATCTTTTTATGCTGAAATGATAAAAAAAATCAACTTTGAGGCATAAGTAACACCCAGTAGATTGAATCCCCTCGTCACTTGCAGATAGCCATGAAGCTATGACCACAGTGCTTTTCCATTAACCCCAAAAGGGTCCTCATTCTTCTTTACAGCATGTCCCTCCCTCTACTCCTAGCCCCCGGCAACCACTAATTCTATCCCTATATATTAGTTTGAATTTTCTATAAATGGAGTAATACCGTATATACTCTTTTAGCTGTATCATCTTTCATTCTGCATATGAATTTTGATATTCAGCCTTTTGTGGTATTTATCAGTAGTTTGTTTCTTTTTACTGCTGAACAGTATTCCTGTGTACGGTATGCCACTTTTGTTTATCCATTCACTTCAATGATGAATGTTTAAGTTGTTTACAGTGTTTTGGGCCATTGAGAATAAAGCTGCTGTGAGCAATTCTGTGCAAGTCTCATTGTGGACACTTGCTTTTATTTCTCTTGGGTAAATACCGAGGAGTGGGTTGGCCGTGTCACATGGTCAGTATATTTGCAACTTTCTAAGAAGCTGCCAGACAGTTTTTGGAAGTGGCTGTATCATTTTACGTTTCTTCCAGTACTGTATGGGCATTCCAGTTGCTCCACATTCTCACCAGCATTTGGTACTGTCAGTCTTTTAAATGTTAAACACCCTAATGCGTGTGTTAAGAACCTTGTCATGTGCTTTTCGGTTTCTCTGGCTATCTTACTATTTTTGATTTCAAAATTTAATGTAGTTGAGTTAGAGAAATGTTCTGTATGAGTTCAATTCTTTTAAATGTATTGAGGCTTGTTTCATTGTCAATCTTGTGGACATACAGTGTGCACTTGTAGTGAATGTGTATCCTGTAGCTGGGTGTAGTGTCTCTAACTATCATTTAGGATAACATGGTTTAGACTATCATTCAGATCCTTGAATAGTATTTTTACATTGACAGCTCTTCACTGATGATTTTTGTCTAGTTATTCTATCGATTGCTGAGAGAAGGGTGTTAAAATCTCCCGTGATGATTGTGCCATTGTTTCTTTTTCCTTTTAATTCTGTCAACTTTTGCTTTGTGTATTTTGAAGCCCTTTTGATAGCTCTATACTCATGTATGGCTATCGGTCTTCCCAGTGAACTGATCCTTCTGTCCTTATAAAATATCCCTCTTTATTTCTGGCACTATACTACCTTGAAGTGTATTCTATCAGATACTCATATAACTACCCCAGCCCTTGTATGGTTCTCTATGGTATACCTTTTTTTCCATTCATTTAATTTCATTGTATCCCTGTCTTTATATTTAAAGGGTATTAGGTCATGCTTTAAAAAAATGCATTCTTCTAATCTTTGCTTTTCCATTTGAATATTTAAGCCATGTCTTAGTCCATTTGGGCTGCTGTAGCAAATTACCACAGACTGAGGAGTTGCTAAACAACAGAGACTTATTTCTGGGGCTTCCCGGGTGGTGCAGTGGTTAAAAATCTGCCTGCCAATGCAAGGGACACGGGTTTGAGCCCTGGCCTGGGAAGATCCCACATGCCACGGAGCAACTAAGCCTGTGCGCCACAACTACTGAGCCTGAGCTCTACAGCCCACAGGCCACAACTACTGAGCCCACGTGCCACAACTACTGAAGCCTGCGTGCCTAGAGCCCGTGCTCTGCAACAAGAGAAGCCACGACAATGAGAAGCCCGCGCACCGCAACGAAGAGTAGCCCCCGCTCACCGCAACTAGAGAAAGCCCGTGCACATCAACGAAGACCCAACACAGCCAAAAATAAATAAATAAATAAATAAATAAAAAGAAGCTTATTTCTCAAAGTTCTGGAGGCTGGGAAGTTCAAGATCCAGGTGCCAGCATGGTTGTGCTCCAGTGAAGGCCCTCCTCCTGGTTCCTAGGCAGTGCCTTCTTGCTGTGTCCTCACATGGCCAGATGGGTGAGGGAGCTCTGTGGGTCTCTTACAGGAACATTAATTTCATTCATGAGGGCTCCACCCTCATGACCTAATCACCTCCTGTTACCCTTAGTGCAGTCATCCCTGTGTATCCACGGGGGATTGGTTCCTGGACTCCTGCAGATACCAAAATCTGTGGATGCTCAAGTCTCTATAAGGGTGTAGTGTTGCATATAACCTCCTGTATACTTTAAATCATCTCTAGATTACTTATAATACCTAATAGAATAGAAATGTGATGTAAAATGTTGCTTGTGTGCATCAAATTGAAGTTTGGCTTTTTGGAACTTTCTGGAATTTTCCCCCCCAATATTTCTGATCCCCAGTTGGTTGAATTTGCAGATGTGGGACCACAGATATGGAGTGCCAGCTGTATATTCATTATTGCCTGACCAACATTTTTGCTCCTACCCTCCAACCCCACCCCCTTCTCCCCAGACACCCTCTTCACCTTGCATGGAACATCCTCATGCTAAAAAATTATTCACTGTTTACCTGAAATTCCAATTTAACTGGGGATCTTGTCATTTTCTTTACTAAATCTGGTAGCCCTCCTGAAGGGCCAGCCCAACTTTAGCGCTCCTGCGGGGTCAGCTGAGCCTTCCAAAGCTCTGCCCTGTCTGCGTCCCCTTCCCAGCACAGGTGTTGATCTCTAGAAAGCTCCCCAATAAACTTCCTGTTTACTCTTCTCCTCAGAGTTGGCCTTCAGTGGAACTTGACCTGCAATACCAAGTCTCTACTGTCTTCTTCCCCTGGTCCTAAGACCCCTGACCCACAGTGGTGGAAGTCCAGTCCCGAGAGCAGCCTCCATCCTGGCCCCCAGGCCTGGGGTTTATGTCAGGAGGACCTAATCACAGCTCAGGTCTTGAGGTGGTCCTATGCCCACCAGGGGGCAGTCGTTACCCATGTGTGAGCCTCACAGCGCCCCAGGCAGTGTAGGGGGTGGGCTCAAGGAGAGATTGCTGCTGCGTGTATGGTGTGTACGGCGTGGATGTGCTGGAGGACAGGTGCTGGCTGTGCAAGCCCCAGCTCTAGCATGCATGACCTGCGTGTGTGCACACGTGTGTGTGCCTGACCCTGGGCCAGTCGATCCTGTAATCTGGACCTGTTTTCTCATCTGTCCAAGGAAAGGGTCCTTCTTTCTGACAGTCTGTGTTCCTTTGTCTCCCAGCACACTTGGGTCATCTCTTTAGATATCTCTGTGCTCATTTCAAAGAGTTAAGGATTTCAGAGGGGGCCAGGGAGGGGAGGAGACAAAGAGGAATGGAGAAGTTTTATCTTCTGCTCCCCAAAGCAATGCTTGAGTTGATTAAACAAAATCTGTATTTTCAATTTTATAAAAGTTTTATTTCAAAATAATGTGAGTTATTAGTCCTATACAAAGGCACTAGTGCCCTTGGATAGAGCTCTAGTCATTTTCAGGAATCTAGTCCGATCTCTAATTCTCAGAACAGTTGGGACTTTCCAACCAAGCGCCCCTCACCCAGAGGAGAAAAATGTAATGGTGAAGACACTGGGCCTCAGGGTCAGCCTTTCTGATCCTCGCTGGGCAGCTAGTTAGTGGCTGCGCCGCAGTCTCATCTGTAAAATGGGAGTAGTCATAGCAACGTAAGTCATTTCACTGTTAACTATTGTTGGTGAATATCGGTGGTGTTCTGTCTCAGCTCCCTCACACAATGGTCTGTGACCTTGGACCTTCTCCCTGTGGGACCGCTGTTTCCTGTCATCACGGGAAGTAACAGCACTCATTTTGTGCAGTTGCGGTGAACAGGGTGGGTGCTTGCGGAACCACCCAGTACATAGTAAGTCCTAAGTAAATTCCAAGTTCTTTCCCGGACCAGCGCTACTTCCTGATCAAAACGTTAACTCTGCCCTGGGCCTTCCCTGGCAGTCCAGTGGTTAAGACTCCATGCTTCCACTGCAGGGGACGTGGGTTCTATCCCTGGTCGGGGAAGTTCCACATGCTGCTGTGAGGTATGGCCAACCCCCCCCAACAACAACAACAACAAAAACCTTACTCTGCCCTGTCTCCCTGACCTCCGCCGCGAGGTCATGGTGATAAGACAACTGATCCCACTTGGTAGAGACCTTTCCAGGGCATCTGCAAATAGGGGACGGCAAGAGGGCAGCGCATTCAGGAAGGCTCAGGGGAGGACAGACGGGCTTCCTGGAGGGCTTTTTGTTACCCCTGAGCAATCCCTGGTGGCTTACTGCTGCTGTGCCTTTGGGTAAGGGGAGGGAGTAGAGATGTCCTGTCATGCCCCCTGGAAGTCCCTCTTTGGAGGTGGAGCCGTGTCATCTGCTTGTGTGAGAGAGGGGGACCCGTGTTCTGCTCTCCTGGTATTTTTCCCCGCTCCGAAGTCTCACGTCGACAGCCTGCCCGTTTGAAGCCCCTGCTTTAAGAGGCTGGTGCTGCAGGGTGGAAAGTAGGAATTGCTTAGATACTAGTCCTTTCTGGCATTTTCCCCCTGGAAGCCTGAGTTCTTTGAGAGGGGAAGCCTGAGGGAAGAGTCCCGAGGCCCAGTGCCCTCTCCCCCGGCAGTGCCCGTGGTACTCAGGACCCCTGGGCGGACTGCGTGATGTTTCTGGGACCGGGTTTCTCCGGCACTAATTGGTTCAGAGGCAGCAGAGCCTCTGGGCTCCTGAGGTCTGCGCGGCATTAGCCCGGGTGTCTCAGCAGTAACCAGTGGGGACGAGCGGCCCACGACCACACGTGCTCCCTCTCCGTGAACGCTGGTGAGAGAGAGGCTGGGTGAGCGTCTCATTAATGATGGAGACTGAATTTCCTACCTCCAGGTGGGATGTGGGCTTAGAGACAGATTTAGCTTGATTCAAAGACGTTTTTTAAAATGACATTTGTTGCACACCTGAAATTGTGCAGACCATGTATGGTTGCTATTTCTGAATTTCCCGTAGCCCCACACAGCCTTGCCCACTGCACATGCTTACGGAGCCCTTCTCCTCATGGGCCAGGCTACCTAGTAAGTCCTCCCCTCTGTTCAAGGCCTGAAGCAATGGGCTTGCCTGGGAGAGTCCAGGGCCAGGTCTCTTGGTCGGTGCCCCCAACAGTCAGCATCGGACACAACGGTCCTCTTGGGGAAGGTTGGCTGGAACTAGTGACAACAGTAATAGCCACCACTTACTGGGTGCTTACAACCTGCCGGACACACTTCTAAGCCCTTTGTGTATATTATCTCATGAGTCCTCACAGCAGCCTATGAGGTCCGTGCTCTATTGTCTCCATTTTACAGATGAGAAAGCCATCACCAATGTGAAGAAGCTAGCAGGTGGCAGAGGCAGGATACTCACCCAGGTGGTCGACTCCAGAGCCCCTCACTTAAAGCATCTGGAGCAAGTAGTTGACTGATCGGCTGAACAAATAAACAAGTGCAGACATCATAAATTAGACCGGGGAATGGCAAGGCAGATGACTTTACTTCCGCCTTTGAAACTTCTCTTCAGTGACCTTTTCCCTCTCTGCTCCCCTCAGAGCCCACCCAGCCCTTGGGTAAGTGAGGTCACTGGTCCATCTCTGCAGACCCGCTTGGGCTTCTGGTTCTAACTCTGGGCTGGGAGGCGGGAGCCCTGGTGCCTTTTCTACCAACGATGGACAGAGTCGTTCTTTTTCTTTTTCTTTCCTCCATAGCATTTTGTTAAATCAGAAAATCCTTGAGGAGTGAAGTCACATTTTCCGTGCCGCTGAAAGCTCTGGAGAGCCAGAGAGCCGATGAGTATTATTGTAACCAGAGGAGGCTGGGGACAAAGGAAGCTTATAATTTTGTAAACAGAGGCTTGGGAGAGGCCTGCCTGTAATGGCTTTCCATGGGGAGGGTGAAGTGGAGAAGCAGAATTTGGAAAAGCGTGAAGCCCAGGGGAATTGCAGGACTGGTCAGCATTGAGGCCTGGGGCCCAGGTGTTTCGGAATCCCTCCTGCCTCCTTCCCCACTCACTGCTCCCCAGCACCCCCTCGTCATTTCTGCTAAATTCCAAGTTGACTCACTGAAGGGGCAGGATCTCTGGGCTTGGGGTGAAGAGCTTAGCTGGTTAAGAGCCTTGGCTTTTTGGCCTCAGTTTCCTCATCTGCAAGGTGGGATATCCCAGAGAGTCTGCTCAGCTTGGTTATGGTGCCACACTTCTCTCTCACCCTCCTGAAGCTTCCAACATTCCCCCCTGTCTTTGGGCCAGACTACATAGGCTGGGGTGTCTGCCAAGGAGCTGTCATTTTCTGGGGTCTGAAAGTCCCCTGGCCTCAAATCAGAAGGATGATAAGAGCTAATATTGAGTGCTGTGTGCTAAGTCACTCCTACCTATCTTATTTAATGTGCACAAAAACTTACAAGGTAGATGTTATGGCTATCATTTTTATTTTACAGGGTTAAGAATGTAAAGGTGCAGAGGAGGGAGGGGGGAAGCCCAGCGCTGTGCAGCCATCTGTCTGCAGGGCCCGCATGTGGACCCACCGTGCAGCTTTGCCCTCTCTTCTCCAGCCAGAGCCTCCTGAACGGTGGGTTTGAGCCTGGGATGCTTGTCATGGAGCACATCTTAACGCCCTGGAACACAGCTTGAGCAACTCTGGACAGGACACAGGAGCTAACCAGTTAGCTGCTTGCTTCATTGTGAGACAGGCCCATTAAATTGGAGCGAGGTAGAGAGACAGACTGAGAAAGAGATTGGGAGACAGAGAGACTGAGAGAGATACACATGCACACAGCACCGAGAAAGACACACAGAGACACTGAGAGACAGAGAGAGACACTGAGAGGAAAGGCCAGCATCCCCGTTACCAGGGAGACCTAGCTGGGGTAAGTTTCATCACTAAAGCCATGCTTTGAAGAGGCAGAGGAACAGACCATCAGTGAGGGCTCTCCAACCCAACTGGGGGAGACCAGAAGCTCCTTGGAATGTGTGTTTTGATCCACACAAGCTGAGGATGGCAGTGCCCTTGCCTAGGCAGAGAGGAATCCTCATAGAGGACACAGAGGTAGCTCGCCATCTCCCTCTGGACTCTTGGAAGCAGCTTGGCCTGGGTGAGGAGGAAGCCTCAGCGGGGAGCCTGGGAGGTCTCTGCCCCCTGCCTGGGGGGTCTCTGCCCCCTGCCTGGGGGACAGGCTTCTGCACTTGGAGGCTCAGGAGAGGAAGAAGCAGGCCAGAACTGGAAGAGGGGAGGCAGCCCAGGCTCGCGGAGGAGACCCAGGAACATGCTGACCTTGAACATGTTCATTTCCCCACCCACCCACGGGACTCCTGCCCCTGGCTCCAGCCCAGATGCCCGGTGTAGAGACCTCCAGCCCAGAGCAGACGGACGGTAACCCTGAAGCTGGATGTTTTCTCTCCATCTTTGAATTTGCAGCCCACCCCCGTCCAGTGCATTTGTCTTCAGAGGGGCTTTTTTTTGGGTCTTCTCTCTGTATCTGTGCAGCCTTAGTGACGACCACGTGGCAAGCAAGAGGAAGCAGCAGTCACCTGCTTGGACCTAATTTGAGAGGTGCTGAATCAGGCCACCTGTCCCCAAGTTCCCTCCCACACAGCCTGTCACAGAGTCTGCCCCCCGCCTAGGATAAGATCAGAGAATGTTCAGGTTTGGAGGGTTGTAAGAGCCCAGCCTACTCCTTGAAGCTCCATCCCTTCAGTTTTGGGAAAGAGAGATGAGCCCAGGGAGGCAGTGCACAGGCTACGTTCATCCTCCTTTGCAATTTGGGCACCAGTGAGCCTAAGCGTCGTGAGGGGGTGAGGGGGCCGCACTCTGGACCCAGACTGCCCGGATCTAAATCCTAGCCCTGCTACTTAATATCTGAAAAACCCGTGCCTCAGTTCCCTCCTCTGTGAAATGGGGTTAATGATAGTGCCTTCCCCAAAGGGTTTGAGATAAAGTATCTAGAGCAGGACCCAGGCACCACCCAAAGTTAAAGTGCTTTCCCTCTCCTCCCCGCCTCACTGTAGCATCCTCAACGGCTTTAATATGCTAAGGGCAACCCGGAAGTTCCAAGAGGGTTGGTCTAGTGGCAGAATTTCCCAGGATTATTTGTCCAAAGGAACCTCTTTCTGTGGAGCATCTAATGGGATTGGAGTTCCTCAGGTCATCTTCTAGGAAACATTGCTAATCCAAATGCCTCATTTTAATAGTCCAGGGAGAAGGGGAGGCCTCCTTCTCCAGGAGCTGGGGATTGGCTAGGGCTCCTGATCAGGAAGCATCTGTTCCAGCTGGGGAGCAGGCTGAACAGGTCCCCATGACTGTGCCAGGAGCATTTTGCTCTGCTCCCAGGGGCCTCAGCAGCCACTGTCTCTCCAGGGCTCTTGAAGGGTCTTCAAGGCATGGCGGAATGCTGCCCCTGTGAAAATGACCGTGCTGCTCGGCCCTGCACCGACACTCAAAGGTGGGTGGACGGCAACTGGTTCAAGTGGATACTGGGGCTGGTGGCTAGCCAGCTCTGACCCTGAAGGAGCTTAGCTGGTCAGCTCTTACTCCCAGGGCCTGGGGATTCTAGGGAGGGGGCAGCAGAGGTGGAACGGCACACGTCAGAGGTGGGAGGGTCCCTGGGCATCACTGGGCCCAGAGATTCCCATTAGCTGTGTGAAATTTTCTTTAAAAGAAGCTAAAAAGGAACCCCACTAGATGAAAAAAGAAGACGAAAGTAAAGCGTTCTGGTTGAAATATGTGTGGGGAGGCCTGGAGAATGCCGATCTCATTGACCACACCCCCTCCACCTTCCGCCCCCCGCCAGAGGGACAGGGAGGTCATTCGGAAGCCGTGTGTCCGGATCCTTTCTGCTTAGCTATGCTCTTGGTGTCATGGCTCCTGTTCCAGGAGGTACCACGGGGTCCTGTCTGCCAGGGGATTGGGGGCTGCAGAGGAAACAAAAGCAAAGGGGCTGGCCGGCCCCTGTCTCCTCCTGAGCTGGTCATTCCTTCCCAGCATTTCCATGGTAGAAACTTTTTGGCTGAGGGGAGAACTGGTCTATCCCTGGTCCCCAGTCTGGAATCTAGAAGCTAGCATCTCAGTCTGGTTGGTGACCTCTTTGGCACTGATCTCCAGGGAGGATGACGCCTGCTCGCTGGCCCTTCTGAGATCTCTCTGTCTCATCGGAGAGCATCTCCAGCGCTCTTGCGGCCATCATGTCACTTGTGACTTCTGAATACCGCTACCTGCTTCCCTGGCAGCTGTGACACAGAGTCTTGCTGGGTTCCCAAGGTCAATGGGCTCACCACTATTTCCTTGGTCGCTTTCTCCTCTCAGTAGAGCTGGTCTCCTAAAGCCAAAATTCTTTCCTTAGTTTCCGTTTCTGGGTCATCCTGGGTTATAGCTCAGGACTGGTTTGCACCAGAACTAACCGGTGTTCTATCATTCAAAACTCTTCTAACTGGGGAAGGAGACACTTGGTGAGGGAAGATGCAATCCTCCTACAGGCTTTCTTCCTCAGGGGTCGAGTTTGCCACCCTAGCGTCAGAAGCCCAGTTAGATTTCCACAGCCCTTCTCTGTCTTGACCCAACTTGTACCCTTGTGGGGCATTGTCGTGACTGACTGGGAGAGCCACCCTTCTCTGCCCAGCCATCCTCTCCACCCACATGGGGTCTCAGCCCACTGCAGAGGGTGGCTGGATGCTAGTGATGGTCCAAATCTAGGTCTGGAGGGCCCTGGATAAGTGCAGAAGCCTAAGAAATTCCACACTTGGGTGAGGCTGGCCCTAGCCATCCACTCACCTGGGTGCTGGCATCTGGCTGGTTACTTGGCCTGTAAGGGTGGATGGCTCTCATTGTGAGTGTGTGTGATGCGGGGAGGGGGCACGAATGCAATTTTTCATTGTTCATTCCGCGGCCACATGACCCTGAGACGTTAGGCCGTGCAGGACAATTCCCTGAATGGGAGGGAAGAGCCAATGGCACGTGCGTGGCATCATGGTGTGTGGCATCGCAGGTCCCAGCCCGTGTCACAACCTCAGCACCCTCAGGAGTCCTTCAGCTGTCCTGGGAGTCAGGGGTCCCAAAGGCTAGGCCTCTGCCCAGGTCGGGTGTGCACCAAGTTCGCGTGGGAACCAGAGGTAGAGCGCATGTACAGGTCCTCTCTGGAAAGGGCCAGGCCTTCGTCCCATGGAGCCTGCAGCCTGCGGGACATACACAGTCCTGTTTACCGTTCCATATGTCCTTTCCAGAGGGTGTGCCAGCAGCTTGCGGATCCTGTGGGCTCTCACTGGAAAGCCAGGGGCTGAGTCCAGGAAAGTTGATTTTTGTCTCCTGAGATGCTTGCACGGGCCCCAGGCCAAGCTCTGCTGAGGGCTGGCAGCCGACTGGGAAATGCTCTGCTCTCCTGTCATTGTGGACTCCAGCAGCAGCCTCTGGGGAGGAGAAAATCCTCATGGAGGATGAGGAAGGCTCTCCATGCTGATGAGACAAAACAAAAGGGGGGCAGTTTCCTGGAGAGGGGACGGACAGGCCTTCCTCTGGGGTAAAAGTGCTGACTAGTAAGTCTGACCCAGGAAGAGGAGAAGGAACCAGGAGGGGGGAAGGAAAAACAATGGGATATTGGAAAAGCTCCAGGGGGCACTGTTGTCCCTCCCTGGAAGGGAAATCATGGAGAGCAACAGCTAGAACAGGAGTTGAGCTGGAAAGGAGACAATACTGACCTCCATGCTTTGGGATTCAAAATGGCAGCACTAGAAAGGCTGACTCCACTTGGAAAGTGGAGAGGCCTCAGGATCAGGCAGAGGGAACTCCCTGTTTGGACTTTGGCTCCTTCTTTGCTGGGCTTTCACTGGTCTGCAAACCCCCAAAGGCAGAGGTTCCTGTCTATTTTGCTCATTGCTTCAATGCCAGTGGGTAAAATAGAGACAAGCACAGATAAGGTTCTCCAAAACAAAAGTTTGTTGAATGAATAAATAATTTGAGCACAGGGATGTAAGGAAAGGAACATTATATCTTAGGGACTGAGCTAAGAGTCTCTTCCAAATCTCCTTTGGGGTCCTTGAAATGCTTGCAAGGGATATTTTAGAAATCCACTGGGTCATTCCACTGTAGCGAACAAACTGAGGGAGACCTATAACTGGGGGAGAAAGCAAAGAGAAAACTCAAGGTTGACTGTGTTGGGGGACAGTCCAGGCTGGAAGACAAGTGCTACAAGGTCATGGTCTGGGTCAGTGGGTAGAGGACCAGAGTAGGGAGTCAGGCATCACACCAGATGGTCAGCCCACCTCCTGGGGCTGCAGCAGGTGACTTTTGGAAGTTCAGGTGGTCCAGTGATGTCGGCCATCGGACAGCAGGGCCTTGGAGCAAGAGCAGGAGTGAGAGTGAGACAAGGGTTCTGGGTCATCGGGGCTGGTTTCAAAGCAGGATGTTACGATAGGGCTCAGGATGGGCCCGACGCAGCAGGGAGGGTAGCATGCAAACCTGGGCCCACGACTCACGGCTGATGGCTGCAAGGAAGCTGCATGTCCAAGGGAGAGGCTGAACCTCCTTCTCTCTCCTGGCTTCCTGTTAAGATTCATTCTAGAACTTGGGACAGGGTGAGCTGTGAGTGAAGACCATGTGACTAGTGGTGGGAACAGGAAAACCTCAGACCTTAGGAAGAAGACAGGATCCTAACATAGGGTACACCAGCAACAAGGAGGGTCGGGGGTGTGGTGGTAAAGAGACCTCAAACAATTAAGATAGCTGTGTGGCCAAGAATGGCCAATGAGGGCAATTGCAGAGGTCATGGGCAAAATGGAGGGTCTCTGTGTGATGTGAGAAGCAGGCTCTCTTCTCTCTGTGGGCCAGACTTGGATTTTTGTGCTCGGCTTGGAACGAGGACACAATCTTTCCAGGGAGGAGCAGTCCCTTCTGTGTGACAGAGAGGGTCCCCAGTATCAGAGGATGGCTGGGGAAAGACACGAAGGAAGTTCCTTGGGGATAATTGCAGACGTTGAGTATTGAGCTCTTGCAGGGGGGAGTAAGTGAATGTAGGGAGGGAGCAGGCAGGAGTAATAGTGTATTTTCAGACTTAAAAAGTGACTTTCCCAAGGCCATAAGCAAGTTGGTGGCAGAGACATGGGTGGCGGTCTCCTTCTGTCACCCCATGCTGCCTCTCCAAGTGCCAGGGTGGGAGAGTTGGGGAGAGAGAGTCACCAACACGGGGCTAACGGGGCCAAAGTCGAGCAAAGAGGGACGTTAAGTGGAGACTGAATGTGTTTCCTGATCCCGATTTCAGGGAGGGCAGTTGAGGAGAAGGTCAGGGGTTTGGACTACGAGAAGCTCTAGCCTCGGGGAAGCAAGGCACATATGAGCCTTCCCCAGGCATCCAAGAAAGCCATGGGTGAAACCGATCCACCACTTTCTCAGAAGTGTGGAGAACCTCAGCCAGCTGGAGAGTGAGGCAGGAAGCCCCGTTTCTCGTGCTCCCAGAAGGGGTCCGGTATCTGTTTATGCTTATACAGGCTGTGGAGTGTGAGGGGTGGTCCAGCCTGGTGAGTTGGCACCTTCAGGGTGGGTGAGGAAGGATGAGGGTGGATCCTTTTCTGTCAGCCAGTCCCTGGGTCTTGGAACCCTTGTTGCAAATACCTGAGAGAACATTCCAGTTTTTCACTCCACAAACACTTACTGAAAACCAACCCTGTGCCAGGTACTGGCTTAGGAGCTGTGTAAACGGTGGTGAGTAAAGGCAGGTGTGGTCTCTGCTCCCATGGTGCTTAGTGTCAAGCGGGAGAGAGAGGGATTGATGGAGTAATTGCGGATAGGATGTATGTTCTAAGGAATTTGGAGGTCAGGGAGGGTTTCCTTGGAAAATGGCACTTGAGTTGAGACTGGAAAAACGCTAGACTCTGTCTAGGTGAGGGATGGTGTTGTGAGGGAGTATGTGTATTCCTGCTGGGGAGGCAGCTTGGGCAAAGGCCCTGTGGTGGGCAGAAGAATGGTGCTTTCAAGGAATATCTGAAAAGCAGAGATGGAGGAACTTGCCTGAGAAAAGGCCCAGGCAGTACAGTACCATTTAGGCCAGAGTCAGGCTTTGTCTTCATCCTGAGTGCAGTGGGAAACTTTTGAAGGTTTTTATGCAGTGGTGGTAGAGGGTGGGTGTTGAACGTGGTCAAAGGTGCATTTTGCAAAGCTCCTTTTGGCTCCGCTCTGAGGAGACCAGATTTGAGAACAGAGTATATTTAAGGAGACCAAAGAGAAGGCTATAGAAATCATCCGGTTGAGAGGTGAGGATGGTTTAGAACAGTGAAAATGGAGGGGAATCCGAATTCCAGAAATATCACAGCGAGTATTTATTTAGTGTTTACTATGTGCCAGGCACTCTTCCGGGAGCTTTCCATGGAGTGTTTAATCCTCATTATATGGTGGGTACTGTTATCCCCACTTAAAGATGGGGAAACAGGCACATGGAGGTTTAGTAATTAGTGGAGCCAGAGTTTGGACCAGGAGCCCACAGTCTCAACCATCACTCTCTACCACTCAGTGGTTAGGATGTTAGGAGGTAAGCACGAGAGGACTTGGTGTTCTGTTAGACATGAGGGGGCATTAGTATACGAGATGCTCATGGCTTGCTTCATGGGTACTGGTTACTCTAATAGGCACCAGCTGAATGGGGCTGGGTTTGGGAGAGGAGTTCACAAGTCTGGTCTTGGACAGTGTAGTGGCTTTAAAATAGGTCCACGAATTCTCTGATACTATTCTCTTCAAAGAGATGGGGCTTGATTCTCCTCCCCTTAGTTGTGGACTGGATTTAGTAACTTGCTTCTAATAAATAGAATATGGGGCTAATGCCAGTGGATGTTCCAAGACTAGGTCATAACAAGTGTTGTGGCTTCCATCGTACTCTCCCTGGGGTCACTCACTATGGGGGAATTCACTGCCATGTCATGAGAGGCCTATGTAGCAAGGAGCTGAGGTCTCCAGCCAAGAGCTGTGTGCGTGTGCCCTTTGGGAAGTGGATCGTCCTGTCCCAGTCAAGCATTCAGATGACTGCAGCCCCAGCCAACATCTTGGCTGCCACTTCCTGAGAGACCTGGGGCCAGAATCACCCTGCTATGCTTCTCCTGGATTCCTGACTCTTAGAAACTGTGTGAGATGACGTTTATTGTTTCTAAGCCACTAAGTTTTGAGGCAATTTGTTAGGCAGCAATAAATAACTAATACTGACAGCCAAGGGTAGGTGCTGGCTAAGATTTATTGTGATTGGAAATTAAAGTATGGCTGTTGACAGTGGTTTGATGGTGGCTGAGCACTTAGGAAGACAAAAGAAAGGGAAGAGGCCCACATTGGGCTTTGAGGAGTTCTGTCCCTCAGTGACCCTGTGGAGAACGTGAAGTGGTTTTCCATTTGTGTTCTGCATTGTCTTTGGTCTATGGAGTGGCCTTGGGGGATGGGGGAGGTTGATGGGCTGCTAGCCCTGCCAGGGCTCTGGTCAGATTTATTTGGAATGGCCCTGCTTTTTCTGTTTTTAGGTTGGGGTTTAGAGTAAGATTCATTCGGGGGAAAAGCAAGGATCTGACTCTAAAATATCGCAAACTGCTAACCTGTGCAATCTCTCTTCTTACAGATGAGGAAACTGAGGTTCAGGCAGGCGAAGTGACTTGCCCAAGCTCAGGAAGCCTTGGGCATAAGTCTCTGGCCCCCATCTAATGTCACTGAACCTCCCTGACTCTAGCTCCTTCCAGTGGAACTTGGGGCAGAGAGGTAGGGGATGTACAGAGGATGAGATGGGCTCCTGCCCTTGGCGTTCTACTCCCCGCCCTCCACCAGGGGGACAATGACACCCCCGCAGGCCCACACGGTGCCTCCTCTGAGGAGGTGACAGGAGTCGTGGGAGTTCTTCCTAGCTCTGCTAGGCATGTAGCTGCCCTTAGCTTCAGTTTTCCCGTATGTAAAGTGGGAATGAGGATTCATACCCCCCTGCCAGGCTGCTGTGAGGGTCAAATGAGGTAGCAGAGGCCACAGGACTTGTCCCCAGTGAAGTGCTGTATGGCTGGAGCAGGTAGGTCATTGCTGGCTGGGGAAACTCAAACTCTCAGGCTATCCCTGGGCAGAATGAGGCCTTTGGGGCCCTGGAGATCCGTAAACACTTACATGGTATGAGTCCTCTGCTAGAGCAAATCCAGGCCAGTGTCTCAGAATGCTGGAGCTGCCAAACTTTCAATCACCTGAATCCTGCTGGTCAGGGGGTCCCCCTGGGTGGGATTTGTGGTGCACATGGAGTCATAGCTGTTCCAAGTTCTCTTGGCTCTCAAGAACCCATCCTCCAGCCCCCCTTATTCTGTAAATCTTCCCCCCTGATTAGCTCCCTGTCTACTTGGGAATTGTATAGAAGGGATGTTAGAAATCACACACCAGTTTGTCCTTCTGTGTCTGGCTTATTTCGTTTAGCATAATGTCTTCAAGGTTCATCCATATTGTAGCATGCGTCACAATTCCATTCCTTCTTAAGGCTGAGTAATATTCTATTTGTATGGGATATTAAATCAATATTACACCCCATAATACTTTTAAGTATTATAAATAAAGTACCACATTTTCTGTGTCCATTCATTTGTTGAGGACACTTGAGGTGCTTCCACTCTTGGCTATTGTGAATAGTGCTGCTATGAACATGGGCGTGCGAAAAGAAAGGCCCGTTCTCAGGGGGACAGAAGGACCTCTGGGTCAGCAGGCCAAGCCACGGAAAGGAGCCCACACTTCCCCGTTCCTGTCTCGAACTCCTGTTGCCGACTAAGAGGAAAGGGCTGGGATGACAGCTAGAAGGACTAAAAGCACTTGTCAGACACATGCATAGAAACAAAAGGAAACACGATGGGGTGCTTATTCCATGCCAGGTAACGCACCAACCACACGACACATGTTAACTCCTGAATCCTCACTGTAGCCTTCTGGATAAATGCTATTAACACGCCCATCTGCAGGCAAAGAAAGCAAAGCACAGATAGGGCAAGTGACCTACTCACAGCTCATCAGCTAGCAAGAGGTGGAGCCAGGATTAGAACTTAGAGCTCCTGCTTCAAGGCTATGCTGGAGACACAGGGACCTCCCCCGGCCCAGGGGAAGGCAGGGAAAATGATTTCATGCCTTGATCTACCCGCACATCTTCCCCAAACAGAGAGAAAGAGGGACTGAGATCGAGCAGTCAGGGAGAATCTGCTGGAGACACGTCTGGCCCACCAGGGCTGAAGTCTTGGGGGGCTTGAGAAGCTGAGGGGCCCAAGAGGGAGCTAGAGGGGGTAGCTGGTCCCCGGAGGAGGAAGGGTGTAATTCTGAGGCCTAGAGGATTCCTGGAGGGGGAGCCCTCCTGGCAGCCTAGGTTTCTGTGGGCCCCACTTGCCTTGGAAACCACAAAGCCAAAATGTAAAGGAATCTATTTTCTAAGGAAAACACATACTTACACATTCTGAGTAATTTCCCGTGGAACTAGGAAAAATAAACACAACACCCCAAATGGTTTTTTGCTTACAAATGGTTTCAAGCAAAGAGAAGTGGGAGAAGAAAATATAGGGCCGGGGGAAACTCTCTGCTGGTTCCAAACCTCAGAAACAGCCTGGAGGCTTGAGGGGCCTGGAGGGATGGGGGTACAGGAGAGCCAGGCGTCGGGGTGAGGCGCCCAGACCCAGGGGCTTCCTGGCTCCTCTCCAAGAACTCTGAGCCCACCCTCGGAGGACTGGTGAGTCACATCTCACACATGGAGGGGGTTTGCCAGCTGGAGAGGGAGACCATGGGTCTACAGGCCATAAGCTTCTGACTGGGTTCAAGGGCCAAGTGCATAGTGCGAATTAGCCAGTCAGCGGTGGTGTGGGCAGGATTAAGGTGAAAGCAGGGGTCATGTTGCCATAGATTGGATGGTTAGGGAAGAACCGGCTGGGGAGAGCCTGGGGGCTATGAAAGGACAGTTACGTGGAGGGGGTTAAGATCACAGACGTCATTCCAAAGAAACCCTGAAAGCGGAAGTGGGTGGTAGAGGACAGCATCATCGTGGACAAACCACTTCACTTTCTGGGACCTCTCTGTCTCCCCTGTAAAACAATGGGTGCGCTCTACTTTCAGAGACAGAAAGTAGAACGGTGGTTACCAGGGGCTGGGGGGAGGGCGGAATGAGGGCTTTATTGTGTAGAGTTTCAGTTGGAGATGATGAAAAAGGTCTGGAGAGGAGTAGAGGTGATGGTCGCACAAGAATGTGAATGTACTTGATGCCCATGAACAGTACACATACAAATGGTTAAAAGGGTAAATTTTATGTTTTGTATATTTTACCACAGTAAAAAAGGCAGAAATAAAAATATATATATCAATAATAATTTAAAAATTTTCCTTTCAACACCCTCTGAGAGGGATACTGATAAGAAGGTGCTCATCCCTGTGGGGCGCGTGAAGGTGAGATAGTCTTCCTGGAGGGACTTTAGGGCAAAAGATAGATTCATAGACAATAAACCATAGTGCAAGGCATTCAGGACTCATTCTGGTCCTGAGAACTAATTCTGGGGGGAGCCCAGGGGAAGTTAGAAAGTCTGTTTGGAACAGGATGGTGACATTTGAGCTGGGCTTTGAAGGATGAGTAGGAGTTTTCAGCTCAGGCTGATGGGACAGATGAGTAAAAGTGAAGTTAAAGGGTTGAGGGACATTAATTCATATGTGTGGCTGGACTGTGGGAAGCTGGGGGAGGTGGGGGAAGTGATACTGGAAAGGGAGATTGGGGTCAGATTGTGAGACCTCTGGGGGCCACGCCAGGACAGTTGACACCTCTGAAGATCTGTTGACCAGACTGATGGCTGAAGTGAAAACACCTCCTCTCTCCTTGATCCAAAAATACTGCTCTCCTGGGCCTAAAAGAATGCAAGCTTTTTTGTTTGTTTTGTTGTTTTTGTTTTATACAGGACAATTCCAGGTACCAGGACAAGCTTGTGGGTGATGTTTAGGGGACATCCAAGTCTTTGTTATCCGTCATCCCAAAGGTGTTCATGGGCTGCCTGATCCCCACTTGGCCGTTGTTTCTGAGGGTCCTGCTCCAGAAGCCTGTTCCTTCCTGGGTTCCTTAGAGATGCCTCCGCTGCTTTCTCAGAATTCAGCAAGGCCTGCTTCCTCCAGGACACCCTCCTGGGCTAAGCCAATGGCACTGAATCCATCTAAGTCCCGTCACGTTAAGCTGTCATTCTCTTAGGGAGAAGGGTGTGGGAATGAGAGGCCTAAACTCTGGGCCGGAGGGGCTGGCTGGGCTCGAATCCAAACTCTGCTACCCAGCAGCTGTGAGAACTTGGGTGAGTGACGGGGCACCATGCCTGTTTCCTTGTATGTGAAATGGGGATCATACTTCATTTGCCAGTTGTACTGATGATGACAACCCCTGCTCATTGTGTTAGGGTGCTTTGTGCTTACCCAGCTGTTTCCTGGCCACAGAATGCGCTGCATCCGGAATGGCTCCGGTAAAGGAAAACTCTCCTAACAGGGTATTTCTAAGCTTCCCCAGGTGGAGGCTGCGGTGGGAGAGGTTGATGCAAGTCAGTGTGGCTGTAAGAGCAGCTCCTGACCTAAGCTCGGCTTCTGGGACTGGGCTTGACAGTTTTAACAGGCCCATCTTATTGCTTTTAACCTTCTCCCCTGGCCAGCTTCCCTGGGGGAGCTCTCTGGGGTCCACAGAGATTCTAGGAAGCAGCCTCATGTCACAGAGATGCGCTATCTCCTCCTCCTTCCTGGACCGGAGGCCTGGCTGCTGGTGACGTGTGTGTGGCTCTCCTGGTCCCCACAGCACTCCACTTCCTCCTAATATGTGACCGTGCATCCATTCCGTATTAACTAGGCACCACCGTTTGTCAGGGGGAGGCCAGGCACTGGGGACAAAGCGCCTCACAGACAGATGGTGCCCTGCTTCAAGGGGCTTTTGTTCTAATGGTCAGTGGTTAGTTTTAAGTGCCAGTCCCTGAGCTCAAACTTCCTTTGCATTATTTCAGTTAATGCTCCCAGCAGGCTTAGTAGGTGGCGTCAGATATTCTCTTCTTTAGAGAAACATTATTTTTTGTGGTGGGGAGATACCTAAGTCTACTTGGGGATGTAAGAGGTAGGTTTGGAGGCCCCAGTGATGAGAGCTTCCCCTCCAGTCACCATCCTTCCACTCAGGGGCTTTTTGCCTGAAAGATTTTGATCATTTGAGTGACTCCTCTGGTGCCGGTGACAGGCCCTGTAGACCCCTTGGCACCCTCTCCTGCAGACCCCAGGGGCCTCCACATTAGGTCAGGCCTGGTTAGCTTTCCCAGAGGAAGCCCAGCTCGGAGCCCTCAGCCATATCTCTGATGGAAAGGGTACAGGGAGATAGCGAGCTGGCCAGGTATAGAGGACAAAGGCCAGAGCTGCGCGTGACTCCAGCACTAGGGGAAGAAGGACAGTGGCAACCTGCCAGGGCATCGTATGCATACCTGGCAACTCAGCAGCTGGATGCCCCACTTGGGGGAAGATCACAGGTCGGACCAGGCGTGGGGCTGGGCCACATGGGCCGGTTGCGCGGAAGCCCTGATGCCCCTCTCGTTACCTCCTAATCCCACCTTCTGTTTTCACTTGCTTTGCTTCCTGCTAAATTCTCTTCCCAGGCTAAAAGTTTCCATCTCTGGGCTTGGCCCCAAAGTGAAATTCTTTGGAAACTTTCAGCTGAGTTCATTTAGTTATTGTTGAGTGGGAGAAAGTGGGTGGGGGAGACAATCTGGGTTCTGCTTACTTTTGATACTTCAAATGAAAGCCCTGTGAGACCCAGAACTTGCCCCTTGGCTGTTCAGTTCTCAGCTGGGGTGTTGGGGAAAAATGGTGTAATGGAAAGAGCTTAGGGGAGCAGGCTGGGACCCCTTGGATTCTAGCCCCGGCTAGGATGAGTCCTGCCTCGCCGCCTTGCCAGTTAAGGTGCTTTCTCTCGCTGAACCTGTGCGTTAATCTCTAAAGCTGGATCTTTTGAATAAATCATTTCTAAGGTTCTGCCCTGATGCTGGCTGATCGATGCTTTAGCCCCATGGTACGATTTTTCTTTGAAATGAATCCTGCTTCCTTCCGTGTGGGCAGTTATCAGAGGGTTCTAGCTTCTGCAGATGCCTGCACAGCCCTGTCAGCCTCCAAATCATAACCAACCATGTGGCCAGACCTCAGAGGTCTCAGGCTTGGCCTGATGGAAGCCAGGCAGCTGGCCCGGAAGGAATGAGCCTTGCTCTGCTCACCCCTCCTCTCCTGTTTGTTTGGTTTTACTTGTGTTCTGCGTCAGGGATGAGCTGGTTGGGAGAAGGGTATGAAACTTAGAGCCTGGATCCACATATGTTGCTTGGTTTGGGAAATTAAAAACAAAATATTTGGTTGATTTTTGTCCAATAAAGTAATTTTTTAGAAAGACAGGTCGTTGATCTGGACTTAGCTGATTTCTGTTTTTTACCCTAACATAAAAAGGTTAAAAAAAATCAGCCATTATATTAAAAAAGAGGTTTGTAAACTGTTTTTTGGGAATTAAGGTCCAGCCTAGAGGGTCCCTTGCAGGTGGGAGCTGGGAGGTGTAAGTCAGATGAGTGGAGGGTGGCAGGAAAGGGAGAGGGGGGCAGAGGCCACCGTGGGATTTTCAGATCATCCGGAAGTTCTGTGGCTTTGGCACCATTTCGGAGACATATTTGTAAACTGTCTACAATGTGCAGAAAGAGAGGAAGGGGCTGCAAAGTCCCTCTTCCCCTAGAGACCTTAAAAGCAAGAAGGTTCCTTGGTGTCCCTGGGGTTTCTTAGCAGTCCTGCCTGGAGGGGAGGGATGGATGGCGTGGCCTCTGGAGGGTATGCTGATGCAACAGGGAGATCGATCAGCCTCTCTGGTGAGTACGTAGGACGACGGCCCCCAGCTTCCTGGAGTGGAGACCTTCCAGCGTCTCTCTCCCCCGGGAGGGAGGGGCCCAGCTCTTTCCGTCTCTTCTCTGTCCTCTACAGTCTTGGACTGGGAATCTGTTCAGATTATTCCAGAGACCCTCACTCAGTGCTTTTTATGCCTTTTGGATGTTGAGCTGCTCGACGCTGGGAGGGTCCGTCGTTACTGTTCTCACACCTCTTCCCCCTTAGCTCACAGTCCCACTTGGCCCCTGAGATTCTTGTCTACCTTTTAACAAACAGGAGTTTAAATGGCAGATGCGAAGCTATGAGGGGAGATACGTTGGGATGAAAGGTGCCTCTCTTTTACCCTGTGGGCACCTGCCTCTTACCTAGCTCTGAAACGGTCAGTGTTCATCCTTACCGCCAGCCGAGTAGCTCTTATGTGTGGGGCTCTGTGCTGCCCTCAAAGGGTATTATCCACATCTGACAGCTTGGGAAACTGAGGTTTTGGCCCAAAGCCACGACTCTGGGGAGATGCAAAGCAAGCATTGCAATCTAGATTTGTCTGACCCCAAGCCCATGATCTGCACCCACGTGCTGAGCCAGCTCTTGGGGGCCAGTGGTCAGAAGAGTCACCAGCAGTTCCCAGCAGCTGTGATGCTGGCTGTATGCCTGACTGCTGCTAAGTGCTGGACGGCCACGTTCAACGCGCTGCTGCTCCGTGCCCAGCTTTGGTACAGTTGACCGACACCGAGAGGGTCCTCAGGTCCCAGCCATCTACCCACCCCGGGGCTGCAGCCGCCTCAGGGCCTCTCGCTGTCAGGGCCCCGGTGTGTTTTCTGTGGCCCTGAGACTCCTCGCCCTAGTGGGCTCCTTCTTCCAGAGAAAAATGTTAAAAATTATATTGCATGACTACATTGGTACAAAGAAAAATATAATTCAGGCTGGATTTATGATTAGGTACTCATTTCATGATATTCAGTTTTGCTTATAATTTTTAAAGAAACTAAGAAAAACACACTTTTCAGGGGTCCCCAGAGTAGCGCGGGCCCTGGGCACAGAGCCTCGTGGAGATGTAGGCCTGCGTGCTGTGCTCTAAGTGGCAGGGCGGGCCTGACAGCCTTGTCTGTGGCTCTAGGGCTCCAAGAATTCCCCTGGGACCCGCTGCCACCTGATGTAAAGGCAAACCCCTCTCCTTCAGCCACTTGGCTCCAAGGGTCCAGAAAACCAGGAATGCCTCTGTCCTCCTCCCTCACCCTCTTCCCCACCTCTCGACAGCCTTCCAAGACTGGTAGGCAATCACACTCCAGAGAAAGCAACCTCTCTAGGCCCTTCCAAAATCCCCTGAGTCCCCCTCCCCTCCCCCCAGCAAAGGTTCTCCGATTTTTGTCTCATTCCCCTTTGGGAATGACTTAACTGCAGTGAACGCAGCAAACTCTCTGCACACCCTGGGAAAGTCTCTTTTTCCTTCCATCAGAGGAAGGTGGCAGCTCAGATTCAGGGCTGAATCCTGCAGAAGTGCCTGGGAGGAAGGGGTTGGTGCTCTGGGATTTGGGTCATCCAGTACCCCCCCACCCCCCACCCCCTTGCAGGCTTTGTAGCCCAAAGCAGTGCGCCCCAGGGCCTTGATGAAGAGAAACACCTTCCCAGCCAAGCCCAGCCCTACTATGGGTGGGACCCAGAGTGCAAGGTCCATCTAGCGTATGGCTAATATTCCAAAGTCATAAACAGAGCTGCAAACGTGTATGCTCTTTCCTCCTTCCTTGAGAAAATTCCTTTATAACAACCTAGAAGATCGGCTTCTAATTTGGAACTTCAGACTCTTCAGAGTTCTGTCCAAAATCTTCCGGGCAAGGGAGGACTGGTCCTGTCCACCCCACTCAGTGTGCACGTGCGGGGTTGCACCAGCTCCGGCAGCCAAGTTTGGCCACCTCTCAAGCCCAGTTATGTGGGTGCTAGTGGAGGGGTTTGGTCCCGTCTCGAGAGGAGGAGCCCTGGGCAGAAGTCTGGGCAGGGACCCAGAGTGTGGTTCAGAAGGGGGCACTGGACATTGGGCTAACATAATCCCTTTGCCCCCAGATCCTTGCCCTCTGAGGAGTGTCGAGTCCCGATTAGGGCCCTTTGAAGAGTGGCCTAGGATAAGGTCCCCGCTCTCCTGGCCCTGAGGGTGGCGCTGTCCTTGGCTGTCCCTGGGATACTCTCTGATGGTCTATTTAGATCCGCTGACTCAGCTTGTAAGAGATCCTGTTTTAAAAGGAGAGAGCTGCTCTTTGGGCACATGACCGTGGTGGCCTCGTGATTGATCCCCACATGCTGGAGGCGAACAGAACTCTTTTAAAGCCATTTATGAGCAAACTGAAGTCTCAAAAAACAAGCTGAAAAAAGAGGCAAACCCCTAAGGACGATAGAGCAGCTTCCTCCCTAATATTGATGGCTGTTGGAAAATGTTGATAATTTTGTAATTAGAGCTTTAGTAGGACATTTTGTTTTGTTTTGTCTTTTTGAGGCCGCACCCCGAAGCATGCGGGATCTTAGTTCCTGGAACAGGGATCGAACCCATGCCCCCTGCGTTGGGAGCGTGGAGTCTTAATCACTGGACCGCCAGGGAAGTCCCTCGTAGGATGTTTTTGTGACATACCCACTGCAGTCAAAGTCTACAAGGGCATGAATGACTCCCAAGTTTCACACCAACTCTTCTTACTCTCTAAATCGAGAGAAACATCGTGAGTGCTGAGTGGTGAAAGTTGTTGCTTTTTTAATCCATAGCTGAATTATTCGAATCAGGAAAATCCCTTGGTCTGTCATTCTAACCCCCCCATCACCAGTCTGAAATTTCAGCCTTCTTGCATCTTCCCCCCATATGGATGCAAAATGGAGAGAATACCAAACTTCATGCCTGGCTCTTTTCCTCCAGAGGAATGACTTTCCAGTCTCCTTAGCCAATTAAGTCAACTATAATTACTGAGTACTGACCATGTGTGGGCAGCTGGTTGGCACTTTGAGCGCAAGGGGGACTCACACAAGTGTGGTCCTGAACCTCATGTTTACAAAACCTATTTTTTTTTTAAGAGTAAGAAAATGCTTAAATCCCTCTATTGCTTTAAATTTAAATCCAATGAAGCTTCTTTTAGTAGCCAAGTATTCCCTTCATAATCACTGGTGTGAAAGTTTCTCACAGTCTTCTGTCTGATAGGAGGAAGTGTGACCCTAGGACCGACTCCTTTAAGCAATTGAAAGCCCAAGAGTGTCTAAAAATCTATCACAATGGGTTTGGCTACCAACTCACTGTGTCACTTGGAAAAAAGTCATTTATTTTCTCTGAGACTCAGTTTCCTAACTTATACTGCGAGAGAGCTGACCTAGATGATCCCCAATCTCCCCTCACCCTGACATCCTATGACAAACATTTTCCGAATAGACAATAAGCAGTGTTTTAAACACAGGCCCTGAGGGACTTCACTGTGTTCTCCTTGATGCCCACATTGCACTGTCCTGCAACAGAGGTCATCTGGCCTCTCCCTGTCAGCTGTCTTAATCTGATCAGCATCTTCTCTCATCCTTGAACTGCTTTGGAAACTGCAGGCAGGATGGGTCCCAGCTGCCAGTGGCCTCTGGGACTTCCCAGATCCCTCTGACTGGAGAACAAAACCCAAAGCTTTCATGATGTTCTCACATCTGTTTTAGCACTTGTCATGGCGCGGTGATCAATCTGCCCCCCACTAGAATGATCCATTCATTGCACAAATATTTATTGACAGTCTGGTAGCGCCAGGCATTGTTTTAGCTACAGTAGGGGTATAAAAGGGCCCTAACTTCATGGGGCTTACATTCTAACGGGGAGGGCAGAGGGGGAGAAATACACACACACACACACACACACACACACAATGTGATGTCACTGAGTGATAAGTGTGTGAGAATTAGTAAAACAGATTAAGGGGACAGAGTGTGAAGCAGAAGTGCTATTTTAGCTTGGGTGATCAGGGCAGACTTTCTGGAAGGTGATTTTGAGCAGAGACCTGGAAGACATGAAGGCATGGGCCAAGATATGTGGGAAAGAATAATTCATGGAGAGGCACAGCGAGAGCAAAGGCCCTGAGGTGAGAGAGTGCTGGCTGGGCTCCAGACACAGCAAAATGGCCAGTGCGACTGAAACTGGGGTGAATGAAGGGCAGACAGTGGACAGGTGGCCGGAGGCCTAGAAGTCAGGTCCCGTAGAGGCCCAATGAGTAGGCTTTTGTTTGAAATGGGATGGGAAATCTTTTCTTGGCAGAGGGTGGTTTGAAGAAGGGGACAAAACAAATATGATCTGATTTGGGTTTTAAGAGGACCATTGGGCTGCTGTGTATAGAAGAGACAGAAGTGAAGCAAAGAGAGAAAAGCACGGGGACCATTGAAGAGGTGACTGCGGGAGACCTGGGGGAGATGATGCTGGCTCGGTCAGGGTGGAGGAAGGGAGAAGTGCCTGTGCTCAGGATGTCTGCGTATGGCTCAGACTGTGCGTTAGACACTGAAACAGTATCTGGCACAGAGCAGGTAATCAGATAGGGAAGGAAGGAGAGGGGAGGGCCGTTGTGGGAGGCTGAGAGCCTGGAGAGCAGTGCAGGGCACTCACTGCTCCAGAAAGCTGGCCTCTGAGCCTCTGTCTGCATCTCCCACACCTCTTTTGTTTGCCCGGATGAGTATGGAATAGAAATACCCTGCGTGGATCCCACCTGGCAGCTTCCATCCCTAAACCTACTGCTGTGTCTGTCTAGGACCCCTTCCTTCTTGGGGCAGTGCTTCCTTCTCTTGGGATCTGTGTCCCTGACGCCCACCACCTTAGCATCACCTGAGATTTGCTTGCTCATGGAGATCCTCACCAGTTGAAGCCACACCTGCAAGGATTGCCAGTGATCCCCTTCCCTGGGATGAGTCTGGGCTCCGGCATGGCCTCCGTCACTCCTGCCACGGTGGACCTGATCTGTGGAGGGCCTCATCTCCCCCACTCTGGTCTCTGATGAAGTTCGCACAGCAGAGTGTGGCATTTGGCTTCACCAGCGACGCCCCCAGGATGCCAAGTGATGCGACAACCCAGTAGTGTCGGGGAGGTAATATCCTGTGTGAACAACTTTGACCTACGAGAGACAGGAGGTGGGAGGGATTCGGCAGACACATTTCTCTCCCTCTTGCCATCTGATCACTGTCCTTAGGTGCAGTGATGATGCCTCACATGTGTCAAGGCGTCCGGTGTGATGAGAGGCAGGCGTGGCCTTCCATGACGCTGTGCACAACTTGGTAATGCATCCCTTGTACCTGCTTCCTTACCTTCCTTTTCCTGACCTCTCACTGCCTTGAGATTTCACCCCTGATGGACGTGATCACGTAAGGGGTGCCTCAGGCCTTATTTTCTTAGTTGCCCCCAGTCATGTGGTTCTAGTGGGCTCTGTCAACCAGTTCCTCGTGCCCTTGGCCACAGAGGAAGGCACATGTCCCCGGCTAGGCCAGTAGAAGTCCTTACCTGCGTCTTTTCAATTCAGACTGAAAGAGCAACCGTTGTTCTGGCAATGAACCTGAAGATGTGAGCCTGGCACTGCTGGGGACCATTCCCAGGGAATGTGGAGGAAAACCATCCGGGGGAAGGAAGCCGGCAATGAGAGGACTCTGGGAGCCATGGCTCCTGAGATCCAGCTGCATCCCTGGTTTGCCCACAATTTCCTTCTGTGAGGCAGTACATTCCTCCTCTTTCCTGGCTGGTTTGAATTGGATTTCTGTCATCTGCTCTACTAGTCAGGGGCCAGAGAGAAAACAGAAACCACTCTGAGTATTTTACAGGGAGATCTGAACACAGGGAGTTGGTTACACAGACTGGGGACAGCTGAGAAACCAAGCAGCGATGAATGACACCGGGAAGCTTTTAACACCCCTGGGGCTGGAGGGGTCCGGGGTGTGACATTACTGGCAACCAGGATGGGGGTCACCTGGCAGAAGCTAAAACCGTGGGCAGCCCGTGTGGTGGGAGCTAGCTGCAGAGTGAAGGCTGCTTGAGATCTACCCAAAGCAGAGAGGGAGGGGTAGAAATAGTGTGGCCCCCACTTCCTTCTGCCCCTCAGCCTCTGTCGTGCCTTCCATGTCAGAGCTGTCCCCGAGTCAGAGGACAAGGGAGCCTCGGAACATGATTTCCAGCAACGTGGAACAGAGCAGAGAGGGGACAGAGGGTGGGGAGCAAACAGGCAAATGACAGGCACACTGGTGGTTGAAGAGTCGGGTTACTGTGTGTGCTTTTCATTTTTATGTTTTACTGGTGCACGGTTGATTTACAATGTTGTGTTAGTTTCAGGTGTACAACAAAGTGACCCCGTTATATGTATATATCTATTCTTTTGCAGATTCTTTTCCTTTATAGGTTATTACAAGATAGTGAATATAGTTCCCTGTGCTAAACAGTAGGTCCTTGTTGTTTATCTATTTTATATCTAGTAGTGTGTATCTGTTAATCCCAAACTCCTAATTTATCCATCCCTTCTCCCCCTTTCCCCTTTGGTAACTATAAGTTTGTTTTCTATGTCTATTTCAGTTTTGTAAATAAATTCATTTGTATCGTTTTTTTTTCTAGATTCCATGTATGATATCATATTGTATGATATCTGTCTTTCTCACTTCACTTAGTTAGATAATCTCTAGATCCATCCATGTTGCTGCAAATGGCATTAGTTCATTCTTTTTATGGCTGAGTAATAGTCCATATATACACCACATCTTCTTTATCCATTCATCCGTCGATGGACATTTAGATTGATTCCATGTCTTGGCTATTGTGAATAGTGCTGCAATGAACATTGGGGTGCATGTATCTTTTTGAATTAGAATTTCCCACTGTGTGTGCTTCTGACTGTGAACCTCAAGAATCCCCATCTGCAGGAAGAGCACTGTGCCATTTCCTAGAAGCTCCTCACAAAGAACTGCTGGTGGTAGCGATTACCATGGCCATCCCTGAGAAGTCCTGCTCCCTTGGAGGAATACGTTGATTCTCCTCAGACATGTTTTAATGCCTTTACACCCATGTGCGGAATCCACAGGAAGTTGATGTCATTATTTAGGGATTCAGTTGAGTTCCAGAGAGAACCAGGTATACCTTCAGAATTTCTATAGCCAATAATCTCCTTCCAGCACAGCTAAGATACGAGTCTACTGAATTCCAGCTCAGAGGCTGATCAGAGCTGTCTGAGCTGTGCTGGGTGCATCTGGAAGTTTCTCTAGTGTCCAGTCTAAGTCCCTGTATTGTCAGATCACCCTTGGGAGACCTGGGAGGAGACTGTGCCCTGTGACCTAGAAGATAATTTAGGATATTGAAAAAAGGGGGAAAAAGAAAGATTTTTGAATTTGAACTGAGCATGGACTTAGTGAATTCTGATGATGTGGCAAAGGAGGGGCCGGGATGGGGGTCATGTGAGGGATTTTCAGACTCCAGAGTGACCGGAATGACTAACTGGAGGTTGTCCAGGCAGTGGGGTTTGAGGTCCAGTTGTGCTCAGCAAAGAGGTTCCTGGGAACCTAATGGGGACAATTTGGGGTTTTGCAGATCATCTGAACCAAGGGTGTTGCACATATGTTGGAGGACATGCAGCTCCCTATACGTCTATATTTTAAAGTAAATAAAAGGCTCTCTGAGCAAACCACACAGTATTGGATGGATTCAGATTCCAGTTCGGAAGCCTCTGCCTTCTGGCTTTACAGGAGCCTGTGGTGACCACTCGGGCTGGGAGTCCGGGTTGCTGGGTCAGCTTCTGGCTCCCGCTTATTATTCACTGTAGCTCCTGTGGATGGGCAGCCTGCCACGCCTGGGCCTCAGTTTTGCCCTTCTGTGAAACAGGCAGAGGGGCCAGCGGGTGCCGTGAGAACAGATGGAATTTTAGCTCAGTATTATGGGTTGAGCTGTGTCCCCCCCGCCCAATTCATATGTTGAAGTCCTAACCCCCTGGTACCTCAGAATATGGCCTTATTTGGAGGTAGGGTCTTTACAGAGGTAATGAAGTTAAAATGAGGCCATTAGGTGCTAATCCAGTATGACTTAGCTCCTGATAAAAAGGGAGAAATTTGGACACAGAGACACATGTAGAAGGAATATGCTGTGAAGACGGCCATCCGCAAGCCCAGGGGAGATGCCTGGAACAGATCTTTCCCTAAAGGCCCTAAGAAGGAACCGACCCTGCCAATACCTTGATTTTAGACTTCTAGCCTCCAGCTCAAGCAAGGTGATACACTCTGTCTCCTGTCTCTTCTCACCGTAAAGGTGTCAGGGGAATCCCTGCTCCCTTTTTTCTTCCCCATCTTCCTTCCCCACACCCACTCCTATGTCACCATAACAAGCTCAGTTCAAAGCTCTATACTACTTTTATCTAAAAAATTTATTGTCGGGACTTCCCTGGTGGTGCAGTGGTTAAGACTCTGTGCTTCCACTGCAGGGAGCACGGGTTCTATCCCTGTTCGGGGAATTAAGATCCTGCATGCCGCACAGCACAGCCAAAATAATTTTTTTTATTGTCACTCATATGTCTTCAACACTGCAAGCTTCCATACCCCTTGAATATAAAAGGAAAATGGCTCTTCGTTGGTGTCAAGGGTCAATTCACCACAGCAATACAAGTGCAGTCAATGGGATGGAGAGGAGCCATTGGGAGGGGCCACCTGTCGGGTAGGGGGAGGTGAGACAGTAGGGATGGTTGGGAAGGGAGGATGTCGCCACTTCTTTCCCAGAAATCTGGTTAAGAAGTGGGCCACAATCTCTGAGGCTTGAGTAAAGGGTAGTACTACTTGAAGACAGAGTGGATGGAATGACTCCCATGGGGCCTTGAAGACTAGTTCCCAAGTCTGGGTACATCAGATTACTTGGAGAGCTTTAAAATTTTCCCACCCCCTTTTATGTTAGTGAAAATGCAAAATACCACAGAAAGCATCTTTGCACCTACAGGTTTAGCTGAGATGAAACAGTACAGGTAGAATTAAAAGCACCTGTGTACTTCTCTCATTTTCAGCCTGGCAACTTTAAACGTCACATAGATTCGCAGCCCTAACTCAGGCTACTAAACCAGAATCAGCAGAGGTGGGGCTCAGGACTCTGTGTTTCAAGAGTTCTCCTGGTGGTTCAGTGCAGGCAGAGGGACAGAGCACACCTATGGATGGAGCCAATGCTGGGATTACATCTGAGAGCCCCCAGACCCTCCATCCAGGACCCAGCTCCACACACCTGCACGCTGGGGCTGGCCTGTGGGGATGAAGTGGGCCAGGGGGGTAACTGGGACTGAAGTGGCTCAAAAGTCAGAGGCTGCTGGCAGCCATGAGCTAGGTGACATTTGTGGGGCAGAGAAAGGCCAGAGTGGAAGAGAGGTCAGGGACAGTAACTCCCAGGGGAAAGAGAATGGAGGTCACCCTTGTATCAGGATCCGGGGAAATGAGTCAGCCGTCTCCCACATCGATTTCTAAGACTAGATTCTCTTCCTGTTAGATGGGAACTAATGTCTAACCTCCTTTCCCAGCTGTTCTATTTTCAGCCCTTTTCTTTCTTCCCCAGTTATATCATCATGGGCAAGTCACCTTGAACCCTAATTTCCACCTCTCCAAAGGGGAACTAATATTATCTTTCTTATTGTGTTTGATAGCATGGTCATTAGATTCAAATTAACTGATGTTTATGCAAGTCCTTTCAAACCGTAAAGGGTTCAGTTCTATCCATCCTTCAGTGTCAAGACTGAACATCGTCTCCTCTGTCCCGCCACCCTGGACCCCACCCCACCTTTCTCTGCGGGGCCAGAAAGAATCGTGTTGTTTCCTCCTTCTTTCAAGGATCACATCACAGTCTCCTTTAAAGTGTAATTGTTTGCTCTCCCATCTGTTTCACTCACCAGACTGTGTGAGCCCCAGAAGGACAGGATAAACCTTTCATTCAGGACTGCATCTCCAACAATGGAGATTGCCTGCCACAGGACAGGCGATTGGCAAATGTGTTTTGCATTGAGGATTGAAGACTTTAGGCGGAGTGTGCCACTGATCAGTCCCCAGCAGGCTGCAGAGCCGTGCTTCAAGTGGGTCTGGGCCTGGTGGGGACAGCAAACGCAGGCTTCTGCGTTGCAGCTGAACCCGCAGGAGGCCCTGCTTCTAGTTTGTCTTCAACCAGTGCCATGGCTGCTCGAGCTCCAGCCAGCTCCCCTCCAGTGCCTCCTGCCTTCCAGTCTGTTGGGACTACGGAGCAGTTGACTTGTGTGTCCATTTCAGAAGGCAAACATGTAATTTCAGGTCATGCCCGGTGCCATTTGGAAAGAAGCTCAGGTTTCCCTAAGTGGAAACAGCATGCTCTGAGAGTAATTACGGGCCGGGCGGCATGTTCTGGAGTGAGACCCAGCATTTATAAGCGAAGGTTACCCTTTCAGCCTAGTGACAGGACAACCCAGGGAGGACACAATCAGTCCCAGTTAACCCCTGTAGTATCCCAGCAGAGCCTGCACCACCCCTGGCACAGGGATATCTGCCAGGATTCTGGCCCCTGGTTTCCAACGGACTCTTGGATCACTCTTTTCCATGTTAAGACCTCAGACACAGAATATGACAGTTCCCTCATTAGGAATGGTGGGACCTTGGACAATCATATCCCGTTCAATTTCATGAGGAGGTTGAGCTAGTTGGCCTCTGACCAGTTGTGTGCCGGTGAAAGTTTAACACTAGTTCTCTGGGGGAAAAAAGCCTTGATCTGTAGCATCTGCTCATCTCTGTGGTGTCAATACTCCCACCCTGGCAGATTTCAATGTTAAGCCATTGAACGCAGACTTGGAAAGAGTTGCTACGTCCACTGTTGAGAGCCAGCCCCGCACATCGCTGCTTCTGACTCTGGCACCTGCAAGGCTCTGCCGCTGTTATCCAGCTGTGTGTTACCCAATGTTCACCTGCTATGCACCTGTGCAGGTATACCCAGGGCTGCCTACAAAATTTGTGGGCCCCAGGGCAAAGTGAAAACGTGGGCCCTTTATTCAAACAGCAGGAAAATAAGTACCATGAGAGATACTAAAACATGAAGTTCTCAAGGTGTTTTCTGTTTTTTTTCTTTTTTTTAAAGTTTTCTCTCTCATTTAATTAAAAAAAATTTTTTTTTTGATTTACAAAATTGTGTTAGTTTCAGGTGTGCAGCTTCAGATTCTGTTGCATTTTAGGTATTATAGGATATTGAATATAGTTGCCTGTGCTATACAGTAAATCCTTGTTTATCTATTTTGTATATAGTGGTGTGTATCAGTTAAATCCATACTCCTAATTTATCCCTCCCCCTCCCCTTTCCCCTTTGGTAACCATAAGTTTGTTTTCTATGTCTGTGAGTCTATTTTTGTTTTATAAATAAGGTAATTTGTATTATTTTTTAATATTCCACATATAAGTGATATCATATAATGTTTGTCTTTCTCCGCTTGACTTATTTCACTTAGTATGAAAATCTCTAGGTCCATCCATGTTACTGCAAATGGCATTATTTCGTTCTTTTTTATGGCTGAGTAATATTCCATTTTATGTATGCACCACATCTTCTTTATCCATTCATCTGTTGATGGACATTTAGGCTGTTTCCATGTCTTGGCTATTGTGAAGAGTGCTGCTATGGACATTGGGGTGCATGTATCTTTTGAAATTAGAGTTTTTGTCTTTTCTGTATATATGCAAGGGGCGGGGAGAATGCTAGATCATATGGAAACTCTACTTTTAACTTTTTAAGGAACCTCAAGACTATTTTCCATAGTGGCTGCACCAATTTACAGTCCCGTCCATCTCAAGGTGTTTTTAATTTTCTACTTAATGTAGTTCTAAGTAAATGAAAATTTAAACATTAAACCATTAGCATGCATTTTATAGTTATATTGTACAATGCCAGTCTGGGATGAGAGTATAAGAGTGTTTAACTAGTGGAACCACCACAATTACACCGTCTTTATTCATAGCTCACATGTGAATAGTGGAAAGTCTCACAGAACAAACTCTACTGTTTTTATTGTACCTCTTGATGTGCCCACATTCTAAGAGCTCTCCCTACCTTCCTTCAGCTTACTGATGAGGAAGGAAAGATGGAAAGGAAAGAGGTCTATGAATTGTCCTGCCTTCCCCATTCCTTGGCTTTTCATGTTTCCCAGAAAACATTTCCTTCTCTCTGTGTTCAAAGCAAGTTCTGGTTTGAATGGAAGACGCAGCTGGTCGAGGCTGTCAGCTCCCACGTCACTTAGTTGTTGGCATAATGCGCTTAGCTCATACTCACTCTGAGTTTTGCTGAGCTGCCATATAGAGTGTGTCCGCCGAGATGCTGTGCTCATAGGAATTGCAAATGCTATATGCAAATGGAGAGGCAAAGAATGGTGGCCAAGCATTATGCCCATGTCTGCTCTGCTCACACGCACACCCCAGTGTCCCACTGGGCTTCACCTGCAAAACACAAACATAAAATTATTAAGAATTTCAAATTAAGAATTTTTCCAAAGAGGAAATGCCGATGGCCAACAGGCACATGAAAGGATGCTCAACATCGCTGATCATCAGGGAAATGCAAATCAAAACCACAATGAGATGTCACCTCACACCTGTCAGAATGGCCATCATCAAAAAGAACACAAATAACAAATGTTGGTGAGGACGTGGAGAAAAGGGAACCCTTGTGCACTGTTGGTGGGGATGTAAATTGGTGTGGCCACTATGGAAAACGGTATGAAGGTTTCTCAAAAAGCTAAAAATAGAACTACCATACCACCCAGCAATTCCACTCCCGGGTATATATCTAAAAGAAACAAAACCACGAATTCAAAAAGATACGTGCACCCCAGTGTTCATAGAAGCATTATTTACAATTGCCAAGATATGGAAGCAGCCTAAGTGTCCATCAACACAATGGAATTCTACTCAGCCATAAAAAGAATGAAATTTTGCCATTTGCAGCAACATGGATGGACTTGGAGGGAAGTGAAATAAGTCAAGTGAAATAAGTCAGGCAGAGAAGACAAATACTGTATGATATCACTTATATGTGGAATCTAAAAATACTACAAACTAGTGAATATAACAAAAAAGGGGACTCACAGATATAGAGAACAAACTAGGGGTTACCAGTGGAGCAAGGGAAGGGGGGAGGGGCAATATGAGGTGGGGGGTTAAGAGGTACAAACTATTAGGTATAAAAATAAGCTACAAGGGACTTCCCTGGTGGTACAGTGGTTAAGAATCTGCCTGCCAATGCAGGGGACACAGGTTTGATCCCTGGTCCGGGAAGATCCCACATGCTGCGGAACAACTAAGCCTGTGTGCCACAACTACTGAGCCCATGCACTGCAACTACCGAAGCCCATGCACCTAGAGGACACGCTCCGCAACAAGAGAAGCCACCGCAATGAGAAGCTCGAGCACTGCAACGAAGAGTAGTCCCCGCTCGCTACAACTAGAGAAAGCCCTTGTGCAGCAGAGAAGACACAACGCAGCCCAAAAAAAAAAAAATTGAAAAAAATAATAAGCTACAAGGATATATTGTACAACACGGGGACTATAGCCAATACTTTATAATAACTATAAATGGAGTATAACCTTTAAAGATTATGAATCATTATATCGTATACCTGTAATCTACATAATATTGTACAGCAACTATACTTAAAAAAAAAAAGAATTGCAAGACGGTGACAGCAGAGTGTCAAACCCTCCGTGGAGCACTTCCGAGCTCAGAGACCCCATGTGCTTGCACAGGTCGCACATCTAGGAACGGGATGTGGGGGGACCATTGCTTATGTCTGTGGTCGCAGATTTACTGGTGAGGTTCTGATGCAGTGTGGGGTGGGATGAGAGGGACCCTGGGAAGTCCTTATCTTAGGGCCACCTCGTGTTTCTGCCACAGAGGATCAATCCACCTCAATCTGAAAAGCACTGCTGCAAAGAAAGTAAACTTTGGAAAAAAAGGCCTGGCAGAGAACTAGGGCTCAAGAAATCTTTGTTAAATGAATGAATGCGTGAATGAATTAGAGGATTTGAAAAGCCTGGAGTCGTTCGGGAGAGGTTTTAGGGAGAGGTCAAGTCTGAGTTTCCCGTTCAGTCCTATGTACCCCATTTCTTCCCACCTTATAAATGAATTCCCAGCACTGATCCCAGTGCTGGGGAGTGGAGGAGTGCCGCTCATGCTTGTTGAATGACTGAGGGACCAGAGGGCACCCCATGTCTCCCACGACCCTGATCCCAGCTACTCGTGGTCAGCTGAGGGCAGAGGGGGATAAGATCTCAGAGCTCTCTCCTAGTCACGCTGGCTTCACAGTCACCAGGGGTCTTGAGCAAGACCCTTTCTGTGCAAATCCAGCCAGGCTTTACTGGGGGCTCTCAGGGCTGCAGGAAGGTGGCACGAGGAGTCTCAGAGCCCGGAGGAGGAACGGGGTTTGAGGAGACGGGCCCACACTTTGGTTCTGGATCCCCTTCAAGGTCTTTAGAGAAATGCTCTTAGCTGCCTCCCTCACCTGTTCCTGTGTCTCATCCGGGAAAGTCAGGAGCTAAATTACCATGGATTTGGCTGTCTGGGGCACAGAAATGTCACCTGGGTCAAATGCCTGCTCCTTGCCCTCCAGCTGGAAGGCTCCACTCCCTTTTCTTGGAACTCCCAGAACCTTTCATCTGTACCACTGCCTCTAAGACACTTGTCACAGCCAACCCTGTGACTTGGGTGGCATTTGTTTTCCTGGTGAGTAGGACCGGAGTGATTTATCTCTGTGCACCTTTCTACACTCTCACCCCAAGTGTCTATTTAGCACCGAGATGCCTGGGTCTGGCTTGCAACACACCCAGAGCTGGAATGAAGGCTGGAAGGTCTGTGTCCTGTGATTCTAGCGCAGGGCAAGTGGGCAGCTGGGCTTGTGAGGCTCTCCTGATGGCAAAGGGGTCATTCATCAGGTCTCACGGTGCAGCGCCAATGCATGTCCACAGGTGCCACGGCGTGGGGGCAGGAGCGGTCCTGAGCAGGTCAGCTATTTTCTGAGCTGGGCTGGAAGAGGCTTGTTGAAAGGCACATCCTGTCCCCAGTCGCTCTCCATGTGGGAGGGGATCCAGTCTCGACAAAGAGTGGAGGTGAGACCATAGGGACAGGGTCCATGGTGAAACTGGAGCTGCTACGGGGGCCTGCCATGCAACCAGCTGAGTCCAGTTTCATCACCTGTCAAAGGAGACTAATTAGACAACAGAAGCAGGATGCAGAGGATCTGGTGGCCTCCCATGTCCACTTTTAGTATCCATGTGCTCTGTCCTGACTCCCTTTGCCTCATGTCTCCTGGGTCCTCATTCAACCCCCCTCCTCCATGGGGATCCATCCAGCAAAGCTTGAAGAGGCCAGGCTCTCCCCTTCCTTTACTCGTCTCCAGTCAGAACTACGATAATTACAAGTACTATTTAGTGGACACTTACTGTGTACCCTACATTTTACTAAGCTCTTTCATGCACTAACTGATTGAATCCTCATGGTAACCCAGTGAGTTAGGCATTTCCATCTTCCCCATTCTCTAAATGAAGAATGGAAACTCAGAGAGGCAAAGTAACTTACCCAAGGCTGCACAGCTAGGAAGCTGAGGAGTTGGGTCTGAAAGTAGGTTTGTCTGACATCACGGTTGGTGGTCTTTGTCACCACACTCCACCAGCTTCCTGAACTACTTCTCGAATTCTGGAGCTGCAGATCCCTGTTGGTGTCTGGCTGGCTGATTTTGAAGCCGTTTGGAGATAAGGGGTCAGTCACTTAATGTGTTGGCCTTTGGCATTTTTTTTCTTCTTTTAAATTTCCTTTTTTTTTTTCATCTTTATTGGAGTATAATTGCTTTACAATGGTGTGTTAGTTTCTGCTTTATAACAAAGTGAATCAGTGATACATATACATATATCCCCATATCTCTTCCCTCTTGTGTCTCCCTCCCTCCCACCCTCCCTATCCCACCCCTCTAGGTGGTCACAAAGCACCGAGCTGATCTCCCTGTGTGATACGGCTGCTTCCCACTAGCTGTCTATTTTACGTTTGGTGGCCTTTGGCATTTTAACTGACCTCTTGGGCTTGTGGCCTTACTGAAGGGGAGAGAGCCTGTGATGCTGAAATGCCATGCTGGGGACGAGGTGTCCAGGGCTCGTGCTGTAAGATCAGCCCTCCTCCTGCCTCTTTTCTCCTCGGAGAAGCCTCCTGTCTCTGAAACCCCAGCCCCAAGCAGCAGGTCTTGTGGCTGAGTTTGTCCCTGACCTTGGACTCCCAGCACAGTTGCTGTCTGAGATCTAGTTAACTGCCCGTTGGCTCTGGGGACGGAGCCGAGTTGGAAAAAGACATCCACTTTGGCTTCCAGACTCACGGAATCTTCTGGCCCCATTGGTAATCAGATTCATATTCTTTCTCAGCTGATGAGTGAGCAAAGACAGGGGGTTAGTCTCTGTGGCTCATAGGGCTTGGGACGCTGGGGATGACCTCACAGAACAACCCCTCCGACCTGAGAGCTGGTGAGGGTCATGGTCTCTGTGAGGCACTGGCTGGAGACGGTGCTTCCTCCCCTCGCTTTTCTGGCAGGCCACGTGGGCAGCCGTGTGACCTGTCAGCCTGAAGCTCCGTCTGGGGGCTGGCTGTGTCCTAGTGGGCAGGTTGCTTCACCTCTGTGCTTGGGCTTTCTTATCTGTGAGGCAGGGTTGCCGTGTCCGTTCTACTTACTCCTGCAGGGCTGCTGTAAAAACCCGAGTGGGAAATGCTTTTAATATAACTGAACATAAATGAAGTTGCCATTGGCTACAGGGTTGTGAATTAGACCCTGAAGTGATCATTTGAAGGTTTCTACCTAGAGGAAAAGGCAGTTTCACAGAAATATACTGAGCACTCACTATTAGGTTATTGGTAAACCCTGGCGAGATCAGGGTGCAGAGCAGTTATGAACTAATGGCGCACTTGTGTGTCATATTTGACCTATAGTATATGTGTGCTTCTGTTGTAAAGGATAAGCACATTTTCTTTTAGCCTAAGTAAGGTATTATGACTTGATAAAAGGCAAACTTTCATGCGGGTTATACAAAATAAAGAGTTGATGCAGCTCTGGTCCCTGGTGGAAATTTATACACATTCTTATTTCTTCATGGATATTAATTAAATAAACTGGGAGTAAATTACTGTCAGCTGCATCCCTGTGAAGCCCTGTGGAGAGGGATGAATGAGCTCTGGGACCACCGTGGGGCTGGCTTATGGGCAGTGGTATCCCCCTCCCCCCAACATCCCCCAAGGATGTCCAGGTGAGGAACACTTCACTCTTTGCAACCATGCTTTTCTTTTTGTTTTTAATTCAACAAACATTTACTGAGTGCCCATCACCTGCCAGACACTGTTTTAAAAAACAGCTTTATTGAGATATAATTGCACACAATAAACTGCATGTATTTAAGGTGTACAATTTGGCAAATTTTGACACATGTATATTCCTGTGAAACCACTACCATAATCAAGTTATAAACATGTCCATAATCCCCCTGCAATCCCCCTGCTCCTCTCCCCGCTGCAATCAATGATCTATCTGCTTTATGTCTCTATAGGTTAGTTTGAATTTCTTAGAATTTTATACAAATAGAATAATCCATTATACGTACTCTTGTGTGACTTCTTTCACTCAGCATACTTATTGTAGGATTCATGCATGCTGTAGTGCATAGCGAAAGTTCATTCCTGGTAATTGCTAGTAGCATGCCATTGTAGGGGTATACCACAGTTTGCTTATCCATTCACCTGTTGAAAGGTTGTTACAAGTTTTTGGCTATTACAAATAAAACTGCTATGAAAATCCATGTACAAGTCTTTGCATGGGCATATGCTTTTAGTTCTCTTGGGTAAATACCCAAGAGTGAAATGACTGGATCGTTGGGTAGATATATATTTAATCTTTAAAGAAACTGACAACAGCTTTCCAAAGGGTTTGTCCTATTTTACAAAACCACTAGCAGTTTAGGAGAGTTCCAGTTCCTCCACATCCTCATCAACACTTGATATGGTCAATCTTTTTTTTTTTTTTTGCGGTACACGGGCCTCTCACTGTTGTGGCCTCTCCCGTTGCGGAGCACAAGCTCCGGACGCGCAGGCTCAGCGGCCATGGCTCATGGGCCCAGCCACTCCGCGGCATGTGGGATCTTCCCGGACCGGGGCACGAACCCGCGTCCCCTGCATCAGCAGGCGGACTCTCAACCACTGCGCCACCAGGGCAGCCCATGGTCAATCTTTTTAATGTTAGCCATTCCAATAGTTGTTCACTGTGTTAAAATATATACCGAGACATATTAAAAACGTTAACAGTTTATTTGAGCAACAATGAATTTGGGCAGCATCACACGGGAAGTGGTTAGGCATGCTCCATCGGTAGGAGTTTGGGACAGACTTTCACTGAAGTAAAGTAAGGAAATTATTGATTGCCTACTGTTTCAAGGCTAGTTGGCTGTTTGTGATTGGTTGTCCTTTAGTGTGGGGATTTTGTAACCTTGAGGCATTTACAGGCTTAGATTTTTTTTTAAACTTTTTATTTTATATTGGAGTATAGTTGATTAACAATGTTGTGTTAGTTTCAGTTGTACAGCAAAGTGATTCAGTTATACATATACATGTACCTATTCTTTTTCACATTCTTTTCCCAATTAGGTTGTTACATAATACTGAGCAGAGTTCCATGTGCTATACAGTAGGTCCTTGTCGGTTACCCATTTTAAAAATAACTGTGTACATGTCAATCCAAACTCCTTAACTATCCCTGCCCACCCCCCTTTTCTTTCATAGGCTGCTAGGTCATTAGAGCCACCTGAGTCTAATGGACTCCTTCCCTTCCATACCAGACTACACCTCCCATACAATAATAACAGGTGGTATGTCATTGTGGTTTTAATTTGCACTTCCTTAATGACTTATGACATTGAACTTCCTTATTTGTCATCCATGTATCTTTTTTGGGGAGAAGTGTCTGTTCAAACTTTTGCCCGTTTTTTAAAAATTGGGCTGTTTATTCTTATTATTTAGTCTTGAGAGGTCTCGATAGAAATTTGTATTGAAGTTGTTTGACAGATAAATAATTTGTAAATATTTTCTCTCAGTGTGTGGCTTATCTTTTTATCCTGATTTTGAAGGACAAATGTTTTTAATTTTGATGAAGCCCAGTTTATCAACTTGTTCTTTTATCGCTTGTATTTTTGGTATTGTGTTTTAAGAAATCATAAAAATTTCCTTCTATATTTTCTCTGTATATGGTTTTATAGTTTTGTATTTTACCTGTAGGTCTATAATTCATTTTGAGTTAATCTTTTTTATCTGGTGTGAGGTACTATTCTTGCTGCTCCCCATTCCTTTGGGAGATTAATTTTCCATCTGGTTTTATTTTCTTTCTGACTGATGGACTTTCTTTAACATTTCTTCTTGTACGAGTCTGCTGGTTGGTAATGGATTCTTCCAGGTTTTTATGCTTGAAAACATCTTTATTTCATCCTTTCTTTTGAGGAAAGATTTTCACTAAGTATAGAATTCCAATTTTTCCTTTCAATACTTTGAAGGTGTTGCTCTACTGCCTTCTCATGTGACCTGTTTGGGATGAGACACCTGCTCACATTTTGATCTTTGTTACTTTGTTTATAATGTGTCTGGTTTTCTCTGACTGCTTTTAAAGTTGTCTCTTTATCGCTGGTTTTGAACAATTAATTCTGTGGGTGTTTTTCTTCACATTTCTTTTGCTTCACATTTATTGGGTTCCCTGGCTTTGTAGCTTTCACTAAATTTGGAAAATAGCCAGGATTTTTTCAAAATTTTTTTTCTGTCATCTCCCCCCCCCGCCCCCGCCCAATTCTATGCCATCGATCGTACATGTATCAGGCTGCTTGAAGGTGTCCCATAGCTCACTGGTGCTCTGCCCAGTTTTCATAAACTATCTTTTCTCTCTCTGTGTCCTTTTGAATAGTTCTTATTGCTATGTCTTCAAGTTTACTAATCCTCTTCGGCAGTGCCTGATTTCCCATACATACTAACTAGTGTATTTTTCATCTCAGACATTTTAGTTTTCACCTTTAGAAGTTTGATTCTTTTAAAATATCTTGCATGTCTCCACTGGACTTTTTAAACATTTATAACACAGCTATAGTAACTGTTTCAATTTCCTTGTCTGCGAATTCTAACATCTGTGTCAGTTCCCGATTGGTTTTGGTAAGTTGATTGATCTCATTATGGGTAATAGTTTCCTGATCTTTTGAATGTGTCAGTGTAGAAGTCACCTCAGTCATTTCTTCACTGGAGCCTTCGAACCAATAGATTAGATGTTGGAATATAGTAGTCAGAAGAATGCTGAATCCAGTCTCTGGATGTGTTTTTTTTGGGCACAGTGTTTTAAAAATGATCTCACCTGTTTCTTACACTTAAAAACCAAGAGATCTCCTGCAAAACCATGGATTCCTTTAAAATAAAAAAAGTCAGGATATCTTGCAGCATGGCTGCCGTTCCTGCTGGGAACAAACAGCTAGAGAGTGGCCACCCTATTTAGATGGATGGGACGTTTTGATAGCCCCTTCTATTTGCATCCCCTAAATGTGTGCATTTTAGTTTGAGTAGCTGTTGTCTCAGTTCAGTTTTTCAGAAGCAGCTCCCGAGACTAGTATTAGTGCATGAATGATTTATTAATGAGGGGCTCCTGGTACAAACTTGAGAGGGAGTGGGGCATGCAGGACAGAGGAGAGGAAGGAATCAAGCAAGCGTGAAATTTCGGGCAAAGATGCATGGGGGAGAATTTTCCTTGATCCCTCTGAGGAATGAGGGAGTGACATGTATGCCTCAGAGTTTGTCCCATCTAGCGGTAAGGGACCCAAACTTTCATACTTCCTCCTCAGTTAGTCAAATAGTTCCCCTTTCACCTGGCAAGGTGGGCAAAAAGGGAAGGGCAGTAGGGCTGGGCATCTGCATTGCCAGTTCCGTGCTTTTCCAGCTGTGCCAGAGGGGCTGTTCCGGGCCCACCTGGGAGCCTCCAGTGGTCCTGGCTGGGGTAAGGAGCAGAAAGGATGCTGCTCTCATGGGATCAAAACCAGGAAAGAGTGTGAAACTCCTTCATCTTGACAATGCCACAGCTTTCTCATCTCCAAGATGGGAAGATGAATTAAGATCACTAGTGGAGGCTCATTTTATAGATGAGAAAACTTGGGTGCAACGATGGGTGGGGATTTACCCAAGGACTGCTCTCTCCTCCTGTTGGAAAGCCTAGCTGATGTCACCTCACACGTTTCCTTACTTTTAGGAGACATCCCCCAGATTTAGTATCACTGTAGTCCCAGGAGTCCCTAGCGAGGGGAACCCAGTAGCCTTCCATTCATTCATTAACTGACTCACTCATCATTCATTCACTCACTCATAAACAAGAACAGCTTGAAGGAGTGTAGTTTGACCCATTTATGAAACAGTGCCTTATCACTCGGCCTTTGCTCACTTCTCCCAGTTTTCAGGAGGAAATCAGGCAGTCTGCTATTGTTGCTCCAAATTCCTTCAAATGCTGCAACTGGAGGATTCCAACCTATGTCCTTCCAATCTATGCCTAGAGAGGAAGTTCTGTGACTTAAGTGACAGACCCAAGAGCCCCAAGTTCAGGCCCCGCAGCCTGCCCTCTGGGTCTCTCTGTATCTCCTCTCTGTCTCTAGATCTTCACTTTCCCCCATGTGAGCTAAAACCATGAAGGCAGGAGACCAGGGGCCGGGCACTGGCCGTCACGGGCTCCTAGGACGGGGTGAGCAGAAGGAAATAGAGGAACAAGAAAGCCCTTCGTCAGGCCATCTCAGCCTCCGCACGGCTTTGGAGATAAGTGTAAATAACAAATCTGCTTTGGGAATGCAGTGCTCCGAAGGAATGGGCTGGATGGGGACCACAGGGAGACAGTGGGGGTAGGGTGGGGCAGGCAGGAGATGCAGCTGGTGGTGGGCGTACTGATGCCCTAGTCATTGTTCAGCTTTCAGTCTGCTGGTGTGAGCTGAGAACTGGAGGCGAGGCAGAGAGAGAGGAGAGGAAGGGAAGAGAGAGAACAGAGGAAAAAGAGCGGGAAAGTGAGAGAGAAAGGCAGTGGAGGGGGAGAAAGAGACACAGAAAGAAAGAGAAAGAGAAATCCCGTGCTCGGGGAGGGGAAGGATGCTGCCGAGGGATGGCCCGGTTTGGAAATTCTAGGGGTGCTGCAATTCTGGGATGTGGTGAAAGCGCCTCAGGGTCTCAAGAAGCTAACGGTAGGCCTGTGCCAGGCCATAATGACAGCCCTCTCAGTGGCTCTAACCCGCTCTGGCCTCTCAACCCCCAGGAACACTAAATTCACACAGGCGCAAAATGCAGCCCCGTTCCAGCGCATGCAGCCTAATAGCTATCATTCAGTTTGTGCCGCACTCGCAAACATCACGGGCAATTAAGACAGTTGTCTGTTGCAGTCCTGGGCTGCCATTTAAGGGCTGGAGCCTGGAGCCCTCCGGTGCGACACAAATGAGCGGGGAAGGAGCGTTGTTTCCCGGGAGAGGGACCCTTGCCATCAGCTGGCAGATCCCAAAGGGAGGCGGACAAAGGCTGCTGTGGGTTCGCAGGAAGGGGGGAGGAGGTGGGCGGACGAGGGACCCTGATTGTGCAAAGGACACGTACACACACACAGGCACACCTTCTCACAGGCCGGCATGCACTAGCACGTACACACATTCACCCCCACCTGGAACACAGTCCTGCAGACATGTCGGGGAAATATGTGTAGAGCACGCACACACTTGCATGCACACATGACAGCTTCATGCACATGCCACCAACAACTGCACACACTCACGGGCTCACGCGGGCATTTGTACCAAGTTTGCATTTTCTGGGTACATTTATTGACATAAACCCACACTCACACATTGTTAGGCACTCTCACGGACACAAATATATGTACCTATGCACATGGATAAAAGCGTGGATGCACTCAGGCTCACATACATGCGCACATACAGACATACCCTCATCTTTTCATCCAAAATCCCAAAGCAAGATGGCTCTGAAGACCTTTAAAATATGCATACTCTAAACTCCAAGCTTCTTTCGTGGCCGTGAAAAAGAAGGGACTTGGAGACTGGGGCTGATGCATTTGTCTGGTGGAAGAGAGAAAAGAGTTAGAAGAGAGAGTTGTCCTTTCTTTGTTCTGCTTTGAGCCACAGCCAGTGTCATTTAGGTAGTTGAAAAATAATTGTTGGTAGACAGCGTCTTTCCAGGAGCCCGTCACCAGCCCCTTGACCCTGTTGCCACTGATGCCATGCTGATGATTTTTAGGCTCTCTGGGAAGGAAATTTCAACATATTCTTGATGCTGTGAAAGCAGAGCTGACACGCCTCACTTCCCCAAATTGTCTCTTCTTCCGTAGCCTGCCCAGAGTAGGGGACCAGGTTGGAGGAGTAGAGGGCTGTGTACTGTGACTTGGCGAATTTGATTTTCTCGTTTTTGAAATAGAGTTTAGAAATGTTTTCCTCCTTTTCTGAGGTTTGGGGTTTCTCCCTTTCCCTGCCTCCCTCACCCCTATCTCCCGCACTGTTGTTAGGGCAAGAAAATTGGAGACCGTGTCCATTTTGAGAACATCTCCCAGAATTATTGTGCTGTGACACACGGGGAGTGCAAACTGAAAACAGGAAACCCAGCTGCAAGGGCTCGTTTGAACTGGCAAACTTTGCAGCAAAGTTTTCAGCCAGAAAATCCTCAGCTTGCAGCCATTGCCCACAACACCACTTCCCTCCGTGTCTGGTTGAGAATGGAGCCTGCCATTGGCCTGATCCATATCCTGTGGTGGGGATGGTGACCTTCCCCATCAGACCCCAAGACAAAGTTCAGTGCATTTGCTGTTTTCTCCACGTGGCACATTCTGGAAGCCAGCAGCCTCTGACCACCCTCCTACTGCTGTGCTCCATGGAGCCAAGGCTCTGTTGGAAACCTGCCAAGGACATTTGTTTTGGAGGCTTTTTGGCAGTTTAGATTTGGGTCAGAAGTGGCTTCAAGAAACCTAATTGACTTAAGTATTTTCATTGTACTTTGAGCACCCTCCTCATTTTGATCTTTCAATTTCTCTTAATTGATAATGAAATGTGCTAGAAAGATCAGAATATTTGACTGCTGGGGTGCTCAGAATTCCTGGTGAGTGGACGTGATGCTACTGAAGGATGCTGACACCAACTTCAATAGAGCTTCTTCTGCAGCTCCTGGGGCTGGCACTGGGTGAGAAAGAAGTGGCAACGGATGCTTTGGGGTGTGGTTTTCCTCTAAGACAGGGGCTAGTGTGTGTGACCTCCCCACGAGCCATTCTGGTATTTAGAGGCAATGCTAATTAGCTATCTTAATGTTTAAAGATCTTTCCCCCTGGCCAAGGAATCAAGATTATTCTGTATAGCTCTAGAGGGCTATTATGGAGTGCATCAGTTTATATTTTCTGCACAGGAAGACACCCCAAAATTCAGTGACTTAAAACAGCCATTTATTTAGCTCATGATTCTGAGGGTGTGCAGTTAGGGCTGGGCTCAGCAGGGCGGCTCTGCTGATCTGGACCAGCTGGGCTGATCTCAGTGGTGCATCTATGGTCAGCCAGCAGGTTGGCTGTGGCCTGACTAGTCTAGGATGGTTCAAGCTGGCATGACTCAGTTCTCCTTTACGTGTTTGTTCATCCTCCAGCAGGCTACCCCGATCTCGTTCTCATGGTGTTGACAGGGTTCTGAGAGAGTAGACATAGGCAAGACCCCTCGAAGCCTAGGCTCCATAGTGGCATGACATCACTTTTGCTGCATTCTATTGGTCAAAGCAAGTCATAAGATCAATCCTGCAAAGTCACATGTGAAGGGCATGGAAACAAGGAGTGGAGAATGATGACCATTTTTACAGTTTACCACAGAAGGTACAGATTCTGACTTGACATTCAGAAGCACTTTCTAAACGATCTAGAGCTGCTCAGTGGTGGGACAGACAGACCCGCCCACCACAGGCTTGCTCTGGAGGAAGGACTACCTCTCAGGTGATCAGAATGGGACCAGGTAGCTTCTAGAAGCCCTTTAATTCCAAGTGTTTCTTTACTAGGACCTTATTTTCAACAACCCGGAGTAGAATATTTTCATAACCTGAGAACCAGAAGAACTGGAATAATTTCCCAAGTCCCTGATAGCCCCAGTCTTGACCCCATCCCTCCTCTCCTTCCCCTCCCCCTGCCAAATGCTGACCGGATTCCTCTCTTTCCCTTTCACCCATAATTACACCCTCTAGTCCCATGCACCTGCCCGGGCTCTGTTTGGTCAGGGATAGGGCAGAAGGGAGAGGATAAAACATGCTTCCAAAGACCAAGACTGCTGGGCTCCAAATTTACGCTACGGTCTCTAAAGAAAGATGTGTATTGGAGAGGAGAAAGGAAACAGCATGTACATATTTTTCAAAGAAAAGCACACATGCAGGGAGTGGAAAATAAAAGAAACCAATAACCCAACCCAAAGTCACTTCTAAAGGAGGGCGATGTGAACTTGAGCTCTGGAAATGGGGCCAGGACAGGAAGTGGGCTTGGCCTGCACGAGGGGCATATGCCACATGGAAAACCACCCTGGGCCCAGGCTCCCTGTCTTCCTAATTCCCTTCAGCCTCCAGCCCCTGCTGACCCTGGGAACAAAGCAGCTCTGTGCTGAAGGGTTTTCAGCCCGAGCGGCCAAGACTGTGCCTTTTGTGATGGCCTGGGAGACGAAGAATGGAGAAGCTGGTTGGACGTCTGCACGTGTGAATCACTCATGTCACGTGGCTGGGCCTGCTGCAGCAGCTCCCCGGGGACACGCAAGGGCACTAGGGGAGCATGATTTGAGCCCACGCCTGGAGGCTGGTGAGCCAGCTGCAGGGTGCCCTGCTCTGAACCGAACAGCCAGGGAAAGGACAGGGAATGGGCTGGGGGTGGGGGAAAGCCTGGCCCAGCAAGGCCCTTGAGGGCATTGGTGCCACGGTGCGGGCTCTGGGACCCTGGACATCTCTCTCCAAATCCCAGATCAGTTGCAGGGACCGTGTCTGATGGTCTTGAGTCACAGAACGTCTGCTTCATCCCTGAAGCCTGCAGGATCTTGGCTGGTTCCTTGATGCAGGCAGGTCAAGACTCCTTCCGCTGAGGCAGCTTTCCCCATGGACTGGAGAGCGTCCAGAGTATGGAGAAGACACCCCATTCTGCAGCAGAGAAGATACAGTGAGTCGGGCAGGAGCTGGGGGCTGCTGTGTTTCCCAGAACTGTCTGGATTCTGGCTACAAAGTGAGAAACGCCCCTGCCTGCCTGCCGGCTCCTCCGAGGGCAGATTGGAGAATGTGAACATCAGGGCAGGTGGAAGATTCAGGCCAGGCGGAACAGATTGCTGGGGGTGAGGGCAGTCCCTGTCCCTGCTTCAACTTGGAGGGGGCTTGCCCTGCGTGGAGGCAGGGGTATAGATCCCATGACCCTGGGAGGTCTGAATTACATTCACCTGCCCCAGCCCAGCCCGGGTACCTCTCCCTGGTGCCCTGAAGAGGGCAGTGTGGTACCGCGGGCAGGACTCCACTGCCTCATGAGCTTTTCTTTCCACTCCACTGCCCTCCAAATCTTTTCAAACCAAAGCTGCTTAGACACACACAGCCTGAGCCCTGCTTGAATGACATGGATGTAACCTGGTGTTCTGGCCTCCCTTTGCTGAGAGAAGCACCCCCATCCTTGGCTATGCTCAGAGAGGATGCCTAACTCTGCCCCGGTCCTAAAGGCAGCTGCGTAGATGGGCAGAACTTGCTTGTACATATGTAGAGCTTTATGGTTTTCAAAACACATTCTCATGGGCTCCTCAACAGTTATGAGAGGTGTGGGAGCGGTGCAGTGACAGCACGGAGGGGCTCAACTGGTAAGAGGCAGAGCCAAGTTGGGGTGCTGTCTTCTAACCCTTGTTCCGCTGCCCACTCCACCCTGCCCCGGTGCCCCTGAAATTCAACCAGCACCATCCTTATCCCCCAACCCCTTCCCCCTCTTTGTGGTTGTACTTTCTCCCAAAAGAGAGTTGCGAAGATATCTCTACCCTTCTAGATTCTCATGCTACTCTCTGGTCAACTGTATAATCTTGGGCAAGTCACTTCCCCTCTGCGGGACTTTCTTTCTCCATCAGGAAAATGAGGGTTTTGGATCAGATGGTGTCTAGGGTGGCTTGGGATCTTGACTGTTTGTGGTTCCATGTTTGGGCTGTAGGACCAATTACAAGTTAGCTGATCTAAATGAAGAATAAAACTCTCGAAGGGTGTGATGGGTGGAGTCGCTGTGTGAGTTCAAATTATGAGTCTGACCAAACTCTTGCATTTCAACTGGTTGTTTCCATGCGGTGGATGCAACCTTTGCCTCTCAGGGCTTAGGAGAGTCAGACAAAGCCACACAGGGAGTCTCTCATGCCGACAAGTGACACAGACAACGGTGGCAGTGAACACGGATGATGGTCAGTGACTGAGCCCAGGGGAGCTGCACACTCAGAAGCTCTCCGGGAGATTCTGGGGAAGGAGCATGTTCCTCCGGAGGTCTTGCTTTTTCTGCTCAGTCTCTCCAGCAGCCATTTACAGTCCCAGCAGTTTGGAGGCAGCACAAAGCTACCTCTAAGGCTGCCTCAGGAGGTCTGCTCTTTTCCAAGAGGTGGACATTGGACAAAGAGGCCAACTCTCCAAGGCACAACCAGGGTCAGACCTATAAGATATAACTGGGGCGTGTGGTATGAGGAGGAGTGGAAGGCCAGAGCCTTCAAGTCAGAATTCCTTTATAACATCACGCATCGCCATTACTTGCGGACAGAGTCAACCAGTTGATGCCGTTACCATCTCCTCTTTACAGATGAAGAAATTGAGGTCCAGAGAGGTTGAATAACTAGTCCAAGGTCATATAGCTCACCAGAGGTAGAGTTAGGACTGCAAAGCACACATCCTTAATCACCACTCTGGGCTGTGACTGTCTCTCTGGGATTGGGTTATCTTCCCTATTCTCTGGACAAGAAATTACGAGATGCCATTTAAAATGGATGAATGTGCTAAAGAGGCACCTGAGGAAGAACATCTGTTATCTACACTGTTTCCAGAAATCTGGGTTATTATTTGTCTGTGTATCGATTTATTATCTATCTATCTATCTACTTATCTACCTATCTTCCCTCTCCTCCCCCATCCCCAGTATCCCACCAAGCAGGAAGTATAAAAGGACCTGAAGCTTGTTGTGATTTCTATATCATTGTTCTTTGGATAGCTCTGCAGTGTGGGGAGGGTCTCAGCTCCCCTCATCATCCTGAGATGAGGGGAGCTGAGACCTGGCGAAGGTCAGTGACTTGTTCAAGGACCCACAGGTAGTTGGTGACTGCCCTGGGGTAAGAACCAAGATCTCCTGATTCCCAGTCACAGTGTCCTGTTGACCACAGGTGTCCTGGGAACAGAGTGTTGGCTTGGCCGGTGAGACTGGGGGATGCTGGCTTCCCAGCCATAGCATCTCTGCCTCTGGGTACTTTGAGCTCCTGGGAGTTCTGTGCAAATATGCTCAGCCAGCTCTGCCTTTGACAGGAACAGCACAGGATTTCGGTCCAAATGCAGGTTTGGGTGGGAGGTTTTGCGGGATTTATCCTGCACCTAAGTTCTGACGTGGGGAGGCATGAGCTTTCCTATAAGCTGTGTCAGGGCTGAGAGTCAGGTGGGAGTGCCGAGCTTTGTGCTTCCAACCAGAGCTGCCCCCACCAAGCCAGCGCTGCCACTGGGCTGTCCTGGGGCAGCCGGAGACGGAGACAAGCCCACAGGAGGGAGACTTGGGTGAGGCTGAACGGCATTTGCACGGGGTTTCATGCCCCAGATGCACTGTGCGGCTTAGATTTCTGAGAAATGGTTCCACCCAGTCTGGGTGGCTTAAGGAAAGTCTTTTCTGGAGGCAGGGGTCTAGACCGAATGATTTTAGAAATTATTTTCTACTTAAGTTTTTCCTTCTTCTGACTAGTTTTACTTTTCTGCTTTAAAAACTGCCATGGTTAAATGTCTATAATGTAAAACTTCAACTATTTAGCTTGCCAGTAAGGCTACCTTCTTATCTCATCCCTGCCGCTCCCTTTCTCAGGGCTCGATCTTCCTCTTGTTTCTCTTTTCTAACCCCTGTGAACACCTGTGTGATTTTGGGCATGTCTTGTGTGTTTCAGGCTGTAATGACTAGAGCTGAGTTCTAATCTCTGCAGGCAGGCTCCAGCCAGCTGCGTGAATCTGGGTAAATCACCCTATCTTTCTGAACCTCAACTTATTCTCCTGTAAGATGGGGATAATGATATCTAACTCATCTAGTTGTTACCAAGATCTCAGGAGGACCTGTAAGTTCTTAGAACGTAGAGAGTCTCAGAATCTGCTGGAATGAGGCAGTTTGATGAGTGAGGAAGAGAGAATCTATGGAATGTGGAGAAGACCAGATTTTTGAACTTGATTTTAGTCACAGAGTAATTGAGTTCTTCCAACGTGACATGTGAATCTGTGGATTAGCAGATGTGGCTTGGGGACACTTGTGGTCAGTACCTGTCCTGGAATGTGAGCTTGAGTGCATGCTGATGATGGCATTTGGAGTGGGTGTGTGGGGTAAAGGAGGTATCTGAGAAGGTCTCCCGGCACTGGGGATTCAATAGGATTCTAGCATCTTAGGAAGAGGGAAGCTGGAGAGCTAATTCACCATGTGAGATAGTTTGAGAAAGTGCTGGAAGGCTGGAGAATGAAGTTGTGTGGCATTTGTCTTTGTAGGGGTAGAGGTGGTGTTTTATGGCCCTTTAAAAGAAATTCAAGAAGGTGGGGGAGGCCAGAAGATGGAATGCTTTGAAGCTCCATCCGTAGAAGGTTTAATTTAGGCTAAAAGAGGCTTTGGCTAACGGTAGAGGATTCAGCAAAATATGGGGAGGGTGGAGTGAAAGGGGAGGTGGATGGGATGCTGGAATTCTACCAGCTTTTGCTTATGAGAGCACACCCACCTCGGAGAACATCTTAAAATGGTTTATTTGTTTAATTTTTTCATTGCTTTGATGTTTCAGACAGCAGCCCTCAAAGCAGCCTACCAGACTCAACTTAGCCTCAGCGAACACTTAGTTCCAGATGATCTGTGTCTCCATGTCACACCCCCTCTGAGCCCTGCGGCCCAGGCAAATGGGCAATCCGAAGCACTTGAGAAGCTGCTCTTGATGTGAGCACCATGGAGATCATCAGAGAGCCCCGTGGGTGTGGCACGGTCGGGGTAGGCTTCTGGCAAAGCTCAGCCTTCTTACCCTCGGCAGCATCTGGTGGCCATGACCTTCTCACAGTCTCCTGGAGAAAAGCTGCTATGGAAAGGAGGAGACCAAATGATCGGTGTCTTGCGTTAGCATCCTTTGTCCCTGAGTGATCTTCACAATTTCTAAGCAACTCCTTCTAAGCCATGTGAGCCTGGGATAGGCTTTTCCAGGGAGAAGCAGATTAGGTGTTATTCATTTAGATTTAACTGTCTAAAAGATATTGACTTTTTAAAAGAACTGAAGTATAGTTGATTTACAACGTTGTGTTAGTTTCAGGTGTACAGCACAGTGATTCAGTTATATATGTATGCGCATATATATATATACACACATACATACATATATATATATATATATACACACACACACATACATATATATATATTTTTCAGATTCTTTTCCATTATAGTTTATTACTGGGTATTGAATATAGTTCCCTATATTATATAGTAGGACCTTGTTGTTTATCTATTTTACATAGAGTAGTTTGTATCTGTTAATCCCTAACACCTAACTTATCCCTCACTCCCTTTTCCCCTTTGGTAACCATAAGTTTGTTTTCTGTGTCGTTTCTGTTTCGTAAATAAGTTCATTTGTATCATTTTATTTAGATTCCACATATAAGTGATATATATTTGTCTTTCTGCCTGACTTACTTCATTTAGTTTGATAATCTGTAGGTCCATCCATGTTGCTGCAAATGACCTTATTTCATTCTTTTTTATGGCTGAGTGATATTCCACTGCATATGTGTATATATACACCACATCTTCTTTATCCATTCATCTGTCAGTGGACATTTAGGTTAAATAGTGCTACTCTGAACATTGGGGTGCATGTATCTTTTTGGATTAGAGTTTTCTCCAGATATATGCCCAGGAGTGGGATTGCTCGATCATATGGTAACTCTATTATAGCTTTTTAAGGAACTTCCATACAGTTTTCCATAGTGGTTGCACCAATTTATATGCTCACCAAGAGTGGAGGAGGATTCCCTTTCCTCCACATTCTCTCCAGCATTTATTATTTCAAGAGATTGACTTCTTGACACTTTTCAGAAAGCCTGTAAGCATTGCAGTCTCTTCCCCTGTGGAGGAAGATACTCTTCGCTTGTGCCCAGAACTTGAAAGGGACTTTGGGTATTGTCACATCCCTGCTGTTTTCTTTCTTATCTGGCGCAACAGGAAGTTTAGCCATCTTTGGACTCCTGTTTGAGACTTCACTCCAACTGTACTAGAGGTAAGTAGTGTTACTGCAAACCCTACCAGGTGCTGATAGCATAAAGGGTTTAAGATTGCAGTTAGAGAACGTGCATTCAAATTCTGGCTTCGTCACAGTGTTCTGGGCTTCAGTTTATTTCCCTGTGAATGGGAAAAATAATGAAATCTACCTCAGAAGTTTGTTGTGAGAATTAAAAGAGATGATGAATGTGAAATGTAAAAGAAAGGAAATCGTAAGCATAGGAGAAGCACTTCAAAGATGGCGTCGTTTCTTTCACCTGGGTTCCAACAAGTCTTTAGTATTTTGGGGCTGAGAGCTCTAGTTGTGTCATTAAGAGAGTTCTAATCAACGGAAGGGCTGGGGTCCTGTATTTGGTGAGGATGCAGCCCAGTTCCATCACCCCCTTAGCATCTTCATCATGTTTCTTGGGTTGTCTTTTTCTGCAGACCAAGCAAATACAACTCTGCTCAAGTGCCCATTATCTGTAGGTTGAATATACACATCACTTGAATTGGACACATCAATTTAAAATGGAGTTATAAGACTAATCACCGGCACAGGGCCTCCTGCCACTTTGGATGACACTGAAAGAGCTCTCGGTCCCACGTGCTACCTGGCCAAGGCACAGAAAACTGTCTGAACCAAAGGCATCTTTCGATACCTCCTTTTCTTCCCTTGGGGGGATTTTCGGTCTTTCCATGTTACTTCTAATTCTTGCTCATTTGCCTGAGTGGCCTCTACCTTGTTTCCTTCCTACTCTCTTTTTTCTACTAACTGACAGTGATTAAGGTTGATCTATGTTGCAAGTGAAACCAAAAGAAAAGGAATTCTCATAATACTCTTATCAAAGCAAATGAAAACAGTAAACGGGTATAGTTAAGAAATAAGGAAAGGAATGACAATACTCATGATATTGAGAGTGTGGGGGGCAGGCACTCATGAACTGGTGGAAATGTAGTTTGCTCCAACCGTACTAGAAGGCAATTTGGCATATGTATCAAAAATTAATAAACTCTTACATGATGATTTTGCATCTAGGAATGTATTCTGAAGAAGTGACCAGGCAAATCCACATAGTTGTATCTGCAAGATGGGGAGCTTATTATAGTGTTGTTTATAAATACCAAAAATTGGAAACACAGTAAATATTCAATAATAGGGATTTGTTGACTAGATTATAGAATAGCCATATGATAGTACACTACATAGCCAATTAGAATGATGGTCTGGATTGGATGCTATTGTTAAAACTGAGAAGAGAAGAGACTACAAAATATGTATAATTTTTATATAAACAAAGTACTAATAAGTGCATAGAAAAAATCTGTAAGTTATGCGGATTTTGTGGGAGAGGAAATTAAGCGGGATTTAATTTAAAGGAAACTTTTCTGTTCAATTGAATTTTGACTATTTTTTTCCTACAATAAACATATATTGCTTCTTTAATAAAGAAATCACAATATTTTAAATAGAATCATTACCATTAACACAGACTTAAATAGTGTCCAGCTGACATTTCCATCAGAATCCCGAAGTCTCTATCTTTCTTTCTCTTTAGAATAGATTTGCTTCCCAGGATTCTAGGAATGTAAAACACAAACCATTAGTTCTTCAGCAATATTATTGAGTAATCTTGTGCTGAATTTACTAATTTGCCAATGATACTGTTTTCCGCTGTTTTTCGTTTATGGCATTTCTATTTCATTTGGGCTGAAGGAAAGCTGAAGAGGGATTCTTAGTCCTGTTTTCATTTTTCCATGACTGTCCTTTCCAGCTGCAGCTTTGGAGAGGAAACATTGAAACCCCAGCAGGGAGGCAGTGGTACCCATCCCAAACAGTCTGCCTGGAAGGAATCACTCTTGGGAACTGACCCAAGGGCAGAAGCTCATTTCCCGTCCTCCCAGCCCTGCCACCCTGTCTCCACTTTTCTTGGCTTTCTCTGAGCCTTGCTCCTGGAGGGCTTTTGGAACTGAGTTTAGGGTACCTGTAGCTTAGTTCCCTTTTCCAGAGGAACTTAATTTGTCCATGAGAAATGAGTTAGCATGCAGAGCCTGGAGGTGTGAGACACTTCTGTTCTGAGATCTGGAATCTTCCTGACAGTCAAGAAAGTCTTGAAGAGTAAAGACTAAAGGCCTAAAGGATGGAGCATTTGGTTTCTGGCTTGGGTAGGCATGTTCTCTAGAGAACGCAGAGCGATTTTGTTAAAAACAGGAAGATACACTGGTGTGGGGTTTCTGGGCTGGCGTGAGACCGGACCCTGCTCCCCTGCAATCCTGGCCTCACACCAATGCGTGAATCATTATCAGAGCACTTGTTAAATTCTGGGTTTCATTTAGGGCTTGGCTATGTGCAGGAGAAGAACAGGATGGGACAGCAAGCTGAGAGGTTGGGGTGAGAAATTTGAAGGATTAGGGTAAGCTAACAGGATAGCATAAGATACAACTGGGGGTTGGGTGGCATGGACCCAACTGAGCAGTGGTCCTCTAAATTGCGAGAGGAGATTGGATGGACCCCAGTGAAGGATTGCTGCTGGTGGTGTGTTCCTTACTTGTAGTCTCCATCTGCAGAAGAGAACAGAATAAGACACCAGGAAGAAAATCATGAGACATGGCAATCAGTATCCAGTGGAATTTTCTCTCCTGGAGAATTTGTTTTTCAGAAGGAAAGAGGTGGTCCTGGCACGACTGGTTTGGTTGTAGCTTTGCAGAGATGTAGAGTGATTAACAAGAAGGCACACGGGGAGGGAACACTAGTTACCACCCTGGCTGCTTTTCATCCCAACCCTCTCCTCTGCTAGGAGAATTTACCACTGTGTGAGTCTTAAGTATGAAGCGTGGCTCTTGTCCCCCCATAGGAAGCTCAAAGAATCAGAACCCTATTCCCCTGTGACCCTGGAGGTTCTGCAATGTTCAGTGCTCCCACTGGAGGACTAACGTCCAAGAAGCTTGACAGAAAGAAGCAGGGACAGTGTAGAACTCGTTCTGGTGGTGGTGACTCCCAGAATCCAGGGTCTAGTGGTAGTGATAGTGCAATGGTGGTGGTGTCCCAGGACAAGTGACAGTAAGAATGGCACCTTAAGCAGATGGTTTCTGAGGCATAAACTTGGCTATTCTCCCTGAAGAGCGGAATTATCTGTCCTTCCTGTTGATTCTTTGAGTTACCCAATGTTGTTCCATTAACTTCTTTCCTGAGGATGAAACAAGCAGAATCACCTTTAGCCCATTTCTATAATTTGTAACCAAGAACCTGGACTGGTATATTCTTGAAGATGTTAATCTTTTCAAGAACAGAAACTTGCATTCCCAAATGAGAATATATCATAACCCTTTTCTTCCTTCCTTCCAGGTGTCCCGCTGGGATGACTTGTCACTGGAATCCCTGATTCTATCCTATGCCCCAATTGTAAGGTGGGCTTTGGAGAGTCTAGGTATTTTGAGCTGTGAGTTTTAGGATCCCTGGGGTTTTCCTGGTTGTTGAGAGGGTTTATGTAACAGAGATAGGCTAATCTTAACTTGTCACCGCTACTAATCAAACAAGGATTTATAGAAATCAGCCATGTACCATTCAGTCCCAGATTCCACCCAGACTATAGTAAAAAGATGATTCAACCAAAGAGATATATCAGCTCCACCTCCTTGAATAATACCATCTTGCATTTATGTGGGGCTGTTAGCTTTTCAGACCTCTGTTTAGTCTGCTCTCTCATCAGATCTGGGAGAGCGGTAGGCATGGAACAGTAGTTACTTTTTTTTTTTTTTTTTTTTTTTTGTGGTACGCGGGCCTCTCGCTGTTGTGGCCTCTCCCGTTGCGGAGCACAGTCTTCGGACGTGTAGGCTCAGTGGGCCCCCTGGAGTGGAAGCACGGAGTCTTAACAACTGGACCACCAGGGAAGTCCCTCTGTCCTTTATCTTGTAGAACTTGAACAGGGTCAATAAAAGGGCATACATGTACTGTATCTGCCAAAGTAGAAACCTGAGGAAAATTACTCTGGAAAAAATTCAATGGATGCAATTTTTGGAAGGTAGTACCCTCAACTCTCCTGGCTCTGCGGAGGAGAGAACATTCATAACTGATCCCACTTCCACTTCTTCCTCCTTCCTCTCCTCCTTCCATCCGTTCTGTTCACAAACCTGTTCCGTATTTACCTGTGTCTTTTTTTTTTTTTTTTTTTTTTTGTGGTACGCGGGCCTCTCGCTGTTGTGGCCTCTCCCGTTGCGGAGCACAGGCTCCGGACGCGCAGGCTCAGCGGCCATGGCTCACGGGCCCAGCTGCTCTGCGGCATGTGGGATCCTCCTGGACCGGGGCACGAACCCGTGTCCCCTGCATCGGCAGGCGGACTCTCAACCACTGTGCCACCAGGGAAGCCCCACCTATGTCTTTTGATGTGGTCCTCTCATTATAGTCCCAACACTAGAGCAATTCTTGGCAGCTGGTTATTAAACAAAATACTTGAACTTAATTTTTCTTCCCCCTGCCCCGATGGAGGAGCTGATGAACTTGGCGTTGGGAAAGACGGACATGGAAGGCAATATGGAAAACAGAAAAAATAAGTCATGACTTTGGATCAGACAGGCCTAGGGTTGCTCAGTTAACAGGCTAGATTTTTCTAACTCACACTGTGACTTTGGAAAGTGACTTGGAGTATAGCTGGAGCTTTCGTGTTTGCAAGTGACAGAATCCCAACTCAAACTGCCTTCATCAGCAGATGTATTGGATCGTGTTCCTGGGAATGATGTGGTGGAGTGTGTGTCAGGCGTGTCTGATTTCAGAGGGTCAACACTCTCATCAGCGGGCTCCTTCCAGTTTTGTTTTTTTGTTTGTGATGGTTTGGTCTAAAAGGCATCCTCAGTGGTCTGAAAGCATGTCCACTTCAGTGACTCCCATATCTGAGTCTCCTTTCAAGTGTCCCCCTGCATTCTGCTATGGTCTGTCCCTCCTCGTCCATCTTGAGACCATCAGGGAGTCTCCAAGGACCTGGGTTCTTAGGATCCTGACCCTAGAACATGGGGCAGAGGGAGATGGCATTCCCTGAGATCCATCTAAGCTCTTGCTACCATCTTGCCCTTTCCCCCTATTTTGCACTCAAAGCATGCTGTTCTAATGGGGCCGACTCCTGGTGACCCGACGGGGAGCTGAGCTGGATTTCTAATGTGGTGATTGGAAGCAGAGATGCAGTGGGGAGTTGGGGAAGAGGGAGGTGGCTGATTCAGGAAAAGCAGCCAGTTCTGCTGGGCCAGTCTGCTGCCTGGGGTGGTATCTGAGGCTGGGATCTGGACACAAGTCTGTCTCCCATCCAGATTTCTGCAGCAGGAACAAAGTGACCTGGCCCTTGTCTGTCCAAGCCTCCATGCAAGTGGTTTCTGTCAAGTTTTGTAATGTGAGAGCTTCTCTGGAGGCCGAGGCCTTTGTGCTTAGCTACAGGTTGTTGAGACGCCATTTCCAATCATTTTAGCAAGTGGATTGGCTTCCAGATTGACAGCCTTGGAAACCGGATTCCTCTGTTTGTCCCACAAACAGGTATTGCCTGTGGATTGCAAGCAGACGCAGAACACGGTGTCCAGGGCCAACTCCTGATTTTCTACAGTTTGGGGTGGGTGTGGGAGGGTGAGGGAACATGTGAAGAGCCCAGAAAAATGATGTCTGTAACCCAGAATTAATAATGGTTATGAAAACTCAGCCAGCTACCTTAACTTCCCCCTGAATAAGATGTTTCTAAAGTCAAGTAGCTGAAAAGTGACATTCAAACGATTTCAGTTCTAACTCGTCCATCACTTTGAGGCTGCCCTCCAAGGACAGAGCTGATGAGAAGCAAAGAATGTTTCTGCCCCTCTTCAGGCAATAGAGACAGGAGAGAGAGCCCAGCCCTTACCCTTCCTTCCAGGTGTACATCTGAGAATCTGGTGAAATTGGTGCTAGAATTTCAAATGGATTGTCTTGTTTAATTCTTACCACAAGAAGAAAGACAATAACAACAGGAGGATCTATGGTTTATTAAGCACCTACTATGCACCAGACGCTTTATACATATAATCTCTAATCCCCAAACACTCTTGCGAGGGAGTTGTCATTACCCTCATTTTATAGACGAAGGGTCTGAACAAAGAGTCTAGAAGAAGTTGTCACTTGCCCAAAGTTACATGACTCAGAAATGTTGAGACTGGGATCCAGGTGGACATATTTTCACTCCAAGTCAGGAGTGCTTTTCCTCATGGTGCTCTGGGCAGACTCACGATCTCCATCTTCCCCCAGATCCAGGACAGGTCAGGATCAGGGAAGAGAGACGTCCACTGCTCACCCAGCTCTTGGCTTCTGCAGTGTACAGCTCTTGGCTGGAATCCATTGTCCTGGTCTACCGCTTGGCTGGGAGAGGAAATGGATTAATTTGTCTTCCAAACCTCAGAAAGGTAGAGGTGGTTGGACAGAGGGATGCCAAGGGAGGAACCGGGGGTGGAGATGGGAGGTGAGAAATTGGCTGTGTTCGTTTAGAGGACTGTTTACAGATATTTCTCAAGGTGAGGGACATGTTCACTCGGTCTTTCCTGTGTTCTCGGAGATGATGGAGGCCTGGCCTAGGGAATTGTCTTTAAAAACAAAATTTACAGGTATTAAAGGTTTCTGATTTCTCTGATGAAGACTGGTCAGCAGGGCTCGGTCAGATTCACTTATATCTCAGGGTTGTAAGAACATTTTAGAACTGCGCAGCTGCCCTTTTAGCCACCACCAGTGGTTCTGGTGTCCCCAGAGAATTTGGGGGAAATCTCCCAAAGGCCCCATATGGTTGGGAGGAGTCAAGGAGCCCTGGGAAGAAATGTAAAGCCGTTAACCAGAAAGATGTCCTGAGCCAGGAGCTCAGAGACAGTGATAGGACATGGTTACAGATTTGGAACCTGGGGCCAACTTCACCACGAGGGACAAAATCTTCAACGCTTGCTGATTGGTCAGCACGTTGGACCCTCCCCTGTCCAGCCCTGTCTGCCTCTTTCCCCACTCCCAACCCTGCCTTCTGCTTTACGATTCGTGCTACCTCACGGCCCCAGTCTCCCCATTGTACTAGCCTGAGATGACCACAGTCCCCTTAAGTAGTGGTGACAGGGAGAGAAGTTTCAAGGACAGTCAAAACAAAAATAATGCTCCCCAGAGGGTGGACTCCACACCAGGCCTGCAAAGTGCTTTATGTACATTAACTCTAACCCTCTGCGGAGAGTGGACGTCCATTTTACTGGACCGAGATTCAGAGAGGTTAAGCGACTTACCCAGGGTCACACAGCTAGGAACAGAGTCAGAATCCAAATTCAGGTCTGATGGGTTCCGGAACCCACAGCAAAGAGGACAGAGTAGAAGTGGTCTTTCTAGTCATGAATACCAACATCACTGCTCAGTTATCCCTGTGCTTGGTGTGATCTGTGGGATTCTGCGTGCTGGGTGCTGTTAGCCTCAGATGGAGAAGCTAGAGCACAGAGATTTTGAGTGAAATATCTACGGTCCCAAACAGGTCAACAGAATAAAGCAAGATGTGGGTGGTCCATTAATTCATTCCCTCTTTGCAAAAACTGCCAAGAGATCCAATCGATTGCATGAAAAATATCAACTCAGGGAAACACGTCAGTCAAACTGATAAAGACGTCAAACATCAAGACACGTGTTTGTCTAGTGAGCCAAGTGTAAGAAATGTGGGTGGGTGATGTCTTCGAATGCTGGCCAGGGTGATGCTCCTATTCATAGGATCACAGATTCCGGAATAGGGAGAGATCTGGAAAGTCAGAGGGCCGAGCCCTTACTGCATCCCTGACAAGCCATCGCCCAGCTCCTGCCCAAAACACACAGTGAAAGGGAATTCACATTTTCAGGGACTGTGAATTCTGCTTCTGGACATTCTGACTTCTGGTCAATAGAAGTAGAACTTCAGTATTCTCAGCCTGAGTTCCTTTAGGTGCAAATGAGGCCACCATAAGAGTCAAACACTTTGGGACCCTTTGGGAATGCCAAATGGTCTAGCCACTTTGGAATACAGGTTGACCATTTCTTATAAAGTTAAATATATGCTTACCATAGGGCCCAGTGGTCCCACTCTTAGGTATTTCCCCAACGACAACGTGTGTCCACACTAAAAGTTGTATGCGAATGCTTCATTCTTCATCATCAAAAACTGGAAACAATGAAACATCAACAACAGTAGTCCGCCGATTGGCGGATGGATAAACAAACTGTGGTGTGCCCGTACCTGGGATAGTACTAGCATAGCAAGAAAAAAAGAACATAGGACCGATAGGTACAATGTCATGAATAAATCCCAAGAGCCTTACCTAAGGGAAAGAAATCACACTCAAAGGCTACATATGCTATGATTTCATTTATATGACATCCTGGAAGAGACAACAAACAACGTATACATATACTGGGACAAAAGAGATTGGTGGTTGTCAGGGGCTGGGGATGCAAGCGAGGTACTGACTTCAAAGAGGCACGAGGGGATGTTTCGGGGTGATGGAAATGCTCTGTATCTTGATTGTGCAGGTGATTTTACAACTTTATGCACTTGTGAACATTTATTAAATTGTACATCTTAAAAAGCTAAATTTTAAGTCTGACTTAAGGAAAATATTAAAAAAAGATACAGATACAAAATTGAATCACTGGATGGCCTCCATCTGTGTGGCTGCAAAAGCTTGGTCCTCATGGTGAGAATGGTAATGAGAAGACCCCTGCTCTGGAAATCTACAAGGGTTCCCGTCCACGAGGGCCTGAATCTATGCAGCTGCTGCAAAACCTGGCCACTACTCTCTTATGGGCCAATAATTCTGATGTTCCAGCAGCTCTGTCCGGGGCTCTATCTCTGAAGCTGCATTTGGTCTGAAGTCTGTGTCAAGGCCTTTCCACCCCAGGCTGCTGATGTGCTCCCTGTGCTCCAAGCTTCTTTTTTTTTTTGCAGTACGCGGGCCTCTCACTGTTGTGGCCTCTCCCGCTGCGGAGCACAGGCTCCGGATGCGCAGGCTCAGCGGCCATGGCTCACGGGCCCAGCCGCTCCGCGGCATGTGGGATCTTCCCGGACCGGGGCACGAACCCGCGTCCCCTGCATCGGCAGGCGGACTCTCAACAACTGCGCCACCAGGGAAGCCCCAAGCTTCTTTATTGTAATTTTTTTTTTCCTGCCAAGATGGAAATGGTTTCTTTTTCTTGGTTGTCTACTCCTTTGCAGTTCTCTCTGAAGAATTGCTTGTGTCCTTAAATCTCATGGCTTTTTTAATGTTTACACAAGACACTTTGCTCTTTATACACATGTCACCAGGGTGCCTGGGACTGAGGCAGATTAAAGCAAGGCCACCACCATGCTATTCCCAGTACCTCCACTCTCACCCTTAATGCCCAGACCCCGGGGCGATGTCCAGCACTCCCGGGTTTTTCTACCCTCGTTGCAGATTCTCCTTTGCTTCTTCCTTTCAAATTTAGCTTCTCTTGGCATGTGCTTCACGCACACCCCAAATTCAGCATGCCCTTTTCTATGTCTGAACACCAAGTTTTTCTACGGTTCAAGTTCTTTCCCCAGAATATTCTAACACTCTATGCAAATTAGCGTTGTAAATAAATTTTGGGCTTGGAGGAGTATACCTAACTTCAGACGTTTGCGATAGTTCAATTCTAATTTTGGCTAAAACCTTTTTTTTTTTTATTATAGTGAAGATGTTTTTGCCTCTAGCATCTTCTGTATATTGTCCCCATTCTTCTCCTCTTCTGCTGAGCTGAGCAAATCTAATGCCTCTTCTGGTGACAGGGCTTCAGCTACTTGAAGACAATGGTCATGTTTTTCTGGACTCTTCTATCCAGGCTGGCTTAGCAAGAAGGCCATGTCTGTTGAGAAGACTTCATCTGGAGCCCTGAACTAAGACGTGGACCCTGGAGGAGAGAAGAAAATAGAAAAAAAGAGAGGGAGAGGTGGCTCAGCAAAGGACAAGCAGAGGCACCCACACCAGCAGCCCCGGAAGAGGGACAGCCCTGGACCCACCTTTGCTTCCTATGCAGGAACAACCTGTCCTTGCCATGTCATTACTGAGCAAAAAATTTCCTTCCCATCAGAGAATCTGGAGTGAAATGATACTACCCCTGAAAGTTTTCCATGGAGTTATTGGCATGTTTTTGAATAAATTATTTTTACTTTTTGGCCCCAAAGTGAATTTAGCATCTCCTAGGAGTATCAGCTTAGGCTGGATTTGGGGTAGAGGCTTAGAAGGAGGAAAAGTCCTGGTTTTAATGGAAGAAACACCCCAGACACGTGGGGAAAAGACCCAAAATCTAAAACAGAGAGGCGTAGTGTACCCAGCCCTCCTCAAAGCACCTGGGAGTTGGCACTGTGTGTGCAATTCTGGTGCTCAATCAAGGTTGAAATATAACCCAAACATTGGTGAGTCCAGGGGCCAACTCACTACATTTCTGGAATGGTCTCACTGAGAATTAGAAATACACTTTATGGATCAGAATTCCTCTTAGTCTTTACCACCCAGGCTGCCTCTTCTGTCTTTATTGGACAAGACCGACCCCATTCTGAGCACAGCAATGTTGTCTGAGCACAGATGGAGACCCCCTTTCCTCCCTCTTCAAAATTCTCTCCTGGAGAGGGCCCTGTGTTTATTTGGAAGAAATTTTTTGAGTCACTGTGGGTGCAGGGTGACACCCAAGGGTATGGTCAAGTAACAAAAGAGGCCTTCGGAACTCGTGAGTGTAGGACAAGTGGGGGGGATTTCTGTTGTTCCTGGGAGGGGAGAGAGGAGAGAAAAGAGTAGAAAGAGGTGAGAGAGAAGCCAGGATACGGAAGAGACCTGGAGGGTGCTCCTAACTCCTGGAAGGTTTAATGTATAAGTAAGTTATTAAACTCACATTATGGACTTAGTGATGAGTAGACTAGAGAAGGGTTGAATATTGTGCCTAAACTCGAGGGGTAGAGGCCAGAGACTGTGGCAGGGATGCAGGAACTATCAGTCTGAACCTGAGTTACATTTGTTTCTTTGTTTCTTTTACCCATTGAACTTGAACTCCTTCCTCTGGTGGCTCCACCTTTGCATTTCCAGTGCCTAGCACACTGCCTGAAACATAAAAGGCCCTCAATCAATGTTGTTTAAAAGAAAGAAGGATGGAAAGATAGGAAGTAAAACCTTCTAATTTTGCAAGTAATAAGGAGTAAAAGATAATTGAGACTGTCTCAGAAACTTCAAAGTCTCAATATTGATTTCTTGCAAAGCTTTCTGATTCATTCAAAGGAAAATGGGATCTGTTAAACTTCCCTTAAAACATTGTCTCTTTTATCTTGACACTGTCTCTTCTTTAAGTCCAGCCCCGAGGCACCTGCTCCTTGAAGCCTCTTCTATGTCCCTGACTGGACATCATGGTACATGACCTAGAATCACGGAAAATTAGGATTGAGAAGGGACATTAGAAGTCTCTTACAGGGATTTCCCTGGTGGTGCAGTGGTTAAGAATCTGCCTGCCAATGCAGGGGACACGGGTTCGAGCCCTGGTCTGGGAAGATCCCACATGCTGCGGAGCGACTAAGCCCATGTGCCACAACTACTGAAGCCCGCATGCCTAGAGCCCGTGCTCTGCAACAAGAGAAGCCACTGCAATGAGAAGCCCACGTACCGTAAGGAAGAGTAGCCCCCGCTCGCTGCAACTAGAGAAAGCCTGCACACAGCAACGAAGAACCAATGCAGCCATAAATATATTAAAAAAAAAAGTTCACTATATATTAAAAAAAAAGTCACTTACAGATAATCTGATTCCTGGACCTTTCTTATGTCACTTAATACTTTCTATCTTAGTTTGTTTGTTTTCTAAAATGTCTTTTACTTTATTCTTTATTTTATTTTATTTTATTTTTTACATCTTTATTGGAGTATAATTGCTTTACAATGGTGGGTTAGTTTCTGCTTTATAACAAAGTGAATCAGTTATACATATACATACGTTTCCATATCTCTTCCCTCTTGCATCTCCCTCCCTCCCACCCTCCCTATCCCACCCCTCCAGGCGGTCACAAAGCAATGAGCTGATCTCCCTTTTACTTTAAAATGAGGTCTCTCTGGGCCTGTCAACATAGATGTTGTTCCACACATGAATAAACCTAAGTTGAAAGCATGAAACATGATTGGCGTAACGTTGGTGCTGGAAAGTGCTTTGCAAATGTTTAACAAGAAATAGATATTACTATTTCAAACCAATATGGCTTCCTGGTGAATGAAAGACCCTTTTGTTCAGTACAGCCCCTTGAGTTAGGATACGCAAAGTGGACTTGGAGTTTGGATTTGGAACAGGAATTGGAAGAAGTCCAACTGGCATTCCAGTAGTAGCGGTGAAGGGCCATCTGGGAGGGAGGAGAAGAGGTGAGGCAAAAATGGATGGGCCAGTGAGATGCTGAGAGTTGGGGGTGAGGGGTGACATGGCAGGGAAAGCATGCTGTGGCAACATCTGAGAGTCAAAGTGGGGCATGTCCATGTTCTCATGATGTAACCTTACCCCCTTCTCCATTTCCTGCAAACCTTGAGTTGGATTTTTGAGCAAAGTGGACAGTTTCCCCAGGAACTCATAGACATCTTGAGAAAGGCATTGATCTTCAACAGGATGTACAATAGAGGTATGAGAAATCCTACCTAGAGCTTAAAATCACGGAGACCCCAGCAGATATCTGGGTTACACAAGCTTACTTAATATCTTGGAAATCTATGTATATACAAATAAGTGTTTCTTCTCTACATCATCACCTTGAAATTTACATATTTAAAAACCGGAGATAGAGATAAAATTTATACATAAATAGTCAAATCTCAGCTGTAAAGTACAAAACATCAATTGAGTGCCTTTCGTATAGTTTTTGTCTTTCTCTGGTATAAATTTGGATGATGTCATTATTACACAAGAGAACTGAAGATCATCACCGATGTGAAGTGGGGACACTTGGGCAAAAAGATGGTGTTAGTGATATATTATCCCAACAGGTTCCACAGTAAAGTCTGATAAAAAGTTTTCACACCTCATTATACATCCAAAGCAGAAGATATGGATGTGATATATCTACAAACCAATCCTGAGCCAGGAGCCTGGTGAAATCTAGGGCTGTGACGCTTCCAGTGCCATAGGAGAGAATTACTGCTATGATAAGCTGTGAGGCAATCCCTAGCCAGATGGCTTTATTTCTGGAAAGACCTTGTTGGAAGATGAAATTGCTCCAGGTCTTCTTCATGATCAGATATGCTATTTGGTAGTTCATGATGCCAGTGAGAGCAGCTGTGTAGCCTGTACATTATAGGTATTTCCTCTGATACCTCGTCCATTCTTGTCCATAGCAATCGCCCCTGTCATTCATGCTGTTATTCCTCCATTGCTCCAGAGGTTAATGAGAGTGCTGGGCCTAAATCTCCTCTGTGCATACATGGTGACATAGACAACGAAAGCTCCTGGGCTTGCATGAGGCCAGTGTGTTGGCAGGACTACATGGCAAGTGACTTGTTCACCAATCTGTCCATTTCCTTATGGTGGGGTTTCTGGTTCAAAATGACACTTTCAGCTTTCCCATAGGGTAGAGCCAGAAGGGAGTTAAGTCTGTGCCCAGATTGATGAACAAGATAGTAATGATGCCAATGATCAGGGAAAGCCCGACAACAGTGTAGATCAAAAAAAATGCAAAGCTTGGCAATGTTCTGGGTCAGAGTATAAGCAATAATCTTCTTTAGGTTGTCAAAGATTAGGTGGCCTTCCTCTACCCTGTGGTTAGAGATGCAAAGACATCACTGTCATCCAGTAAGACTGTGTGGCCTGCATTTTTGGATCCATTAGAACCTGCTACCCTCATGGCAATCCCAACAACTGCATTCTTTAGAGCTGGAGAAGCGTTAAGTCCATCCTCTGTCACGGGAACAAGTGCATCTGTCTCTGACAGCCCACATCAGTGATTGGCTTCTGCTGGAGGGATGTCTGAGCAAAGGCGGTTTCCAAGTACTTGGTTAAGAGCTCATCCAAGGTGCTCTTGATTTATGTCCTTCAGCTCCATACTGGACATCACAGTGGCTTTACCCTATTTGTGTACTTGCTCCATAGCAGGGTTGAGGCTTTTTCAATGTCTTCCACCATCTATCTCACTGTTGGCTGGAATGATACCTGGCAATAGTGTTGGCTGTGAAGGGATGATCACTTGTGACCATAACAACCTTGACCCCAGCCCTCTGGTATTTGGTAAGTACCTCAGGCACAGTGGACCGAAAGGGATCAGTCCTTGACAAGAGCCCACAAATCAGAAACTGGAGGTGGGAAAGGTCATGACATCTGTCAAATGAGTAGGCTTCTGGGAACTTGATTGCTGGCAGGAAGAGGTGACAGAAACCCAGAATGTGGCTCCTCCAGAACCCCTAACTCCATGTACATGGTGTGGAAGGCCTTAGCTGTGCCCTTGACCCGAGGCTGCTCTAGGACATCGATAATGATGGTGCTGCACTTCTCTAGGGTCTTCTCAGGGGTCCCTTCATCATCGTGAGGCAGCATCTGTCACTGGGGTCATCCATCTCATGTACGGGGGCTGAAATTTGTTGGTAGAATCAAAAGGGATTCTAGGCACTTTGCAGTCTCATTTCCTAATTTCTATCACATCCCCCAAAATGACCTCTGAAAATGACCTCCAACCACAACTTTCTCCATGATGGTTTCTCATGTCCTTGTTTGAACTCAACTTGGTTATACAGTGTTATTATCTTGAATAAGGAGGCCCAGATTCCAGAGCTTCAGGCAAGGAGTTGGTTTTTCTGTTCGTCATGTGTCAGCCACATAGATCTGCTTGTCACACCGCACATGGGTTCTGTTGTGAGTCTGAGGGTCGATCTTGTCAGAGCAAATGATAGAGGCGGAACTGAGGTCTTCACTGCTTCCAGGTTCATCTCCAGGCAGTTCTTGGCTACCTGTTTTTCTGTCATTAATGGAGTGACAGTGGCAATCACCAGGAGGTCCTCAGGTGCATGGGCCACAGTGACACCAATGAGGAAGGTGGTGGAGTCCAGGACATACTTCATGGACACTGTGATAATAAAGAAAAGGATGCCGGTGAAGTGGCCACTTCTGACACAATACAAACAAAGTGCTCAATCTCAGTGGCAATGGCTGTCTTCCTATTGCCAATTCCTGAAGCCATTGAGGCAATCTGTCCAATGATGGTGTCATTGCCTGTGTCGGTGATTGTGCCAGTTGCCACACCTTTAAAATAAGTTGTAGAAGAGAAGCCAGTGTTCTTTGTTTCAAGGCGATTGCCATGAGTAAAGTCACGGGAACCGGAGTGGGGCTCAGACCTCCTAGTGAGAGATAAATGATCTGTTTTAGCTCACTGAGAAGCCAGCCACCTGATCTCCCTAGGAATTTGGTCTCCACCCTTAATCTCCACCATGTTCCGGACCATTAGCTACTCTTCAGGGATTGTACTCTCCCTTGCATCCCAGATGACAAAAACTTGGAGAGGAATAATTTACTGAATCTTAACATTATGCTAGTGCTTTTCACTTATTGGAAATAAGCAAATATCACCCCAACCAGAGCAAGCACAGAACCCAAATACACACTGTCTAAGCAGGCACACTTACCATTGAAGTACTCGATTCCAAATGCAAGCCAGCATAGGACAGCTCCCGTCCATAGAAGGATGGGGAAGCCCCACAGCACCTACTGAGAAATCTGACAATCCCTCATGTTTCTTTGAAAGGCCTGAGTGTACTGGGGCTGTCCTGAACCAAGAGCTCTTCAGCTCTCATGCTGGACAGCACTGTATCTCATTTGGACCATAGTTCTCTTCCAATTCCTTATTGCTCAATTTCTGATCTTCTACGTGAATTCTTTCTTGCGTTCCTCTTTCTAGTGATTCTTTATGAGTTCCTAGCAGTTGTACTTCGGGATCTGGTACTTCTCCTGGCCATCCCCACTGGGTGTTTTCTCTATGTCTTTAGTTCCACTGAGCTTCACAGAGTAAGTTTTTGGTGTTGTTTTGCCCACGATGCTGATGACATGGGTGCTTGTGGAATGAAGTTGGTCACAGAAGGGCACAGTTCCAGGGTGTGAGCTGTACTAAGGGCCTGGAACTAAGGGGTCCAGCTGCAGTAGTTTGAGGTGGGAGACCTGAAGGGCCAGTCTCAGACTGGACCCTGTGCTGCTGAAGCCCAGTGGGTTCAGTGCCTGCTCATAGTTTTCTATCTTATTTCTGCTCGTTTAAAAATCTACTCTACCAGGTTGAAATCCTCCTGAGAGCAGAGCCTGTGTTTGTTTACCATTGTATTCTCAACACATGGGGATTCAAAATAGATATTTGTTGAATGACTAAATGATTTCATAATTTGTGACCTGTGGGTTTTGGCCATCTCTTGACAAAGTAATATTAGCCTCTGACTAGAAGAGATAGAGCCTGGATGAATGTGCTTCATAAAGAGAGGAGCTTGAACCAGGTCAGCATTTCTCAGCTGAAGCCTCTGGAAATCTTTGCAGGGAATGAGGTACACAAGTCAATCTGAGCCTCAGTTTCTGCATCTGTAAAGTCAGGATGAAAATAGGGGAAAGGCAATATTTACCTCTTGGGGTTAGAATTAAATGAGATAATGCACATAGAGCACTTAGAACTATTCCTTGTACTTAGTAAGCACTCAAATTTAGTTATTAATGTTAATATTACAATACATGATCATAATAAAAAAGTAATGTCTTGTAGGGACTGTAGATTCTGTAGCTCTATTTCATTCTGTTTGTCAACTATTAACTGCCTATGACACATGAGAAATTGTGGAGGAGGAAAAACATTTGTCTGATTTACCATAACTTACTAACCCAGAGATGGTTAGCCACCAGCAGCAGCATCTTCGTCCCTGCAGATAGAGTGCTCATTCTAGCTCACGATGACATTTTTGGTAGTTATTGAGTCTGGAAGGTTCATATGGTGGTCTTTCAGCCACCTTCTCAAGAGAAACAAATATATGCATCACCCTTTATGGAGCTCTTTGAAGGAAGGAACATGTTCCCTTCATCTCATTATCCTGCACACCTAGAACACACAGGAGATGCTAAATACACTTTTTTTAAAAACATCTTTATTGGAGTATAATTGCTTTACAATGGTGTGTCAGTTTCTGCTTTTTTTTTAAAACATCTTTATTGGGGTATAATTGCTTTACAATGGTGTGTTAGTTTCTGCTTTATAACAAAGTGAATCAGTTATACATAAACATATGTTCCCATATCTCTTCCCTCTTGCATCTCTCTCCCTCCCACCTTCCCTATGCCCCTACTCTAGGTGGTGACAAAGCACCGAGCTGATCTCCCTGTGCTATGCGGCTACTTCCCACTAGCTATCTATTTTACGTTTGGCAGTGTATATATGTCCATGCCACTCTCTCACTTTGTCACAGCTTACCTTTCCCCCTCCCCATATCCTCAAGTCCATTCTCTAGTAGGTCTGTGTCTTTATTCCTGTCTTACTCCTAGATTCTTCATGACATTTTTTTTTCTTCTTAGATTCCATATATATGTGTTAGCATACGGTATTTGTCTTTTTCTAGCAGGCCTCTCACTCTTGTGGCCTCTCCCGTTGCAGAGCACAGGCTCCGGACGTGCAGGCTCAGCGGCCATGGCTCACAGGCCCAGCTGCTCCGCGGGATGTGGGATCTTCCCGGACCGGGGAACGAACCCGTGTCCCCTGCATCGGTAGGCAGACTCCCAACTACTGCACCACCAGGGAAGCCTCACAGCAAGATCCTTTTTGACCCACCTCTTAGAGAAAGGGAAATAAAAATAATAATAAACAAATGGGACCTAATGAAAGTTAAAAGCTTTTGCACAGCAAAGGAAACCATAAACAAGACCAAAAGACAACCCTAAATACACTTTTGAATGAATGAATGAATCCTATTCATGGAAGGCATTGATACTGAACATTGGTTCAAAATAATTCAGAATCAATGGTGATTTAGAAGCGATGGAATTGAACCCCAAAACTTCCTTAGAGACCTTCCCATATGGGGAAGTTCTCATTATGTTATGATGTATCCTGCAACCAGCAAACTTGTGCCCACTGAACCCGTTCCAGATTTGGATCCAGCAGCTGCCTCCACAGGGAAGAGAGAGGTAAACATCTGATTTGTTCTAATTAAAAGTCATTCAATCTGGGCTCTGGAGGGATACAGTCTGATGTAACCCTTATCAACTTCATCAACAGGCCATGATACATTTTAAGAGTTGAGCTGATGTGGCTTATCAAGGGACCTTAGCTACTATGACACCATGGCCTGGCTTGATGCCCTCAGCCAAAGCCAAGTGTTGGGTGGGTAGCTTGGCTCTCTCAATAGCTTGCTTGGCCCACGCTGGTGGTATGTGTCAGGGCAGCAAGAATGCATTGCCTAAGCTAGGAATATGGACTGTCTCTGAGGGTTGGAGGAAGAGGGTAATAGAGGGAGGGAGTTCTGATTCCGGTGGTGGAACAAGCAAACAGGTTGTCTAGAAGGACATGTAAGCAGTCCTTGAATCCAGCATCCTTGCTGTTATCCACAGTTACTCACAGTTAATGTATCGTGGGTATTGTTCTAGGGCAGGGAAAGAGTGGAGCCAAACCAGGAGCAAATGACAAGGCACATTCCAGATCTGGTACATAGGTATAAACTTGACCTTGGAATACAGTGGACGTGGCTGGGGATGCCATAACTTTATAGGAGGTCCCTAAATTTAATCTTTGGAAAGAGATATGTTCATCCCAAGGATACCTTCAGGGCCTATCTTGCAAAGAGACACATCCTAATTTGATGATTAGAAGGACACTAGAAGTCCTATCTTCTCCCCATCCCAGCCTTTCCCCATCCAGGCAAAAAAGGACCACGAATAATCTCATTCCTTTTCCCTTGCTGATTGTTAATTAATTTTAGCTTATGGAACATTTTTAATAAGGACAGGTTCACCTCACTGAATTGTAATTTGGGCTTGAAAGGCAGGACCTTAGGACTTTGAAAAGTTTTGTAGAAAAGGCATTGCTGTAAGGGCTCCTCTATTACCAAATGCCATTCCCGCTGGAGGGAACGAAACCACTCCTCGGAAGTGACTCATCCTGCAGGTGACAAAGTGGCTGTGGTCTAAGTTTCTGGTGCAGTAAGCTTGATACTATGAAGAATATGTTATTTACCCTCTTTGCTCAGCCATCTTAACTTTCTGACATCCCTAGAATATACCAGAATTTTTCCTGCCTACACACTCCACTGTCCTGGTCTTTGCACGACTGGCTCGTTTTTATTCTTCAAGTCCCTGCTCAAGGTCAGCTTCTCAAAGAAGCCTTCCCTGACCACTCAATGTCTAAAATAGGTGTTCAGCTCTACCTCCCCCTATATGCTCTAGGACAGCCCTCTAGTTCTTTCTTTTCTGACCCTCTTCACAACTCATTGCATTTATGTGTTATTCACTTGTTTGTTGTCTTCAGAGTGTGAGCTCTATGAAGGCAAGACTGTCTTGTTCACTGCTGTATTTTCAGGGTACAGGACCAGCCTATTATAATTAGAATATTTAAGTCTATCATGCACACTTTAGTACTTTGGTAATTTCTGGGGATGTGAGTTGGACCCAGACTCTTAAAGCTTAAGGTCTAGTTGGGAAGACAGAAAATTTGTCAGTAGCACTTTTGATAAGTGCTTTGAGAGAGGGAGTACAGGGAGCTGCTGGAGAAACACCCAAACAAGTCTGCAGAAGTTAGAGGAGGCTTCCTCCTGGAAAATAGAAGCACTGAGACCCAAAGAAAGTAGAAATTAACCAAAGAAAGAGAGAAAGAGTTCTGGCAGAAGGGATAGCATGTGCAAAGGCCTTGAGGTGGGAAAAATGATGGCACTTCTGAGGACCTGGAAGTTTAGTAGGTATAAGAGGGCTAGCAGCAAGAGATGAGGATGGAGACACAGCAGTGCCTAGAGCACAGCATGGTGAAGCTATACTAGATTTGCATTTTATTCTGTAGGAAATGGAGAGCTACTGAAGAGTTATTAAGTAGAGAGAGGCATGAGTTGATGTTCACTTTTGAAGGATCACTCTGCTTTGTGGGGAGCAAGGGATTGGAGGAGCAAGACTAAAGAAAGGGTAAACATATAAGGGTATATTGGTGGCCCAGGAGAGCAAAGATGGCAGCCTGGGCTAGGAAGGTAGCTTTGGGTATGGAGAGCATAGGAATGGTTCATTAATATTTAGGAGCAGGGTCTAAAGATAGATGATTGACTACGAGGGAAAGTGGAGTGTTGGAGTGCTTAGTGAGGCTTTGGTAGAGATAAGGATGAGACCCATTTTACTTGGGCATCTGTGTGGGTGGTGATGGCATTCATGGAGATGGGAGAGCCAGGGGGAGGAGACATACCAAGTATGTCACCATATTTGAGCCACCCTTTCTTTTCTCTTTCCCTTGGGAAATTCCAACTGCCCTAGAGACTAAGTGCCATCTCCTTCTTGACTTTCCCTCTGAACCCTCCTCTGAACCATAGCACCAGGAACTAGCCCATACCCTTTGCCACTTGTGTATGTTGCTATGAATTATTTTAGCTAAGTTAGTCTTGTCTTTCCAACTAGGTGCTGTGCTTATTGGTGGCAGAACAATTTGTCTCAGTGACTGCCATGGGGCTAAGTACATGACCAATGCTCAGTCCTTGGGGACTGTGTTTGTCAGCCTTCTACAGAGAAACAGAACAAATAAGATGTGCCTATATTGAAAGACATCTTTGTAAGGAATTGGCTCAGGCAATTATGGAGGCTGGCAAGTCCAAAATCTGCAGTGTGGGCTTGCAGGCTGGAGACCCAGGAAGAACTGATGGCGCAGATGAATTCTGAAGGCAGTCTGCTGAAGAATTCCCTCTTACTTGGGGAGGCAGCTCTTTTTGTTCTATGCAGGCCTTCAAGTGATTGGATGTGGCCCACCTATATTATGGAGGGCAATCTGTTTACTCAAATTTAAATGTTAATCTCATCTAGAAGCACCCTTCAATTGTTATAAGGAGTTAATGAGTCAAATATTTCTAAGGCACTTGGAGTGGTGTCTGGCACATAAGAAATACTGTGTAAAGCTGCATTCAATGAATAAAACCTGTCCCCCCCAAAAAAAAACAACAACAACCCATGCCCTTCAAGTTGACACACAAATTCACGATTACAGGAACTATGAGTGATTTTATGCAAATCATGATCATGCTTTTAGGCTAAATGAGTGGTCGGGTTGGCAAGGCTATAACTTCTTGGATTTGAAAGAGAATGCCTGGGCCCAGAGAGGTGAAGTGATTTTCCCAAGTTCACCCAGCAAGGTACTGCCAGTAGTGGAACCCAGGTTTCTAGACATCTAAAACATTTGCATTTTTTATACTGCATCTCACAATGGACAATGTGTGTGTGTGTGTGTGTGTGTGTGTGTGTGTATGTGTGTGTGTCCCTGTCAAGAGGCCAAGATACCTCACTGGAACTGTGACTTGCAATTTTTAATTTGGAAATGATAAAACATGAAGAAAGGAGATACTTTTCTCCAGTTGTGTATTCTTTGTCACTGAGCTTCTAAAAACAACAGTTTTGGCTGGAATACAGGAAAGGTATGACACAACTTAAGGCCTTCATCAAAAATAACCAGTTCCAGGTCACTGAACTGAGGTAGCCTCAGGCCTGGGAGCCCTGGACAGTCTGGATTTGCATGGATGCCTTGAGTCCTGAGGGCAAGGTGGAAACCTGTCAAGTTGGAAGAGACAGGCAAGATTTAGGATCCAAACTAGAAAGGTGGGGGTCACTCCAGGCCAGAGGTGCTCACCAGTCACCAGGCCTCACACAGGCCCAGAATCTAGAGTTCCAGCTTGGGATGAGTTTGGGATTTCTAGTTAAGCATAAGAAAATTAGGTAACCCACGGAATTTAGACCAGAATACTTGGGACACATTCTGGGTCAGGGAATAGCCTGTTAAACTCTGCTCCAGGTAACTGGGGTGTGACGATTGAGCCCAGGGTCTGAATGCCTTGCGTTTAATCTCTCTGTCTGTTTCTCCATCTCTCTGTCTCTCTCTCTCGTGGGCTGGAAAATGTGGCTGGTATGTGCTGCTCTTCTGAAGGCCTCGTAGGTCTGCCCATGAGGGTAAGCGGCACCAGGAGTCTAACTTCTCAGGGGACCCTCCCTGCTCTCCTAGAAACTCTCTGGGCAGCAGCAAGAATTCAAAGCAGTTGGCCTCTTTCATAAAGTCTTTAATGCAGCAAAATTCAACATGATATATATATATATATATATGGACAGGCCTTGGAGGATGCTATAATAGGATTTGATCTGCATAGTTTCAGTACTTGTCAAGACAGTAGAATCAGATACCAATTATGTCCCCAGGATGCCAACTATCCAGATGGCAGAGAACAATCCATTTGTCAGCTTGGTCCACTGACATTCCAGAGAACAGAAATTCCCCAAATTTCCGAATTTGTGAAATGGTAGAGACTGGATTCATTGTGCTTTCTCTCCTCTAAAAGTGCTGTATTTTATTTTCTTAGCTAAAAGGATTAGTACAAAAGAACTTGGAACCCCACCGATGTCACAAGGGAGAGCTCGGGAGTCAGTGCAATTTGCAGCCAACTTTTCAGAGGCCCACGTCCACCTGCCCAGACCCTCAGGCCATGCCTTGAGTGCCACATTTCAGAGAATACCTAATGGATAAATACATTAGGCACCAAGACCCTAGCTGGTGGGGAGTGTGGAAACCTGGAGGTGTCATAAATTTTCAAGAGCATGGTGAATGTTTGGAGCTCTAATCAAACATGATCTCTGCTATATGCACCAGAGCGCCATGGAAAACAGAACTGGGATCACAAAGGGGAAAGTGCAAAGGCCTCTGTAGGGAGAGAGGCAGGCCTGGCCAGTAGGCCAGTTCTGCAGACAAACTAAAGAGTAAATTTCGAAACCTCAGTGGGTGGGTGGAGGATGGGTTGGTTTTCCTTTCCATTATTCTTTTTCTACTTGCAGAATTACTCAATAATAGGATGAAAGGAGTTCTGTAGATGTTATAGGTTTGGTATTTTAGGAAAAATGTGATAGGACTCCTTGTAAATTTCAATTTGCGATGTGGACAGATTATTTTGGGAGGCACTGCAGCCAGTTCCCTGCCGGAGAAATGGCCAGAGGCCAGGAGGAGTGAGCATAGCAGCTGCAACGTTGGTCACCAATACTGGTGTGTGTGGTGGAGGGGACTGGCTGCTTACTTGCAGACTGAACCATTGGAGAGCAGAGCTTCACCTCTCTCCAACCTCCTTTCCAAGCCATGTATGGATTCCGGAACAGGAGGTGTTGGTGGACAGAACTTTCCAAATTTCAAGATCCTTCCTTGGTGGGAAGAGACAGGAACTTAACAAAGTCCAGCCCGGAACTGGACAAACAAATATATCTGTGAGACAAGAATCCCAAATACAAATATGCAAACAGTAGGGAGAAAGCTGGAAAAAATTAGCACTAAGAGAGACCTGGGGCAGGAGGGGCGGACTGTAAATTTGTTTCGTACTTGCCCTTGACTTACCACTGGCTGACCCAGGGCTGAGGGATGAGGAATGGTGGGTGGGCGAAGGAGAAGGAGAAGCCAGTACTATTTAGGGCTGCAGACAAATGTAGCTGAGGTCATGGGGAAGGGCAGTAAGTGATCTTCTTGTAGACGCTAATGAGACCATAGCTGTAAAGAACTTAGAGACAAGAGTTCATGTCCCTGGAGTGATAGATTCTGGAAGAGTTGCAAAGAGGAAAGGGTCTGAAAGCCCAGCATGTCAGTTTAGCATCATGACTGAGGTCTTTTTGCTTTGCTAAAGGATAGCATTTTAGGATTTGCTGGGGGTCTGCACAGCATAAAAAGGGAAAACTGCAGAAAAAAACCAAGGCAGCAAAAGAGAGACTAATGTTGCCAGAGTAGAGGATAAAGAAGTGAGAATTAGAAGGATTCTCAGAGCCCATCGTGTCTATTCTCTTTCAATGTCCAGGAGGAGGGTGATATAGAGGGTGGGGGATGAGTGGTTTTAGCCTCCAGGGTTCCCCTGGGTTCTATAACAGAATGAAATAAGGGAAGAGACTCGTGTGCAGCTCAAGATTACCCTCACTGCGTATGGCACGAGCTGGAGCAATCTCTTTTGCGGATGGAGAAGAGGTGAGAAGCTAGAGCTTGAGTAGATATTGGATAGGAGCAAACATCAGCAGGGGTAACTTTGGAAACTGGGTGGGTCGTTGGCGCAATCCTGAACAACCTTTCAGGATTGCATTTCCCCCCTAGTGTCCACAGGAAGCCCACAGGTGGAAAGACAGTGGGGGGAAGCGTGGGTGGGAGAAGGGGTTGACATTGCTGGAAGGAGAAGGTGCGCCGATCTCTACCATGAATATCTTTTGGATTCTTAACTCAGGAAATGCCTTCTTTGAGATCTTTTCCGCTCCCTGGGAACGTGGGGTTTCCCTCATCTAGTCTTCATAAGTACTGTGGGGAGTACTGCCTTCAGAGACATCTGGAGGCTGGCAGACGCTTTGCCATGTAGAAGACCCTCATAACAAACCCAGCTGCGTTAGCTGGCTTGTGAGTCCTGACTCTACTCCGTGCACCAAGACTGAGCTGGGTGCTGAAGATTACTGAGGGATGTGGTTAAAAGCAAAGATCCTAAGACCTCCCCCTCCCAGACCTCCCGATTCAGAAATTTGCGGGTGGGCTGGCAGTCAATATTAAAAAAAAAAGCTTTCTGATGAATCTGATGTGTGATTGGGGTTACAAACCTCTGTGTCTGAAGACATTGCTCAGAGTTGGGTCCTTATCTTCCAGAAGTTTCTGATGTAAAACAGGTAGCATGGTCTTAACATCTGCAGTACTCTCAGACCATTATAAATAATGGCAGTAAATGTTGAACAAATGTGTAAGATTTATATATACATTGTGCAGAACGCAAAGATATATTTGTGTTACTGGAATGTCATAATCAATCTAGACAATGACAAACTCTGTTGGCATTTCATTGGAACACACATTCTCTTTTAGTCTATAGTACAAGGGGACCTTCCTCCTTACCAGCATCTTCTTGGTTTGCTCAATTTTCAAAGCAGTTTCTTTCAAAGCGATTTCTAGGGCATAGAGGCAGAAGCCCTGTGTAGTGTGTAAGGGTTTCTTGGGGAGAAGCAGGACTTCAGAATTCTGTTAAGAATGGGATTTTTCAGGTTGTTTGTATGTGTGTGTGTGCCTGCACTTGTGACATTTGATGGGTTTCTAGATGTTTAAGTGAAATGCCCTTACACCCAACACTTGTGTAAGAAATGCAAGTCAAATAGATGGGTTTGCCGCGAGCACGCAGCAAAATTTTCAGGATCTAGGGATGGAATTAAATTGACAGCATGGCAATGACAGTGAGGAGGCCAAAAAAGAAATGGTGAAGGGAAACTCATCAGTTGTGTCCTTCACCTGGAGAGGGGCTGGATTAATCCATTCAAAGAGACAAAGAGTGAGGGAGACTTGAGGAGTTTCCATCACCTCTGTGGATTCCTACAGAGAAGATTGATTTTGTCAGTTTCTCAAACAGGTTAGCAAGTCAACAGAACTGCTTCCCCAGAGCTGGAGACAGTCTTTGCTGCACACCAGTTATTTGCTTGATAAACAGAGCAAAGCCCTGGGGAGTGTTGAAAGAGAGGGGTGCGGCCAATGCCTTTGGCTGACAGCACATTCAGAAGAGCTAAGAAAACAAAGGTATAAACTTTAAAAATCTTTTAGGTTTTGTTTACTCAGGCAAAAAGGAGTCCAGACTATAGCAATTAACTGAGTGTGATGAATAGATATAGCTGACCTGGCAAAATCAGATCAGCAGCCCTTTGTCAGTAGCCTATGTGGTCTTTACCTTCCTTCCCCAACCCATCCCTCCCCTAAAACACACACATACACACACACACACACACACACACACACACACACACACACACACGCCTGCAAAAACTCAGTTTTACTGTCTCATTTGATTTATTTATCTTTCAGCTCAGGGAACTATATATGCTGACTTTCATTGTTACCCAATTATTTCATGCAGGAAAATCTTATCTTTCTGGAGAACCAGTGCTGTATATTTTGCTGCTACTTCTTTCCTTTCCTTTTTCCCCTTTTTCCCTCTTTTTCTTCCTTCCTCTCTTCCTTTCTACTTCCTTCTACAGGGTCTGCCTAGCTAGTGCTGGGTCTATGTTGAGCCTTCACTCATTGCTTTATTCTTTCACTAAACTGTCTTTAATAAGCACCTACTATGTACCAGTCACTGGGCGAAGCTCTGGTGATACAGAGATAAAAGCCATGCTCTCAATCTTCAGAGTGTTCATAGTCCAGCAGAGAAGTTCTCTGATGCTAAGGAATCAAACTGTATGTACATGATTTGTTGAATATAATTGAATCTTTAATGCTGAAATTTACAACTTTAGAAACTGGTAGGTTGGAAAGATGTTTGAACATGGATTGAAAAACCATCAAATGGACTAAAATGGTGGAGCCAATCACACATGGCCAAGGGAGCTTTCATGTCCTGGTGCAGCTGTCTAAAGCAGTCCTATAAGTCACCCAGCTCTCAGAACTGGTTTTCAAAAAGGCTGGGAGAGGTCTCCTACACTCCAATAGTAGCTCAAATGTGGGAAACCCAGAGTGAAGGCAAGTGAAGCCAACTGGAGCACTCAGCTCTAGCCACATGTGAATTCAACTGTGGTGAAAATTCTCTAGAACTCTCCTGGGCTTGGCATACTTTTCAAAGTCAGAAGAACTTTCCTCAGATTGCCTAGTTTCTCTGAACTTTGAGAATAAATTTCTCCTTTGTGGTTTAGAAAAGAAGTAGAGTGAGGGGGAAAAAGAAGCAGGAGAAAATATTAGTTTAATAATCCCTCAATTGTAAGAATGGGCAAAATATTCAAGGAAAAATGAACATGATTCAGAGGAGGGACTGGGTGTTTGGAAAATATGGCTTTCTCTGCCCAGCAAAGTCCTTGCTTACTGCAGGGAAGTTCAGATGAGCTTCAGTGTATGTGAGAGTGGATCTCTTTGGAGCAAATTGTTTAATTTGATCTGGGGATGGAATGTACCTTGTACACCTCCTTCTTCAAGGAACTGACATATTTCCAGCTTGTAATTCAGTTTACTTAAGATGAGGACAAAACAAATCACAGCATTTCCAGAAAGTCTAGGATGGCAAAAATTCCCCTCTCTGTCTTCACCATTACACACACACACACACACACACACACACACACACAAACACACACACACGATCTCCATTGGGTGGGGCATCTTGTACCAAGTGCCAACAATTTAGATGCCTATATACCATTTGGTTGTTATTGCATGAAGAAGACTGGGTGTGGTATGAAATTAGCTGGCTGAATTCTTGTCCGAAAAAATGGCAAATGTATAAAATACTCAATGCTCGCTGTTGGTGTACAGTAAATCCTGTCTTTCCTGGATAAGAATGCTTATTTGGTGGTACTGATCTGTGTAGACCTTCTCATGGTAGAGGAAGAAGAACCTTTGGGTTCACTACCAACAATATTAGATTTGAGGTTTTGAGACCTCAGGAACACGTTGGACATGGTTGTGACTATAAAAAGGCATTTGGGGGATTTATCTCTCAAAACATGGGAAAAGAAGTAATTTTAGAAGATCGAACCTATAGATATTTTGCAAGTTATAGGCAATATAGTCTGAGGAATTCTGTATGTCTTTCTAGGTTATGAATTATTTCACGTTATGGGTTTTGTTGGGTTATTCTCTGTTTACTAGGAAACCCCCTCCCTTCCCTCAAAAGGAGAAAGTGGGCTTTTATGATAGTCAGAATATTCAAATTAAAAACAAGGAAAAATACTGTAACTTTGCTCTTAAGAGAGGGACAAAAGCACAAAAGATGACTCTGCCAGAAATCTATTCTTGGTTTGGTAGCCTTTGTGTCTACTCCACACAGGTTAGGTTTGTCTGTCTTAATGTCTTCTGAAATTATAGTGCATTTATGTGTCCAAAAACATTGGTCATCAACTTGAACTTGAAAATTGGTTCCACAAACAATTGCCTGCCTACATTGCGCCAGGTGCTGAAAACAGGGATCGATTCGACCTCAGGTCTCTCTAAGTTGAGTCAAATTGGTGACCTGCCAATAGAGGGCCCTGAGGCTCAAAGTATGGAACTGCTCTGCCTTGTGTCCCACCCAACATATGACAGTGGGCTTGATCCAGGGAAATACAGGAACATTTTCAAGGGTGAAAGGGGGTCCAGAGAGTGTTTCTTCTGAAACGCTGGGTTAAATGAATCATCCATAACATCACGATCACGGTAACTATTATTATGTTTCATTTGATCTTCAACTCCAGGCCTCCAAAATGGTGGCACGCTTTTTATGGGAAGGGAGAATGAAGAGGCATCACCATTTCCAGAGATTTTGACTGAGCAAGTTTGTCTTGTCACTTTTCATAAAGCTGAGAGAGTTTAGGAAGTCCCCCAGGCAGCCTAGTGAGTAATTGGACTCTTTAAGATGTATGTCACCTCACCATGAAGCCATTAAATCGAGGCAGAGAAAACTCTCAAAAGAACAAAATCAACTTTTTCCTCAGCCTTTACTGGATGGTGGGGGAGTCTTGTTGGACTTTGTGGCTGTGGTGAAGCATGGTGTCGACAATGTATGTGTGTGTGTGTGTGTGTGTGTGTGTGTGTGTGTGTCTGTGTGTGTGTAAGAGAAAGAGAGAGAACAGCAGTGCCAAGTTTTGTCTCTTAGAGATAACTCTCATTCTTAATGTGAATCCCAAAAGAATAGGATTGGGAGTTATCCCCCAAATACTCTAGTTTCCCGTAACTGTGGATTTGCCGTTCTAGTACCTGCCCAAGCATTTTCAGACTGTCAGATGAAATACACTTTATGTTACTGGCTTTCTGGACACGCAGGACAGTGCTTTCTTTGACTTTTCCAGAGCAGAAGTGCCCCTGGTGGATAAGTCTTCATTTTCCCAGCCCAGGTGAGGAGGTGATGCTGGGGACTGAGGGTGGAGCTGGAGGAGGGGAAATGTTAGCAGAGACCCCACCAGTGTTTCCAAGGTCCTCTGATACTCAGACATAGAGAAGGCTTGCTGCTGGGGAAAGACCTGGGGAGGCCCCACCGTCCCTCCCCAGCTCCCACTGTGGGCTCAGCTAGCCATTCTGAGAGGCACAGCTGGATATGAGGAAAAGTGGGTGAAGCTTTGTGGACAAAGCATTTTTTAGTGACCCCAGTGGGCCCCCTGATCTCTCAGTAAGACTTGGGGAGCCATAAAATGCCATCTAGTACTCAAGGGAACTTCTAGGTCATGACTATAGGATCTAATGACACGTGGCCAGTGATGAGGTGAAAGGTGAGGCCGAGGGAATGGAGCTGGCTTGCCCAAGTTCACCCTGGTTGCCAGCGGCAGAAGCAAGGCCTCCCGCCTTCCAGCCCTGGACTTCTCTTCCTACACCATGAGGCTGTGTGCTTGTGGAATGTCCTCTGGAGATTTTGGGGTGGAGTCATTCTGGCTCCTGGTCTCAGTCTTGACCTAGAGACTTTCACACCACTTTGCTTTTCTCAGCCAGACCCTTCTTTACTCGCTCTCTTTCGGTGCTCCAGCCATCTGCTCAGCCACCCTGAAACTCAGAAAAGAAAAGAGAAATCTGTGTGACCCATGGAAAATTTCACTGCAGACAAAACCAGCCCCAGCCCCTCCCTGCTTTGTTCCATTAGCAATCTCAAAGTCAGTTTTCTTTGGCTTGTCATCTGCAGGTTTTCCCAACATTGGAATTGCCCTGACTCCCAGCAGTCCTGCTGGGTTGCCATGCCTCAGTCAGAGTTTGAAATTTGCCATTCTTCTTAAAATCATTTTTTCTAGGGGTTTGCCCTGTCAGCTTGACTTACCTTGCACTCAATTTGTTTCTGGCTCTGATTTTTTTTTTTTTTCATATTGAAATTCGAACTGGCTAAGAGACCTGTTGGTTTCCTCCATCACTAGCTTGATGTAAATTGGTTTTGGGCCTTAAGTAATTGTGAAATTGTTGAAATGTGTCTCTGGCACCCAACCGCCTCCTTTTCCAGCCCCTTCCTATCTCATACCTTTTCCTTCCCTAGCTTTGTCCGGTGCTAGCTATTTCTCTTGGAAGTATTTACCAGTATAACCACGTTATCTGATTAGACCTATTACACTTGTACAATAACAGCATTTCCCATCTCCACGTCTCTTCAGTTGTGCCAGAAGTTGGTGATCTGTAAACTTGGCTGGTCACAGGATATCCAGAGATTTTTGTTCCAAATACAGGCCTCACCAGGGGACAAAAGAAGGGAATCCTTGGGACCTGGTATTTTTAAACAATATTTCCAGGCAATTCTGAAAATTAACTGCTTATCTCCAGTTGGAAGATTCCTTCCAACCCTGAGATTATGTGATACTATGATTTTATCCTCATCACAGCCCTGCGAGGAATCATAATGATAATAACAGCTGACATATTAAGCACTTACTAGATGTCAACTTCAGAGCTAGGCATTTACATGAATTACCGCAGGAGTGAGGTTATTCTTTTTTTTTTTTTTTTTT